>NC_091255.1:63368906-63673125 GCF_042477335.2 Ovis canadensis | reverse complement strand
GAAACACCTCTCCCACCTCTGGAGCCCTGCCCCGCCTGGTCGGCCCCGACTGAGCTGAAACGCCCCAGAACGTGGCGGAGTGAAGACCGAGATGCACAATCATGTGAAAAACATGCTTCGTTTTTAAAAAACGAAATCCAAACAATATATCTGAGTAGAAATCGGTTTGGAAGGATACAACCCGAACTTCTCCCCCCCGCCCCCCCTGGGTGTGGGGAAGGGGTGGCTTTCACCGTTAGCACGTCGGAGTCCTTCTGTGACCATGTTTATACCCCTGCACTCTCTCCAGGGAGGCTCCCCGTCAGCCACCCCGGAGAAACCACCCCTAAGATGCTGCAAGCCCGTTTTCAGAGATGAGGAAACCAAGGCCCAGAGAGGTTAAGCGAATTGCCCAGAGTCACAGAGCAGGCCAGGGGAAGAGCCAGGATGGGAAGGAGCCTGAGGGAGCCCTGGACTATCTGCTCACTTCTTCCTCTTCGGGGGCCTGCGGCTGCCCCCACACCTGCCTCCCCAGGGCTGGACCGTTTGTTATCCCAGCTGCCCTGGCTCACCCACCTGGTGGTTCTGGATGCGGCCCTCGAGGTCCCCGAGTGGTGTGGTGCGGCTCAGCGGGGCCCGGGCCCAGGCCAGCAGCTGCTTCTCTATCTGCCCCAGGTCCTCCTCCAGCCGGCTCATCTGTGTCAGGAGCTTCTGGGCCTGTGGGTCGGGTGGGCCCGAGCTGCTTGGAGCTGGGGGAAGAGAGTGCCTCTGAGGGTCCAGGGCCTGCCTCGTGTCTGCCTGCCTGCCTGCTGGGTCCCTCTGTGAGCACCCGCAGAGGGTCCTGTGTGGAGGAGAGCGGTGGGCAGGGCCTCACTGAGGGAGGGACATCAGGCTTGCCAACCCAGGGAATGGAACCCCCAGATCAGAGCCTTTAGTTCAGGGTCACCCCCTGCCCGTGGCAGCCCCTGGGTAGCCAGAGTAGGCATCTACTCCTATTTCAACAATGCCTCCCTCTTTCCCTGGCCAGCCCTCGGTACCCTGCTGGCTGGGCCGTAAAGGCTCCTTGGCACTGGCCTTCAGGCGGCTCTGAACTGTGGTCAGTTTCTGCTTCAGTGCCTGCAGCTCCGAGGCAAGCCTGGAACAAGGGGCCGGTCAGAGAAGGACATTCCTCCATGCTCTCCCCCAGGCCCCGCAGTCACACATTTAGGCAAAGGGCAGGCAACGGCCTCAAACCGCAGGGCCTGGGAGGACCCACCCGGAGGCCCTGGCCACGGCTTCAGGGTCCGGAGCTGGGATGCAGAAGCAGGCGGCTGGGGCCCGCTTGGGCTCGCCTGCCTGACCTTGGACCACCCAGGTGTACGGGTCAGTGTTGTCCACCAGTGTATACTGCTCACCCCGCAGCAGCTGCACCTGTTGGGGCATGGAGGGGGCGGGGATGTGGGGAGGGGCCTGTGCAGGCTTAGGGGCCAGGCTGGAAAAGGGATCGAGGCCTAGTAGAGGCCAGTAGGGTAGGGGCTAGGGACAGGGCCAGAGAGGGACAGAAGCACCAGGGTCAGGACAGGGACTGGCCAGGGGCTGGACAGGGCTCGGAGGGGGTGGTGCTGGGGAGGGGTGGAGCAGGGGTGGGGCGGGGCATTGGCCGGAGTGGGTAGGAGGGGGCAGGGGAGGGACTGGGGATGGCAGGGGTGGGGTGGGTGGGCCCGGAGGAGCCGGGTGGGTGGAGACTGTACTTCTCCTGAGTCCCAATCACAGATGCTGTCCACACGCAGGGGCTGCGGGGGCAGGTTCCTTCGCTGGGGCAGAGGGGCCACCCCCTGGCTCCGCAGCTGCAGGTCCTTGACCGTCTTTTCGGCCATGGTCAGCTGCTTCTCCTCTGCCTGCAGTGAGCCAGGCAATGAGGGCTCAGGCCAACCCCACCTGTGCCCCGCAGGAGGGCCAGGAAGGGGTCCTGGCCGTCATGAAGACAAGGTGTCTTAGTCAGCAACGTAAAGCGAGCCCCTCCCTGGGCACCCAGGATCCTAGAGTCTGCTGGTTGGGGTGGGGCAGGCAGCTGCCCAGCAAGCAACCCCCAGGCCTCCAGAGTGGGAGCTGGAGGGGTGTTGGAGCTGCTCTGGGCAGTCCCTGTCACAGTGTGTGTGCGTGTGTGCTAAGCCACTTCAGTCGTATCTGACTCTGTGTGACCCCATGGACTGTAGTCCACCAGGCTCCTCTGTCCATGGAATTCTCCAGGCAAGAATACTGGAGTAGGTTGCCATGCCCTCCTCCAAGGGATCATCCCCACCCAGGGATCGAACCCACGTCTCTTATGTCTCCTGCATTGGCAAGCAGGAGGCTTCCCTGGTGGCTCAGCTGGTAAAGAATCCGCCTGCAATACGGGAGACCTGCCTTCCATGCCTGGGTTGGGAAGATCTCCACTGTTCTGGCCTGGAGAACTCCATGGACTGGAGGGTCCTTGGGGTCACCAAGAGTCAGACGTGACTGAGCGACTTTCACTTTCTTTACCACCAGCACCACCTGGGAAGCCCTGTCACGTTACAGGCGAGGAAACATATGCAGAGGTGGGAAGGGCTTGCAGCTGGCAGACGGGCTCTTCGACTGGAGTGAAGCCCCTCTTCCCGCCCTCAGGGCAGGGGATCCAGGCAGGACTAAGCACCCTGGAGGCGTGAGGCCCAGACACCCAGGAGCGGCTACGGGGAGGGGCCGAGGGGCCATCTCACCTCCAGCTGCCGCAGCATCTCCGTTAGTGTGCCAGGCGGGCCCCCCGGGGCAGGGCTGTACTGGCTGTCCAGGTTGGAGCTGAGCTTTGCCAGGGTCTGGCTGACAGAATCCGCCTCTTCCTGGAACTGAGGTCGGTGGGTGATCAGGGGTGGAGCTGGGGCACCTACTGCCCGCCACCCTGCAAACCAGCTAAACCCAAACCTGCTGAACCCAAAGTGCCACTTGCCGTCGGCCTTTCTACCCAGGCAGTGGGACCTTCTAACTGAAGGGCTCAGCAAATCAGGCGTTTGGGGGTCACTGAACTTAATTTCTTTCAGTGCCATAAAGCACGTTGTTTTTCGTCCTTCCTGCACAGATGAAGGGCGGTGCCCCTCCTGGAGGACTCACTCCAGCACCTGAAGTCCTGGCTGGGATCCAGGGGTGGGTGCCCAGGGCGTCTCTGAGCAGAAGCTAGGCGTGTGCTTTAAAGAGACAGCCCACAGTTGGGTGATACTACGGAATTCTCGTCGGTGGATGTGCTAATGTATAGTGGATTTATAAGGAAAATGTTCTTAAAAAAAAAAGTAAAAGGGAAAACTTTTGGCTTCTTTTTTTTCTCAAAGCCTATAAGCCATTTTAGTTGGAAACTACCCAAAAAAAGGCAAAAAAAGTCCCTATTGGGCATTCTCTGGTGGTCCAGTGCTTAGGTCTCAGCACTTTCACTGCCCTGGACCTGGGTTCAATCCCTGTTGGGGGAGCTATGATCTCACAAGCTGTGTGGTACAGCCAAAAAAACACACAAAAGTCCCCATTATGGATATATATTTTTTATTTTTCTGTTTTTTTAAAAAAAATTATCTTATTTTTATAGACAGGATGGTTGTCTATTATAGTCTGTTATATCAATATTTCTCCACCCTTGTTTCATTACTGAACCCTCTAAGGAGCTTTTATTTAAAAATTTTTTTTTCTAATTAATTTACTTATCTGGCTGTGAGGGTCTTAGTTGTATGTGTGGGATCTTTACTTGTGGCATTAGAACTCTTAGTTGCATGAGACCTAGTTCCCTGATCAGGAAGTGAACCCCGGGCCCCCTGCATTGGGAGTGCAGAGTCTTAACTGCTGGGGCACCAGAGACACACCTCTAAGTAACTTTTCCCCTTTTTTGTCCTTACTTTCCCCATCATTGGCATGA
This sequence comes from Ovis canadensis, assembly GCF_042477335.2. NCBI lineage: Eukaryota > Metazoa > Chordata > Mammalia > Artiodactyla > Bovidae > Ovis > Ovis canadensis. The sequence continues at coordinate 63,669,254 of NC_091255.1, read as the reverse complement.
CATTTTAATATCACGGATATTCTGTATATCATTTGCATATGCATATCTGTGATTTATTTTTTTATGAAAAAAAAGCTTCTTTTTTCACTTTCAAGATCCAACATTCACACCCCCAGGAGTGATGTCACCCTGTCAAGAATTCGTGGGTGACATTATTTTCCACTGGGGCCCAGGCACAAAGATGCAGCTCTGTCATCTTTAAGAGGTGATATGCATCACGCCCCCCGCCCACCCCGCCCCGGCTCACCCTGCGGTAGTCCTCCACGCGCTGCAGCTGGCTCTCCTGGCAGATGCAAAGGTTCAAGAAGTTCTGCCACTCCACCTTCAGGGCCTCCTGGTGAGCCTGGGGGCAGCAGCACGGAGCCCTCGGACCGCGCCCGACCTGGCCCTGCCCACTGCCCCCGCTGGCCCGGGCCCCGTCTCCCCAGCCTCCCCGGGAAGATCCCTGACCGAGAGTCCCCGAGGCAGCAGGGAGTGTCCGGCCCTCGCACCTGGATGGGCCCCACAGCCGGATGCCCGAGCTCCAACATGCGCTCCCCGTCGTCCTCCAGCTGGTTCACGCACTGCTCCTGGCTCAGCAGCTCGTGCTGCTTGAAGTGCTAGGAGAGGATCGAGGCGAGGGCGCTGGCAGTGAGGACCAGGCTGGCCTTGTTCCCCCACCCCACCCCCACCTGTCCCCGCTGACCTCGTACTCCCTCCGCACGCCCGCGGGATCGGCCAGGTGGTCGCTCCAGTCTTGCTGGAGGATGCGCTGCTGCTGCTGGGCCAGGGCACTCAGCTGGCGCGTGCAGCCCTGAAGGTGCGTGTACAGGCTGCCCAGGCTCTGCCCTCGCCACGAGGCTGCCTTCTGCGCTCGGATACAGGGAGAGAGGCACCGTCAGGCTGCGCCCAGGAAAGCTGGCCTCGTCAAGGGTGCAGACAGCCCACCCAGCCTGCCCTGGGGCTCACCAGGAGGTCCCGGTATTGGCTCCGGATGGTGGCTGCGTCCTGTCTCGACCAAGGGGGAGAAAACACGGGCCCAGTGAGAGAGGAGGTGCAGGGGAGAATGCACCCCACATCCCTGGGCCTCCCCTGCCCCTCCTCCATCCCTAGTCGCCGAGGACCAGCTAGACCTCGCTCAGGCTCTGATAGGAGAAAGGGAACCAGGGGGCCAAACGGGGTGTGTGTCCGACGGCTCACCCACCGGCCCTACGAGGGTCCGCAGCTGCTGCCCGTAGGCGTCGATTTCCTTCTGCAGGATGTTGTGTTCAGCGACCTGCTGCTCCAGCTCCGCCATGCCCGGCCCGTACTGGCCCTCGCAGACCTGCTTCTGCAGAAGAGCTGGCCGCTCAGCTCTGCCACAGGGCCGGGGGTGGGGAGCCCCACACCCAGCCTCCCCCTCCACCCAGCATCCCCATCAGCAGGGGATGGAGCTGGTCATTAGGGCAGAGGGTGGACAGGCCAGGTGCTGCCTGGGTGAATGGCTGCAGCTCACCCTGGGGCATGTGTTAAGTCGCTTCAGTCGTGTCCCACTCTGTGCAACCCCAGGGACTGCAGCCCGCCAGGCTCCTCTATCCATGGAATTCTCCAGGCAAGAATACTGGAGTGGGCTGCCGTTTCCTCCTCCAGGGGATCCTCCCGACCCAGGGATTGAACCTGCATCTCTTATGTCTCCTGCATTGGCAGGTGGGTTCTTTACCTCTAGCGCCACCTCGGACACACTGGGGAACATGCTAGTCTCCAGTGGTCCCGGCTGAGGCCTCAGGGTCACATGACTGTGGATCCTGAATCCCGCTGGTCCCCAAGTCTCAAGGCTCAGCTCTGAAAATCTCCCCGCTCTGCCCTGCCTCCTGCCTGGACACCTCCAGCCTGGCTCCTGAGCCTGCACACACCCTGCCCTGTCCATGCCCTCCCCGTCCCTTCAAAGAGTTGGACATGACTGAGCGACTGAACTGAACTGAGCTGTCCCTTCATTGTCATCATGGCACCCCTTCTGTCGTGACAGCAAAGCACAATTCCTCACCTGATGTTCCGGGGGCCCTTGACCTGGTTCTCCCTCCCTGCCCAGAAAAGCCCTTTTTCCATCACACCCCAGGCAGGAGCCTCTGTTCTTTTTTTTCTGAAATATCCTTTCCTCACCACTTCACCTCATCCCAGCCGAGCTCTCCCACCTGCAGGAAGCCCTCCATGATTGCACGGTCTCTTCTGCCCCCTCCCTTTTCAGAGACCCAGCCCCCACCCAGGTCCAAGGATGCATCAGCCCCGAAGCACAGCCCTGTGTCGCCCTCTGATGGCTGCTGGGTGACCCCCGACCTGCTTCTGCTCCAGCACCCTCGCCCAGTCGACCCTGGGCCCCACGTCAGGCGGCAGCACCATCTTCTCGTAAAGGGCGCGGTACTCGGCGCACTCCTGGGTCACCCGCTCGTGCAGCTGCTTGATGCTGCCAAGGAAGTGGCCAGCAGGTCGGAGCCGGGTCCAGGGCTCCCCCGGGAACCCCGGCCCCTCCATCCTGGACCCCCAGCTCCTGCCGCTGCCACCCCCTGCCCCATACTCACTCCTTCTCGATCTCCTCTGCCTGCGGGTGCTTGAGCCTCTGGGCCTTGTCCACATCCAGGAAGAGGTCTTTCAGTAGCACCTCTGCCTCCTTCAGGCTGCGGCCCACCTCCTGCTGGTGCTGTAGGGCCTGGCGCTGCTCGCTGTGCTGCCGGTCCTGAGGCGGGGAAGGCATCCTTGCTGTCCGAGCCCCCCTGCCATCCCAGGGACCCTGGCCAACCTTGGTGCCCACACCAGGCGAAATGCAAGCACCAGTGAGGCGGACTCAGGGACACAGAGGGGGTCCTTTGACTCCCCTGCAGGAAGCAATCAGGGAGGGCTTCCTGCAGGTGGGAGGGCTTTGGGGGATGGGGTGAAGTGGTGAGGAGAACACATTTCAGAAAAAAGGGACAGACATTCCTGCCTAGAGGAAGCCTGGGGAGAAATGGAAAATGGGGTTTTCTGAGCAGGTAGGCAGAACCAGGTCAAGGGCCCCCTGAACATCAGGTGAAGAGCTCTGCTTTGATGTCACTATAGAAGGGGTGCCGTGATGACGATGAAGGGACAGGGGAGGGCATGGTGTTGGGAACCCACCAGAGAAGGTGTGCCAAGCCCTCGCTCCCACTGTGTTTGGGGAGTGACCAGGGAAGGACAGGACCGTCTGTGTATCTTTACCAAGGCGAGTGGGCACCTCTGGGACCACTAGGCATGGCAACAAGTCTCTCATGCCCCACGCCCTGCCATCTTCCCCTAGCTTCACCTGCTGCAGCTTCTTCTGGGTCTCCAGAATGTCCCTCTCCACCTGGTCGGCGTTGGCCTGCATGCGGGAGATCAGCAGGGCCAGCTCCTGAGTGGCAGCTCTGATGAGGGGTGGAGACAGAGGGCAGCCTGGTTGGCAAAGTTCCTTGTTTCCCTTGGGCAGAGGTCTGCCCACCTGGGTGGGATGCCCTGCCTGCACCCGCCCTGTCCTGCCCTACAGCTGAGCTCAGAGCCCTAGGTGGGTGGAGTCAAGACCTGGGGAGCCCTGGCCTCTTGGTAGGACTCTGTGAGCTACGCAGTCCTGGGCAGGGGAGCTCTGCCTTCAGTGAGGGTTCAGAAAATGAGGGTCCTGGGTGAGGGTGGCCCTGTGGAGCTGCCATCTTCCCGTCAAGGAAGTGCCTCCCAACCCCACCCTGCTCTCTGCTGCTGCTTCAGGCTGGAGGGCAGGCAGCCCACAGGGAAGCACGTGACTCACTGGCTCAGCCCCTAATACCTGAGGCGGGACAGCTGGATCCTGGGAGGGGTGGGTGAGCTGGCTGGGGGCAGGGGAATAGCCGCAAGTCCCCCAGCTCAGCTTCCTCCACCCCAGCCCTATCTCCCCTCCACTGCCCCAGGCTTTGCAGGGCCCGCCGGGGATTAGCAAGCTTGCAGAGGAGACACCCAGCACCTGATGGCGGGAGGGGGTGGGGGTGGGCCACGAGATTGCCAGGGAACCCCAACACTTTCCAGATTCAGGGGTTCAGAGCCCAAGCTTGGACCTGACTTGCTGCAGGTGGCACAGCCAGGAGGAGCAGAGGATGAGCCTGAACCGGGGTCCTTTCCCAGGGCCGTCTCCCAACCTCTACAGGGTGCCAGCTGTGGGCTCCAGCTCACTCTCTGGGGTCTAGAGGGACGAGCAGACCTAACAAGAGCTTGGTCTAAGCCTCAGGAGCACAGTACCCCGGGAGGCCACCGTCCCCGGGGAGGGATGGCAACACGGGCTGGGCCTTGAACCAGGGGTCCAAGGAGAAGCCCCCTCCAAGCAGAAGGGCCGTGCCACAAAGGGACAGTCTGAAAGAACTCTGACCAGCAGCCTGGTTTTTATCTTCCTCTATCCCTGCAGCTGTGTGATCTTGGGCAAGTTACTTAACCTCTCTGGGCCTGAGGCTCCTCACCTAGAGGTCAACGCTCTAGTAATACCGTGTTACTGTGTGAAGAAAACTAGCGTCCTATCAGCACCCCTAAGTGATTCTTTTTAGTCCTCTAAAGGGATTTGAAGGCTAGGACCTGTTTATGATGTCATCCACAGGGCCTAGAGCAGTCCCGGCACACAGTAGGTGCTCCATAAGTAGGAACAAATGGACTGCACGGGAGGGGACTGATGTACCCTCCTGGGGCCGCCGGAGGACAGGGCTGAGGGGAAGGAGATGACCGGAGCCGCCCTGGGGCCGGGAGCTCCAGGAGCGGAATCCTGGGAGGGCTGCTCTGACAGGGAGGAGCCCACTCCGCCCTGGGCAGGGCCCAGAGCCCCAGGGGGGACAGGTCACTCCAGTGAGAGTCTTAACCACCATCTTTCCTGTCCGCCCAGAAGCCCAGCCTCTGTGTCCTCGCCCTGATCCCTATCGGGTGCTAGGCCTTTCATCTTGGCCCCCACCTCCGCACCCAGGACCCCGGGCGAGCTGCCACCTCCACCCAGCAGAGGGGGCTGACAGCCAGTGAGCGGAAGAAGGCTGCCCGAGTCTGTCTGCAGAGCGTGGGGCTCTGGGGGTGTGGGGGCGGGCTGGGGCCCCTGCAGAGAGCTGGGTGAACTGAGGAAGGCTCTGAGATGTCCCAGGTCCGTGGGCCCCTCCTGCTTCCCCACAGCACCCCTCCGCACACCCACCTGGTGAAGGAATCATCTCAACTCTGTAACAAAGCTCTCGAGGCCCAAGGTCTCAGGCCGTGGGGAAAGCGGCAGCCTGGACCTGGAGCAGTACAGCCCCGCCTCCCTGCCTCTGGGCACTCCACCGCCCACCTCTTGGTTTCTCTGGCCTCAGTCCTGCTGCCCACCCTGTGCCCAGGTCCCATGGTCATCCCGGGGCAAGTGGAGCCCCGTGGATGGAGAGCCGTGCCCTCCAGCCTCCTCACCTCCCAGCAGAGGAGGAAAGCTCAGGCCCCTGTCCAGCATGTCTGTAGAGCCCTCAGGCTGCACCCCCCAGAACGTGGGGAGCTCCAGGACATGCCTGGGCCCCTGCCAGGGCTGGAGCTAGGCCTGGGCCGGGAAGAGAGTTCACCCCCAGGCTCTTTAGCCTCAGTACACCAAATGCCAGCGCTGGGCTGGTCCTCGGCCCTGGCTGGCTGCCTCCAGGTGGCTAGAGCCCCTGGGTCTGGAGCCATCCTGGCTCTGGCCCCCACCCCTGGCCGCACTCACCTGCTGTGCTTGTTGGGGGACCCCTTGGGGGAGCCTTTGGCCGGGGAGCTCTTGGGGGACCCCTTCCCCTGGGAGGTTTTGCTCAGCCCCTTGAACATGGTCCTGAAGGCTGGTGCAGGCTCAGGCTGGGCTCGGCCGGCGAGGGTGGGCAGGCGGCGGGCAGCGGGCAGCGGGTGTGCGTCCTCGCTGGCTGCTTAGCTGGGCTCTGGCGAGGTGGGGCGGCCGGGCACCAGGCGGGCAGTTTCTGGGCGGGCCCTCCCTGCAGGTGAGGCGGTGAGGGGGCCAGGGCTGCGCACATGCACCCCCACTCCCCACTCCACACTCTCGCCTGCTCCTGTACAACCAGTTTGGGAGGAAAGGGTACAGCCCAGAGGGCGGGGCGCTCGCGCCTGCCGGAGTCTCAGAGAAGGTTCAGACTTGTTACACCCAACGCCCAGAGCCAGAGGGAGCCAGCCCGTGATCACACCCAGACGGGGAAATAGCCGGGCCCAGGGGAGACAGGGCTCCAGACAGACGGACGCGCGTGTGCACACACAGGCTCAGAGATCGAGGCCCGGCCTTAGAGCTCAGGGTTAATGAACACCTCCAGCCCACACCCTGCTATCAGGCACACCTCTTCACCCAGGACTCTCCGCCGGGGGCTGCTCCCTGCCAGCTCAGGGTGGGCGGAGGGACCCCGGGCTCTCTGCTCACCCCCAGGGTGTCCAGGTCTCTCCTCCGTGTCCTCCACCGACAGGGTGGGGCAGCCAGGGGGCATTCTCCCTGGACAACTGGCACAGGTACCTTTTAAAAGTGGACACCACCCAGCCCGCTCCCTGGAGCCCCACCCCACGGTGCCACAGAACGCTTTTCCTGGCCGGCCAGCTCTCCCCTCTGTCTGCGGCTCCCGGGCCAGATGCAGTCAGATGTGCATTGCTGGGATCCTCAGAGAGTCGCAGACCAGCTCAAGAGGGGCCGGGACTCCCCCAAGGGCCCCAGCACTAGCCTTCGGGTGCTGCTGAGTCCAGGGTCTGGCGGAGCCTCTTGGGAACCCACTGTTTTTTAAAAAATAATTGTGTTTATTTTTGGCTGTGCTGGTCTTCATTGCCACCCAGACATTTCTCTAGCTGCGGCGAGCAGGGGCTACTTTGCTGTGGCGTGCTAGTCGCTCTGAGGCACGTGGGATCTTCCCGGACTAGGGATGGGGCCTATGTCTCCTGCGTTGGCAGGCGGTTTCTTCACCACTGAGCCGCCAGGGAAGCCCCGGGAACGCACTGTTACTTGGGTTTCCTACCTGCCTCTCCTCCCTCCCCAAAGTGGCCCCTGGTGGCTTTTCTGGAGTCGGATGGAGTTGTCCAACAGCAGTGCCTGTTTACTGGTCTTTTCTTCACACTGAGGCCCAGGGAGGTCATCTTGGTAGCTGCCTTCTCCCGCAGTGGCCTCCAGGGTCTTCAAGAAAGGCGCGGGTTCCTTGTCTCCAGGGGTTTGTTTCACTGGCCCAGCTCCAGTCACTCCTAAAAATCTGGAGACATTCCCTGGAATCATTGCAGTTTCAGTGGAAGGAGGGTCTGAGGGGGAGCAAGGTGAGGGGCGGGAGGCAGACAGGCTGGGTTAGGGTCACTAGGACATCCTGGCAGGCCCAGCTGAGGGCAGAAGACATCTGGAGAACAGACAAGGGTCCCAGTAGACTGGGGAGACCAGGGCCAGAGGCCCGAGACCAGCCACATGCCCCCCGGGGGCAGAAAAGGCCTGAGCCTCTTTTGGTTGCATCTCGAGAAGAATTGAATTGAATTGAATTTGGCCCTGGAGAAGGGACAGGAGTCACCCATCCTGTCAGTGGTGGTGGGGGTGGGAAGGGGAGCAGGAGGCCTTGACCCAACAGGAAAGGGTTGGGCTGGCCAAAACATTTGTTCGGGTTTTCCCATACTATCTTTTATGGAAAAATCTGAACGAATTTTTGTCCAACCTAACAGAACAGGGACGTAGCAACGGGGAAGCAGAGTGGTTTCCAGGGTTCTTCTCCCAGCTGAGTGTGATGGTGAGACAGAGCCAGAGAAGGAAGGCTGGGCCTGGAGGCCACTCACCCTCTGCCCTAGCCCCTCTCTCCATGTTAGTCCTGGGTGACAATTGTCTTCTAACCATTCATTGCATACCTGTCCTTTTCTGTTCTCAGAAAGGGGCCCCTCAGGAGCCAGTCCAATGACTGGCTTCTTATAGCAAACCCGAGAGCTGGCTCACATCCTCATCTCTGAGGTCGGGCAAGTGACAGCAATATCCCAGGAGAGCCAAGACAGACGACAGCAGCCCTCAGCCCACTCTCCTGTTTCCCTGAGAACTCCAGGCCCCTTCTTGGGGAGGCGGTGGTCATTGACTCCAGCGCCAGGAATGGAGGCATCCAGGGGAGGCCCCACTGGAGGCTGAATTCTGGGACATTAGAGCTTTGCTTCCTCTCTGCAGAAGCACCTCACTCCCACCCCCAGCCCCGGAAGAGGATCACAGAGGGCCCTCACATGCCTGAGATTAAGATGAACTAATTCACTGCAAGAAAACCAAGAGCTGAATCCCTGGCGTGACCGTTTAACATCAGATCAAATCAGAGCACAGCTCCCAGATGGGGCTGGCGTGCAGGAGGCAGGAGTAGCCAGGCCTCCAAGGTGGTTGTCACCTCGGGATGCTCCTCTTCAGATGAGCCCTGGCCCCCAAGACTAGGGCAGTGGAGAAAGGATGAGGGCAAAGAAAGATGCAGGCTCTTCAACATCTGAGAAAAACATTTAGAAAGCCGGGAGGGGACCGACAGCCTCGGTGGCCGCCTGTGCTGTCCCAGCCCCCGTCACTCGAGCCCTTGAAATGAGCCCAGTCTGAACTGAGAGATGCTCTAAGTGCAAAATTCACCCCAGACTTCAAAGACTTAGTATGAAAAGAGGTTGTAAAATATCTCAATACTGTTTTAGATTGTTAAAGTGTTAGTGTCCTACTCTTTGCGACCCCATGGACCCCACCAGGCTCCTCTGTCCATGGAATTCTCCAGGCAAGAGTACTGGAGTGGGTTGCCATGCCCTCCTCCAGCAGATCTTCCCGACCCAGGGATCAAAGCTTTGTCTCCTGCATTGCAGGCAGATTCTTTACTATCTGAGCCCCCAGGGAAGCAGAGTTTCATATTGATTACATGTCAAAGTGATCTTTTGGATATATTGTGTTAAATGAAACATTATGTAAAAAAACTGATTTTACCTATTGCTTTTTATTTTTTGGTTTATAAACGGCTGGAATTTATTGCTTCCAGCTCTGCAGGTGGGACGTCTGAGGTCTGAGCGTCCGTGTGGTCAGTGAGGGCACTCTTCAGGGGCACGGATTCTCATGTTTTCCTCACATAGGGGAAGAGGTGTTGCTATTTTTATTTAACCTGGCTACTTGAAAATGTGAAATTACAGATAAGACTTGCATCTGTGGCTGACATTATAATTCTATCAGACAGCTCTGACCCAGAAGCAGGACTGGGTGCCCTGTTTCAGCCTTCCTGGGCCTCACTTCTACAGCATCTTCTCCTTTGGAACCAGGCAGGAGGCCCAGGACCTGGCTTCCCGTCCTGCCCCTGAGGCCTTTCCCCTGCCTGGCATGTGCTTCTCCCTCTGTGGACTGAGATGTTTGAAATCCATGGATCCTCAACCTCCCTCCAGCTCTGTGACTTTTCCCTTCAGTTTATTTATTTGGCTGCTCCGGGTCTTAGTTGAGGCAAGCAGGATCTTTGGTCTCCACTGGGGCATGGGGGATCTTTAGTTGCAGTGTGTAGGATCTAGTTCCCCGACCAGGGATCAAAGTCAGCATTGGGAGTGCGGAGACTTAGCCAGTGGACTACCAGGGAAGGCCTTTCAGCGCCGTGACTCTCAGCGGCAGCTTATTCACACGCCCCAGCCTGGCCCTTCCAGGAAAGCCATGTGGGCCACTCACAGCTCGTGGGGCCCAAGGCCAAAGCCGTGGGGTGATCAGAGCTGAAAGCGGTGTGGCTCCCAGCTGGGAACCCACCACGTGTGCACGCAGCTAGGCAACAGGGTGGCAGCCTGGATACTGTGCTAGGCTGGCTGGCTTAGGCTGCCCACTCTCTCCTTCCGCTCCGGGGGTCCTCCAGGGAGGGGCAGTCTGCTCCCTGCTGCTCCCTGTGGAAGCAACTTGCCGACTTTGCCCTGGGAGCCGTAACCTGTCAGGCTTCCATATCTCCCGGATCAGGACAAGCTTAGCCGTCTCAGGAAATGGCCCTCTGTTTGTGTTTGTACAAAGCTCTGCTAGCAGAACCTTGGAGCCGAGCTGGCTGGTAACACTTCCTCGGCCAGCTGAGGAGCAGAGGCGCCTTCAGTGACTGGGCGGAGGAGACGAGGGCTGGGGAGCGGGGAGCAATCCTGGGCCTCCTTCTGGCCGCAGGAGCCGAGGGAGGTAGAGGCTGCGGCCCCAGGAATCCACCGGGCGGGCTGGAGGCGGCTCCCTTGGCTGCAAGTCTGCCCAGCAAGTCTGATAGAAAGGAATGCCGAAGACTGGCCTGGAGAGAAGTGGGTGACCATGGGCTGCCCAGCTAGAGCAGGGAGGGCAGAAAAGGAGCCGGCTATTCCTTCCGGGCCTTTTATAGCGAGAGTCTAGAGGAAGCAACTCCAACAAACCCAGACCCGCCTATGTTGAGAAGAGGGTTCCCCATACTAGGTGGCAAGACAGAGAACACGAAGGACCTCAGGAGTCCTCAGGTCCTGAGTTGGCTGGGAGGGCAAGGCCAAGGATGCTCTGGCTGTCTGCCCCTCCCGGGGAGTGATTCCCTTCAGCCTCGGGTTACGGTAGCCCCAGTTCCCCTGTGGGACCCGTGCTGGTACAGCCCACACTTCCCAGCCACAGCAGCCTGCCTTCTGGAAGTCTACAGCCTGCCCACAACTCACTGCGGGGCCTCCAGGTCTCCCCAAGCCGCCCAGGGGCTCTGGGCCTCTCTGTCACCCTGAAGACAATGAGGAGCCTTAACAGCCAGGTCTGGGGATATGCAGCCCTATTGCGGAGAAGTTCAGGTTTAATGGAGGTGGCTTAGCCGTGTCCCTCACAAGTTCCTTGATGGTTTAGAATCTGCCTGCAATGCAGGAGACCCGGGTTTGATCCCTGGGTTGGGAAGATCCACTGGAGAAGGGAATGGCAACCCACTCCAGTATTCTCTGGAATGGAGCATTACTCCATGGACAGAGGAGCCTGGCAGGCTAGAGTCCATGAGGTCACAAAGAGTCAGACACAAACAGTCAGACTGGGTGACAAACACACACACAAGGTCAACAGTGCATGCACACGGGCACACGCGTGTCAACAGCCCAGCCCAGCAGCTGGGGAGAGTTATACTGAACTATACTGGGGAGAGTGACACTGTCTGAACTAAAGCAGCAGGGGTTCAGATGTACCAAGCCGCATCTCAATAGTCTCAGGAAGAAAGATTTATAAAACAAACAAACAACTAAAAAAAATGGAAGAACTATTAAATCTTCAGAGCTGAGGGGTAAGCCTTCCTAACCAGTCCTTATTGCCAGGACATTGGAAAGCACACAGCCCAGCTCATTAGCCTCACCTGTTGTCCTAATGATGTCACTGAGACCTCACAAGACTCACCCCTGGGAGGGAAGAGGAAGAAGGTGGTGGGGCCTGCCGAGAGTGAAGGCGGCTGTGAACGTGAGGGTCCCTCACCTCTCACACGTGCGGGCCCTACCAACTCCGCGCACAGGAGCCTGGATCCTGGGCTTAGACGGTACGGCTACAGTGAGAAAGCTGTTCTAGACTGAGTCCCAGCTAGGCAGGGGCTCCTCCCACGAGGCCCAGGTCAGGGCCAGAACAGGACTCCGGTGTGACGGGCGCTTACGGACAGCAGTGGAGGGAGAAGCAGGGTGTTGGTTTTTAACACATAAATACTGACTTGGCTGTGCTGGGTCTTTGTTGCGGGATGAGAGATCTTTGATCTTTGCTGCGGCATGCTGGGCCTTTAGTTGTGGCATCTAGTTCCCTAACCAGGGATTGAACCTGGGCCCCCTGCACTGGGAGAGAGGAGTCTTAGCCACTGGACCACCAGGGAAGTCCCCAAGCATGGTGTTCTAATGCCAGCTCCATCCATGGGGGAGCAAAGGGAAGGAATTTGTTTGTCAAGGGCCTGTCTACTAGGTACTAAGGCCTCTGCGTGTCAGAGAACCAGATGTCCCCGGCTTCCAGGGGACGACCCCCATCCCTTTTCCATTCCAGAGTGAGTGAGAGCTTCCAAACATCACTAGCTTTCGGGGACCAGTTACCTGCCTGTTGTAACCACACTTCCTCCTGCCAGAAGGTCCCTGGGAAAAGTCCAGCCTAACTGAAAGGCCGTGGTTCTTTCCCAAGGGGTCATTCAACTGCAGACTGAGCATGAGGACACATGGTTGAAGGATACAGCTAATGGAGGTGAACGAAACCAGCTGCTGAAAATGGGGACTGCAGAGAAGCAAGGCTCCCCTTCCCAACACAATGAAAATGACGACAGTGGCCGTGGCTGAGGGAGGAAAGCAGAGACTCCGCCTCAAAGCTCTGCAGGGCTCAGCCCCAGGGCCACAGGGCCTCGAACTGCCACCAGGATCCTGCCCTGAAAACAAAAAGAACAAAACCAAACCATAATGCAGACCACAGTCCCTTAGCGGCTTCAAAAGGTCACAAGCGTCCCGACAGTATTCATCAGCTAAGGTTAAATTTTAACTTGTACCAGCTAACAGTACAGCTGGAGAATGTTTGCAGGGCCTGTACGGTGCTTACAGGGACAGCCCCCCCCCGGGCAGCGAGAGGCCATGCCGTGACCTCGCGCCCGTGCAGAGGGTTCCCAGCATCTCACAGAACCACAGGCCGGACTCTTCCAGTTGGTGGCGTCAGGATGGAGACAGTTTTCAATTTATCTCTTTGCTTTGGAACATCAATAAATTTTATAGCTAAATCTGGTTTCCATCTCCTCTGTAGCAACAAGTGTCTTCCAAAACATTAAAAAAAAAAATTAGAACACATATTTTTGCTATCTTTGGACATTTTCCTAAGACCTCTGAAGGTTCCAAGCTTCTCAAAGCTGTAGACGGCCACGTGCTGTTTCGAATCCTGTGATCAACTAGCTTTTGTGTATAGTTGATGCTGAGTGTGGGGAAGATCAGCATCACCACAGTGACGAGGTCCTGCCCTGGAGCCGGCATCCTCTCCGTGGGGATAGGGGGAGCCATTGCCTCAGCTGCGGGAGGAAAGAAGAGCGAGGGTCTGGGCCACCGAGGGCGGATGGGTGTGCTGCCATCCCAGGCCGTCACCTCTTGGCCATGATGAAAGGCTCAGCTTGCCACCAGAGGAGAAAAGTGGAAACAAGCCTGGCAGTGTTTCATTTCAAACAGGGAATCCAAGAATTCTCGTTTAATGGAAAACTGGCCAGTATAGCAAAACAGTGCATGCGAAAAGCAAAGAGCCAGGAGGCTGAGCAGTGCAGGGCCTGGCCACCCCCAACTGCCTTTCTCCCCCAACAAAGCCAACACAGCTAAGGATGACAAACTTGGCCAAATCGTGTCTTTCCTATCCAAGGTTCAGCATTTATTCCTCTCGGTTGCATGCAGAGCTTTGACCTGGTGGAGCTTTGACCTCTAATGCTTCTGCAGATTGAGACTGTCACCACCTGACAGGTAAGAAAATAAAAAGCAGGAACACAGCAGCCCTCAGGCATGTTCTCAAAGTGTAGGCTCAGCTGAGCTTCCCCTCATCCTCTTGGATCTGGGGAGACAGACAACTCTTCCAGGACCACATCCTGCTGACCGCACCACTGCCTGTCCTGCAGGAGGGACGAGCCGAAGAAGCAGGACAGACCTGCCCAAGGCAGCGTGTCCCCTTCCCTCCCTCACACCTGCAACCTCCCCCCGGGAAGGCAGAAGTGGGTGGCCTCTGCGGATTCATCCTGTGAACCCACCCAGCAAAGACAGCTGATCCCTGGGCCTGACTCTGAACCCATCCCATGAGATGCATCAGCCGCTCCCGGGCCTGAGACAGGATGGGGTTCCGCCCCCCAGTGACACAGCCTGTTCAATGTCTGGGGATTCCAGGTGAAGAGACGTGAGAGCTAAGCGTGACCTCTGCCCTGCAGGTCTGTCTTCTCAGGTAAATATGTGCTTTTAATACAAACACGTCCTGTCACAGTCTCACAGGCTGAAGAGCAGGGCCACTATGTGGAGAGGAGTTCCTAGTGTGTTTCTTTTTCATGAGAAAGCTTAGAAAAGGCTCAATCTGAATGACCAACCTAGGATTCTGGCTCCCCCTCGTTGCCAGCACTCTAAAGAAAGTAAGAAAACCTGGAGGGGCCTACTCTGAGCAAGACAAACGGACACCTTCCCAGATGAGAACAGGACCTTCTATCCTTATCATAGGATCCCCCCCAACCCCACCCCCCAGTGCCACAGACACTGGCCCAAGTTGGCTGGAGGGCTGCCCACAGTGAGGCCTCGAACTGGGTTCCCGAGGCTGCAGGACAACCCAGCTGTGGCTGCAGCCCAGGTCAGCGCTGAGAAGAGGCGAGGGAGGTGCAGAACCTGAAACCCCAGGCCTGGGGCTGCCAAGGGCGCTGGGAACGGGATGGGGCTGAGGGAGAAGCAAGGTCCCCAGCGCTCTGCCCACTACCCGTCAGGAACACTGACTGGATCTTCGGGACCTAGATCCAGGACCTCAACCTAAGGTCATCTGTGCTGTACCTTCAGGAAGTAGGGAAAGAGGAAAGGATATCCCTAACTTATATGGCACAGACTATGAAACTTCTAATTAGAAGAAAAAAATCTGCTTCCTGAGGCTCACTGACCCAAAGCAAACCCCAGAAGGAGAGGAGCACATCTCCCCAAGCACCTCCGGAGCTGACGCTCAGGTCTAACAGACACAGCTGCTCTTCCTCCCACCACTTCCGGCGAGCCGCTCCGCGGTCCACCGGGAAGACAGCGGCCCACTGAGCCCACAGAGCTTCATGCATCTCATGTTTAAGTCACTTTTATTCCTTGCTGTCCGACCTTGCTTTTGGGAATTCTACTGTTGATGCTGTAATAGAGATAAAAAAGTGACTGAGAAAAAACAAGAGTAAGGAAGGAAACTGACTAAAATATGATGGCATATAAAAATTACAGGTGGGGAAATCCTGTAGGGCCTCTACACTCTTATCAGGCCATCAGACAGACCCGCACTGCCAGGAAGTCAGGAAGCACGTGACAGGACAGGATTTTGCAACAAGGCTCCCAAGGAGAGAGCCGGGGCCAGACGGGAAAGAGGGAGTGTAAAGAACGGGCAGAGCAGCCAGCATCTTTGCCTTTTAATAGAAGATTTGTTTTCATCATTTCTGAGGGTAACATATTTCTTCTAAAAATAGAGCTCTTTGCTTGTTCTGAAACTTCTCAACTTTCGCTCAGAGGTGGAGGGGAATAAGGCTGACTGTAACCCTGGGGTGACGCTGCCAACGTCTCCTCGTCTCAGACCAACTCTTCAAGGGCTCCTGGGTGCTCACAGCAAGGATGAGTTCATTCAAATCCATGGTACTGAAGAAACACGACAAAGCATGCGAGCCCCCGTCCGTGCCAAGTGTGGACCCCACGAAACAGTCCTGACCGTGGCTCAGATGAGACCAGGTGGCAGGGCCCCTCCCCGGGGAGGACGACACAGGACCCTGCACACGTTTACCAGAAGACAACAGGGCGTCCTCCCAGCACACCGGGTGGGAATGGAAGTGTACACACACACGAGACACAGGAAGGCGGGCCGAGGACGGCACACTCTGCCCTGGGCCGACGCGGACCTGGACTTAATGTCACGGAACCTGCTGGGGTTTTCTCACAACACAGACTGAGAGTCAGACTCTCCCCTCCTGAGGAAGGGCCTGGTTAGCTCCTGAATCCAAAGATGCCCTTGATGTACCCGGTGAGGCCGCTCTTGGCCTTCTGCTCCAGCTTGTCCTCGAGGGGTGGGAAAGCCACGTGGTTGAGGGCCAGGTCAAAGAACAAAGGCTTGCAGGGGATGGGCTGGAACCCCGGCGGGAAGTGCACCAGGTTGGCTTGCTTGGTGACGAGGGAAGGGTCCAGGCAGAAGGTCTCAAACCGTTCAACCAGGGGCTGGAAGTCAAACCAAACCAGGAACCCAGAGTTAATCACAGCCCATCGGTGGAACATTCGATCCCCACAAACCTCCTGTGAGGGGCTATTATGTCCTCACTTTATTTATAGCTGAGAGTCACTGAAATCTAGAGAGGCTGAGAGTGGTGGGCTAGAATGATACACGCCTGTCCGCTGTCTGAGTGAGAGCCAGAGCTCCCAACCAGAGTGCACGGCAGGTCCCTAACTTTATTTGGGACCATTTACATGACACCTAACTTAACGTAACTTAACCTAACATAACACAGGCAGCTTTCAGGTCCGGAGTAAAAGGAGCGGGGAAGGGAGGGTGTTTCCTGATAAATGAAGGGCCCTCTGCTCTACAGATGAGTACATGCTCCTAGGGAGTCACAAAATCCTGTTTATTCTTCAAAAGCCACAGCCCACTTACCTTATTGTCCTTGACTTGGGAAGAGGTTTCTGTCTGGTGGGCCTCGTTTGTATCTGAAAGTTTCACAGGATTCAGTGAGAACATGGACTTAACGCAACAGGCTTGAATGATACCTATCACCTGCCTGGATCCTAAACCCCAGGGGTAAAGGCAGCCCATCTGTGGGGAGTCAGCCCTCTCCAACCCAAGGCAGACAAGTCGTGCTGATAACAGACCACACACCCAGAACCAGCGTGCTCAGCCCAGTGCGGCCAGCATGGCTCCCTGGACAGGCAGGGGGACCGCATGCCAGGGTTCCTCCAGATTCTTCCACATAACCTGATGCCTCACGGGGGCAGAGGAAATGGCAGGAAAAACTAAAATCTCACGGATGAACCGAAACAACCCCTTTCAGTCTTACACCAGTGGGGGTGGGAGAGAAGGGGAGCAGCAGAGAAGGGGAGTCTGGGGACACAGGCCACAAGGAAGAGGCGCGCGGCTCACCCAGGATCGCGGCTGCCTGCAGGGAGCACTTCTCCGACCTCACTTGTGTGATGAGCTCCTGCACGTCCGGCAGGTCCTGTGACAGTGAGGAAGACATGGACCCGTGAGCCGGGGCCAGGCCAGAGAGGTGCACCAAACTAACCCGAGCTAAGTAACCCGACTGGTGTTTTCACGGATTTCAGGTAATTTAAACGTTTTCCCTATTAAAAAAAGCAAAACATAGAAACTAGCCCGTTTCAAGGCGAGAAATCTATGCCATGTCTTAAGTAATACTGCCTGAAAATAATAATAACGACAAAGATAACATTAACACACTTATCATACACCAAATGGATTGTGTGCCAGGCACTGCCCTAAGCAATCCACACAATTGTCAATTTCATCTTCATGATAATCCCGGGACAGTCTGTACCTGCATTTTACAGGTGAGAAGACAAAGCACAGAGAGGCCAAAGAACGTGTCCAGTCATGTCCCCAGTGGCCACAGGGCGGGACCCAGAGCCTGGCCGCCTGGCTCGAGGACCTCAGCCCCTACTCACAGCCCTTCTCTTGCCTCAGCTTCTCACTTGGCAGAATCTGGAATGATCGGTCAGGTCTGGATACTGCTGCACCCCTCACACCTGCTTCCTCTTAGTTCCCCCCTAACCTAACCCCTGGCATGTTAGGGCAGACGGGCTTTCGTGAAACCCTCCTTACTTCTCTCCAGAGACAGACCGTCCACGCTGGTTTGTCCCCACATTCCAGTAACACCCCACCCGACCATGCTGCCACACTGGCCACCCCTCCTACTGCCCACGCCCGCCTCCCACCTACTCCTATTTCGCCTCCGCCTTGTATTCGGAGGTGGGTCCTATGCAAGTCTTGTGGCTGCAGCAAAACCACAAGCTCTCTGAAGGCAGAAACCAAAGTTTTCTCTACGGCTGAGCCCAGGGCTGTTCCAGGTAGACACTCCCACACTGGCTGTAACGTTGGTAACAGTAACCTTAACCCCACTTTTCTGAATAGTTTCTACTTGTAAAATATACATGGGTCCCCTGAACCACTGCTTTAAGAATCTCTGTAACCTCACAGCAGTCCGTAAGCTTAAAAATCTGTCATTCAAAAATCAGTAAAATATACCAGATTGGCACGTAAGCTTTGACATATACCCTGTCACATGGCAGTCTAGCTAAAGTAAAATACACTTTTAGACGCCGTAGACCTGTGCCCTGGCCTGAGAATCTGCATTTCTAGCAAACTCCCAAATGCTGCTGCCGCTGGTGGTCCCCACACCCTCGTGTGGAGAGGCTTCACCAGTGGTTCTCCACTTCTGCAGAGCAGAATCACTGAAGGGCTTAAAAAAGCCCCAGTACAAAAAAGTAAATAAATATTATAAAAACCCCAATTCTCATCCCACACCAATCAGAGCCAGACATCCACCTTGGAAGCAGTTCCCACACAAAGCCGAGCCTGAGAACAGTGCTCTGGGGCTGTACACCAGGTGAAGGCCGTCTCTCTTAGTACTTGAGTCCTCTTCAGGCTGGAACGCTGCCACGAGTTACACCCACAGCTCCCAGGCACTCGGGCGCACCACATCCCAAGGCTGACCAAGCAGGACCCGCCTGAGAAGGCATCACAGCCTCACGGCCAACTGCTCAGGGCTTAGAAACAGGCGAGGCCACTGGCTTACCTTGAGGCTGTTCTTGAAGGCTCCGGCGTCGGAATTCACTTCATCCGCGTATTTCAGGACCCTATCATACAGGACAAGGGCTTCACTCCACTTCTTCACCAGCACGTAGGACTGAGCGATGAAGAAACACCTGATGGGGAAGGAAAGAGCCACAGTATTCTTAAGCAACAATCACCCAAGATTAAGGCTTTCCTTGCTGTTTAGGCTAAATAAATTGTCAAGTCTTTTAACGTCAGGCTCACTCCCTGGGGTGGGAGAATTCACCACTCTCACTGTTCCAGTTTGCCAGGCTAACCTGCAGACTCCTCCTTGAAATTGGAGCTGACTTGACAGTGTAGGTCCAAAGCTGACCCACTGTCTTTTACTTACTGCTAACTCTGCAAAAAAGCTGTAATTCCCTAAAGGCCCAGGAAGGAAGATGAAGACAGGCAGGAAGGAGGGACGTTGTCCAGCTGCAAATGCTTCCGACACCACCCACACATCTAGGTCATAACCGCTCATGTCTTTCAAAAACCAAAACCCAACCTTCCAGGGACATGCTCCCAAAGCTTCTAGAACCTTCCAATGGTTGAGGGGAACTCTGCCCATCCCAGGGGAACTTACCTGTAAGCCTTGTAGACCAGAGTTTTGAGGCCTATCTCTTTCTGGAAGGCTCTATCCTCCTCTAAGCCAGGAAGCTGGAGCAATTCCACCAAATTCTGCACAACAGATGTAACAGGAAAACTCATGAAGACGGGGACCCACAATGAGTGTCTGACAGAAGATTTGGAAGGACAGAGGTGGGCAGAAAGAGCGAGCCTGGGCTTCAGATAACGGGGATGTCTGTGACGAGTGACTCAGCCGTAGCCACACCTGGCATCACCTCCACCCTCCTGACCCTGAGAGCCCACATGGCCTCTTTCTCTCAGTCACGATTCACCTTCTTCAGAGGCTCCCTAGACCCTCTCAGCTGGAGGGGATCCCTCTGGTTCTGAACTCTCATTTCAGATGGGCCCCTTGTGTGGCGCCTACACAGACACCTTGACTGTGGGGAGGGGTCTCAAACTCCCTCACCGATGAGCTCCCGGGGGGCCAAGGCAGCGTGGCCTCAGGTCCCAGGACACGTCAAGGCAAGTGGGTGACCAGCCTGCACAGCAAGTGCTCAGTGATGAATACCGGGGGGTTTACCCATGTCTGCATATCCACATAGGCTTCCCTGGGGCTCAGTGGTAAAGCACCTGCCTGCCGATGCAGGAGACATGGGCTCAATCCTTGGGCTGGGAAGATCCCCTGGAGAAGGGAATGGCAACCCACTCCAGTATTCTGTCCATGGGAAATCCCATGGACAGAGGAGCCTGGTGAGCTATAATCCACAGGGTCACTAAAGAGTCAGACATGACTAAGACTCTAAACAACAACAAAACACATCAACATGTCTGGATATCAGGTTCATGGACAGCTGAACTGGTATGAAAACAAGAACTTCTGTCTTTTACCGAGTCATCAACAGCTCCTGGCTATCACAACCCTTTTGCTATGTCATTTTGTAGCCAACCCACGCACAGGACAGGCTTTCCCAAGCCCCCGGGGTCACCTGCAGAATGATGTCGTAAAGCCGGATCAGGTCCTGGGGCCGGGGGGCGCGCCTGCTGTCGTCGTCCGGCTGCTGCCGCAGCACGGCTTTCTGCAGCCCTTTAGCCATGTTCTCGTTCCGCTTGATCGCTGTTGACAGCTTGATGTAAGTCAGGTAGCTAGAATGGACCACATGTCAGCTCAGGTGATGCTCAGGGAGGCCGATGTGCTGGGAAGAGCAATGGACCACAAGCTGGGCCGCCCTGGGGAGCTGCGAGGGCAAGGGCGTGTTGCCCGGCCGGGCTGGGAGGCCTGGGCCTCCGCCTCCACGGACCTTCGACTGGCTGCTGTTTGGTGGCAAACTCGCAGGGGACCCGCATGAGACCTTATGACAAAATTTGATTTTAACTTGAATTATATCTTCTGTATCTTTAGAGAGTTACCAATTTCAGAGGACACTGCTGGTCCTTAAGACGAGAGATGGATAGCAAGCTAGTTTCTGAAATAAGGACTAAACAAATAAAACAGTATCGGAAATGAGAGAGCTTGTGTAGGAGTCAGGTGGAAGGCCAGAGGGGTCAGGGTGAAGAGCAGGAGTAGAACTGGTGAGAAGGCTGTAGAAGAAAGTGGTAATAAATGCTAAAAGCCCAAATCAACAAGTAGCAACGTACACATGTCATTTAGACACATGGAGGTAAATACCAAAAGAATTTGTTAAAGAATTAAAACTGGCACTGTCAGGCTTGTGGGAACTTAGTTCCTGACCATGGACTGAACCTGTGCCCCCTTCATTGAAAGTGTAGAGTCCTAACCATTGGGCAACCAGGGATCCTCAAAAGTGGCTGCATCTGAGAAGTCATGAGATGGACTTTCCTAGAGCTCTGCAGAAAAATCAGACTCTCAAAACAAGTAACTGTTATTCACCGTGTGGAACAGGAATCTAGATACATTTTTATTAAGATATCAGAGCTTTATTAAAATACAAGAGCTACTAGATTCCTGACTTTAATCTATCCCAAAGCTGGCCTCTGGTCCTAACTGCTCACTGTCCCTATACCAGCTACATGCGGAGGTGGGAAGACAGATCCCAGGGCGAGGGGGCTTCACAATGTGGAAGTGTCCTGAGCCCCGCTGAAGCTCTCTCGGTCTTTCAAGGCTAGGAGGCTGACAACTGCCTTTGCCTCTTTGTGGCTGTTAACTACCAATACGTCCCCTAACCTCCTAAAGCCTTGTTTCTCATGGGCTTGTTGAAACAGAAGGGAGATAAGGACTGTTCCTGCTAATATTCTGTGCATCTGAGCCGTAAGGCAGTCAATGCGACATAATACCAAATTCTCTAAGAATGGAGATTAAGGCAGAGAGAGGAGGTTTTTTTTTGTTTTGTTTTTATTAAAATGGCTGGGGGGCGGGGGTTGGGAATGACTGAAAATATTGCCAGGTTCACTAAAAAGTTGTAAGCAGTGACTAAGACATTAAAAATTTCAAGGTCACATGGAAAGAGCACCTGGGGAGAAGTGGAATTTTTTCTCCCAGGAAGTTTGAAAAATGTCACTCTTCCTTCCTCCTCTTTTCTGTGAAACAAAATGACCTATCTTTTAAAAACTTAAACTTGACAAGGCAATTTGAAAATGGGTATGAAAGAGCAAAGGGATAAAACCAATCAAGATGTGCCTGAAAAAAAAAAAAGAAAAGAAAAAAGATGTAACCGAGGAGAAAGCTGGTGGGGTGGGGTAGGGGGACAACGTGCTGGACCAGACACCAAGACCAGTGATGAAGTCACAGTAAATCACAGCGCTGGCATCCGTGCAGACAGAGGAGCAGAGTCCAGAAAGCCAGCGTGCAGGGAGTGCGGGATGTCCACCTGCGCGCCAGTGGGGAAGGACACCCCGGCCCATAAACCGCACGCGGCAACAATCCGTCACCCTTGTGGACAAAGGTGACGCAGATCCTTACCGCACTCAAAAATAAACTCTAGATGGAATTAAAGTTGGGTTGAACTTGAACTTAAATGTGGACAGGACAATGTAAGCCATTCAGAATGCAGAGGAGGGTCACTCTAGGAGTCTGGCGCTCCTACAAGGAGAGCGGTGAGCTCTAGAAGAGGGGCAGGAATCAGCAAGGGGGCCACACGGAACTCCAAAGTTATCGGTTACATTCTAGTTCTTCTGTTGTACAAAAACGGGAAATTATACGGATATTAGAATAATATACACACGCAAATCTCATATGCAAAAATGCGCACAGATGCACTCATATCTGAATATGTATCAGTAAATTCTAATGTACATAAACTGCGCATACTCTTGTTCCAATGACACATCATGCGAGGTTAAAAAGCAAAAGTGTCACATCTCTTACCTGTGCAGGTACTGAAGGTTGGACACCTTCCCCGACTCCACGTCTAGGGTGTAATCTCTCTGCTTCTGCAGAATGTAGGAAGGTAGAGATTAAATGGCTGATTACGTCCTTGGCTCTGACCACCTCATTCAAAGGTGTGGACCTCAAAGTGCCCTGGGACACAGGCACAGACTACAAAGTTGAGGTCCTCAAATATCAGAGAACTCCTGGGCTTTTCTGGAACGACAAGGTCACTCAGTTTCCACTGACAAAGAAAAACCAGACGTGAACGAGAATTCAGAGTAACGGCCAGGAAGGCCTCCTGGCCACTGTGTCCAGTGTTCAGACTCAAAGCATTAAGGCAGACAGTCCTCAGGCCACGGCTCCGTTTTAGGACCTGTGTCTTAGACCCAAGGTCTATGCCTCGTGCCGTCAGCTCCTGCTTTCCTGGTTGACTGAAGAATGGCTCCTAAAGGGAGGAACCTGTGAAGACGTGACCTTACACGGTAGGAGGCCTTACAGCTGTGGAGAAGTTAAGGATCTCTTGATTAGCCTGGACAGAGAAATCAGGGGACTTCTCTACGAGTCCAGGCATAATAAAGTCCATCAGTGGCAGGTGGAATGGACGAAGGGAGAGGGGAATCACACAGGGAGAACAGACAGGCTTTTTGGCAACAGGGAAGAAGGACAAAAACGGTTCTGAGGTTTCCAGCCTAGATGCCTGAATGAATCACAGCGATATTATTAGAAAAAGGGAGCACTGGAGAAATCCACCTGGAGATATGGATTTGAGACCAGATGCTCAACAGATAAAACATGAAGCCAATAGGAGAAGCAGGACAGAGGGAAAGAGTTTCTCAATTTGGTGGAGCACAGAGGAGGCTTCTCTTGTTGGTCAGCCAATCGCCACATCTAAGCACAACAGTGGCTAAGAGTCCCTGCTCCGGGAATGTGACACACAGAGCAGAGAAGACCTCAGCTCAGAGCAAGAGCTGGGGACTCAGCTGAGAGTCCTACCTGATCTGACTTGAGCTCTTCCCGCACGGCCTGGATGGCGTCCCGACACTCACTGAGCATGGATTCAAACAGACGCTCCTTGGTTTCTTCACTCTCGGCCTAAACAAAGGCAGAAGGTGGCGAAAGAGTTTCTTTTTGAGTAAGTCATGGTATTCTGATGGAGGAGGGCATGATAGTGCTTTGATTCCTCCTGTTAGACACGAATACACACATCCAACCAAAAAACAGCCTGGATCAGAGAGCATTTCAACTGTTAACATTCTTTATCATATACAATTTTTCTTATGGTTTTATTCGTTAATTTGTACGGAAATGAGAAGCATGTATATAGATGTAAAGTGAACATACTGAAAAAACATCGATATCACTGATCTAAACTGTCAACCAACAGAGGCTTTCATCTTTCCTCCATCACAGAACTTTCTACTCTTTTCCTTCAATGCCTCTACCTGTGCTCAGGACACAGCACCTGGCATTTCAGGGGAGCCTTAGGGACTAGATTTGGGGCACTGCCACCTCACTCTGAAGCACAGCACAAGTTTCTTTCCCTTGCAAATGTAACCCAACAGAGTTGTAGATACTGGATTTCTTCTAAGCTCCAAGTAGGTGAGTGGGTGAGTGACATTACTAATGATATTACTAATAACCAAAGATATATTTCTCTCCTAAATGCCATATGAGGTTTTCCTGCATATAGGAGTTATTCCATACGGCTATGCTGAGAACATCTCAGGGCAGATGAAGCTGACAAGCATTTAATAAGTCTCTGCAAAGCACAGGGCGTTGCCCCTGTGCCAGCCAACCGGGATAAGGCAAAAGGTGATTCATTAACTGAATACCTGCCAAACCACATTATCATCCTAAGGAATCTGACTAAGCAGGTAGGAATGGACAAAAAGCAGAAAGGAGATGAACTTGTGTTACTGGCAGACCCACTCTGACATTAGAACATCAACATTCCCATGATTATATTTGACTTTCCACAGAAACTAACATCCAATCTGATCTCTTGACATTCAACTGACCTCCAGAAAAGCTCAAAAGAAAACCCAGTACTGCCCACTCCTTTAAGATATGGTTGGGAGGGGCCTTCAGAAAAACCTTTTCTTCTCTTAAGAGCTCTCATGTTTTTCCTAGTTTCCAGTGTGAGGAAGGAAAAAAAAAACAAAACTTCCTTGTAAATTACCCAATATAAATCAAACATACTTTTCTATTTATAAGTTACTTGACTTTCTTGTTGTTCAGTAACTGAGGAACAAATCAGGGGCATGGCTATTCTATAAATTTATAAAGGCGAACCCAGACACCATTAACACACTGCAGGCTAGAGCAGGGCTGTCCACCAGCACTTCCTGTGACGGCGGCGCCCCCTGCGTGGTCCAGTGTGGGCATCAGCCACAGGTGGCTGCTGAGCACCCGCAAGTCTAATCAGCGTAAACAGCCGTATGTGTGCGGGTGGCTAAGGAACCAGACAGCCCGGCTCTGGAGAAACACACTTCACGCCAAACACTGTTAAGGACCTCAAGTCAGCAAGATTCTCTCTACTCGTTTAATCAAACTAGCCAAGTTTTTCAAAGTACAAATCTTGTGGACTGGGGCAGCTGCAGAATTGACAACTGGAATAAGATATGAAACAGCCCTGGACCAGCCACACACACACACACACCAGAGCCACGTCGTAAGCAGGCAAGTGAGCTCCAGCACCAGCCTGGCATCGTGCAATCCAGCAAACATGCCACCGACACCCTTTTAAGACCGGTGGGGTTCAGCAGTTGGGGCAGTGAGTGCTTAAGTAGAAGAAAAGAGCCATTTGGTTTTACCAGCTATGTGGGACCTGCCTCCTTTCCTAGGGAAGGAATGGCTCAAGTAAAAAAAAATTAATATGATGCAAAAATGCAATACCTCTTTACTGCTAGGTATTACCTTCATTCCCTTTGAATAAAGACATTCTGCATCAAGGTACTGAAGAGCAGCAAACCTCCCTCCCCTCTGCTTCCAGAAAATTCTTTGTTCCCCTGGGATCTTACAAAGGTCTTAAACCACAATGAAGGGAAAGGCCGATCTGGATCACAGGCCGTCAGTCGGCTGTGTTCGTACACAGCCACACTGCACAGGGACAGAGATCACTCATCTCTGGAGCAGAACCTCTCATGGTTCTCCCTGGGCTGGGCAAAACGTCCACAGAGGAAGCCTGAAACACATTTTGCTACTTACACTCTTATTCTGTAAACCTATCTTGGAGGCAAAGGTAATCCTGAAGGGACAGTGGAACAAGAAACACCTCTCCACGGGTATGCAGAGGGAGGGTCCCTCAGAGCCCACATGCAGGTGGCTCAGGTCTGCCACAAAACCAACAAGAACCGCTTCTGCACACACGGGCCAACTCCCTGCAGAAGAATTTGTGGCCGGCCTAGATCTCCCCGGTGGACCCGTGACAGGGAGAAACCCGTAGCCCAGAAGTAACGCGTTACTCAGTCCTAATAAACAAGTTTGAGATCAATTTTTATAAAACTTCAAACACTCTCAGAAGTGCTTTTCCACAGCCCCAAGGCACGTCTCAAGGCTGAGGAAAACCAGCTGTGTGTGTCCTGAGGCAAGACCCTCAGCTCTTAAAGACAGAGCTCCCAGACTGTTTTCACTTGTCTACTTGGTGTGACAGAGACAGCAAGGTGAGTCCAACCACATACTCCACTACACCCGCAGGAAAACCAAGGGAATGGGAGCCCGCCTCCCTTGGCACAGTGAGGTCTAGGAAAAAACAAACAGAAATCGAGTAGAGAAGGACACAAACCTCACGTAAAAATATATTATAAGAATCATCAAACCTATAGACATTTTTAACCTGTCCCCAGCCCCAGCTGCGTGACATCCTCAAATTACCACCAAGACAATTCAGGTGTGATCAAGTATTAACAAAGCAAAATAAAAACAAAAGAGAAAGTAAGACAATATTAAAGACATGAAGACCTAAAGCTTGGCTAAAGAAAAGGTGGCTGCCGCAGCTGGATTTTGACAGTTGATTAAGCCTCAGCTCCAGGCTTTGCAGTTTAGTATTATCTCCTTGAATTATTTCTTTCTTCTTGCCTTTCAGTAAACTGCTGTTTTAGTATTTAAAGGTCATAAAAACCTCTACAAGCAACCAAGAAGCGGGGGGCTACCAGATTCCTCCAACCCAGTTGCCAGAGGGTGGGAAACACCAATAGCAGCAGGGTCAGGACACACTGCAGTGAGAAGCCCCATCTCCTGGGCAGAGAAAGCTCGATACAATAAGCAGAGCTGGCAAATCAGCTGCCAAGCGCACCAGTGAGCAAGCAGTTCTGGAGATTAGCCCCGAATAGTCAAAGGGCCTTTCCCATGCATAATAACCCAGGGTTCATTCAATTCAGTACACAGTTCATCAGCCACAGAGCTACGCCTGAAACCTAAGGGTTTAACCAAACTTCCTTTGACACCGTACTTAAATTATTTTCTTACTGGCTTGACCTGGTGTATGTGTGATGCAGCATTATCAGGCATGTAGCTGTTTTTAAGGTTAAAACCTTAATGGGATTCCTGGGATTAATACACATTTTGTTTGTTCAACCAAATTATTTAAAGGTCTTGGATATTCAAGCGATCCTAATTCACCGTAAGATCCTTAAAGACCACAATTAACTGTATTCACCACAACCAGCACATTAACCAGGCACTTAACAGAAGATAACACTACAGATTCTACGAACACTAAAATGATAAGAGGATTTATAAACTGTCAATAAAACCAACAATTTACATGAAATTAATACATTAATTAATGTGAGCACTATTAATACATTAATACATACATACATTAAAAATATAAAATCCAGACTGACACAAGATGAAACAGAAAATCTGAATAGCCCTCCAACTCATAAAGGAATTATATATTTTTTAAAACAGGCAAAAAAAAAATTATAAAAATCTTCCCACAAAGAAAACTCCAGGCCCAATAGTATCACTAGTGAATTATAACGACCATTTAAGGAGAAAACAAAAAGTTACGTTTTCAGAAAGCAGAGGAGGGCACATCCCCAAACTTGTTTTACAAGGGATGTATAACCCTGACACCAACCCTAAAAAAATCCACCTGCCATTATCTGTATAAAGAAGGGCTTTTAAAAAGAATATATTTAACACCATAAACACGCACACTGAAGGCGAGGTGGGAACACACAACTAACAGCAGCTGCGATGAGATGACTGACCGTGAGAATCTTTATCTAGTCAAGGCTGGAATCATGTCACTGCCTTTTCTTGCCAATATTACCAAAATGTTGGCCAATCTTGAACTTTTTTTTTTAGTATGTATTTATTTGGCTGCAGCAGGTTTTAGTTTGGGCATGCGGGATCTTTCACTGCGGCACCCCAATCTCTAGTGGTGTGCGAGCTTAGCTGCTCTGCAGTGTGCGGGATCCCAGTTCCCCAAGGACTGAGCTGGTATTCCCTGCACTGCAAGGCATACCCCCAAGCACTGTACCACTAGGGAATTTCTTTGAACTGCTTTGTAAGGGGGACTATAACCTGGAGATCCAGAAGTCAGCCCTTCACCTACACTAAAACCCGAGTTTGAGAGTAATCCTTTTATATGCACACAAAGCTCAACTAGTCACCCGCGATTGAAGTGATCTTCAATTTTAAAGGCAACAGCTTCATGTGCAATTGTGAAATGTTTTTCACCTGGTCTAATTTAGCCCAATCTGAATTACTTTATGAATAAGGCAAAAATACCTCCCCCATTTAGATCTTATTCTCTATTTGTAAAAAAAAAAAAGCAAAAGAAAGATAAATTCAGATAAAACATGCCTGTATCTTCTCCTCCCACGTGGGAAACCCCAACCTCAGTAACCTTCTGAAATGGAGAGGATTCTCCTGTGAAGGACTACTTTTTTCCATTAAGATCTCCATTAAAATTCAACTTTTTCAGTCAGAGGCCCAGGACCCTGCTTTTCTGTTAAGTGAACTTACATTTAGCTTTTCACCAAAACCACATAAAACGATCCTGTTACTAACCTTCCTGATGAATCTAAGGCTATGTGGAAAATTTCAAGGAACAGGAGCTTTGGAATCAAAAGGGTATGGTTTTAAACGCAGGCCCTCCCTTCTATCAGACATATGGTTAAGGACAGGTGACAGCTTTCCCATCTGTAAAATGAGTATCACCCACCTCACAGGGTGAAGAGAAAAACACACGAGAGCATTAAGCAGTATATCCAGGATATAAAGGAGGATCACTACACTCCCTGCTTGTCTCTGTGGTATCTGTCCAGGTGACTACCAGGTAATAAAAAATTTGGTGAAATAATTTGTCAGAACATGAAAAATCCTTACAACGTGTTAGTAAAAAAAAAACAACGTGAAACTGGGTCTCAGTCTAACAAAAAAGTTATATCTTGCAAATACGAAGGGCTTGAAACATATTTTCCTTTTCGTACAATGCAGTATCAGTGAAGGTATATGGGAAGTCAGCCTGTAGGCTGATCTCTTATAAACACTTCTATTGTACAAATGGTAAGCATGAATAGCTTTTAAAGTTACTTACTAAATCTCCCTATTCTATCCAGAATTCCTACCTGATTGTCACTGATGCCTGGCACAGATCTGTGGCAGCTCTCTTCTTCCAGTATGTATCACTTTGAAGAGAAAACCAGCTGCATAATCTAAATGGTTGCTATCAGCCCTAGTCAAGAAGAGAGACCTCTATACTGTTAAGTGCCAATGAAATACTTTCAGAAAAAGTTTAGACTTTTAGATGAATGAAAACTCAACTTTTTGGTACTGTTCTAATCTTCTGTCCTGTAAGCAAACAAAGGGGGAGGAGAGGGGCCATATGCAATACAGACAAAAGGCACAAAGAAATCCTTCAGTTGTTGAAAGCTGCCCCCAACCAAAGGAGCCGCTCTGGAACAAGTCACTGAAAGGCCTGGATGCTTAACAACCCATCAGCACAACTAGCAAAGCGCCTCACACACATATCCCTCTGGGGACAGCAGCCAGCTGTGAAGTCTCATGAAATGCCACTGGTCCCTGCTGAGGCTGGAGACACAGGGAGTAGCGTGGTCTTTTTTTCAGATGTTCTTCACCTAATACAGAGAAGGAGCTCTAAAAAACGCCTCCATCACTGTCTACTCCATACAAACCAGGATCACCAGAATCTCTTCTCTTCTGGAACTCATTTGGTTGTTCACACCCACAATCAGGTAATAATTATGTCAGCAGGAGCATCGGGCAGTACGGCTCTGCATGAATACCACATAAACACCACACGTACAACAAGCTGATCGGGTTTAGCCAGGCTGTCTTTTAAGGACCCAGGGACAAGAGGTGACCCTTCAGGGCTGGAAGGTGAGGATGAGAGGTCAGCGAGACACGAGACGTAACAGCCGTGCTCCTGCACCACCTGCTGGGCCAAATGTCACCCCTGACTTGAAGCAGCCCTCTGCTGCTCCCATTTTCACTGAAGGCTGTCACTGTCAACAGGAAAACTCCCCGATAAACTCAGCTTTCAAAAGAATTCTATTTAAGAGCATGCATCTTGAGATGGTTACCCAAATCCTAATCAGCAACAAAATATCGTATCTTAAACACGTAAGGACAACGGGCAGACACACCTGAGAGAACAGAACAGGCCTAGCTCCGTACCTGGACGATGGCGGCCTCGTTGTCAGCCAAACCCAGTAAAAAGATCCTCACTTTGTCGATCTTCACAGGAACCGTCCTGCCCCTCCATTCCACTTCACTCATGGTGGCTGCCTGCTTGGCTCGCGTCTGAGTGATCAATGCCTAGAAAACAGTTACAAAATGTTAAAGCTTCAACCGTGGATGTGAGTGATTAGGTGAAGCTCACTGGGAACTATCGTTTGTCTCTTCCTGTAACGAACATATTACATATCCTTGGGCCAGGGAACTAAAATCCCACAAGCCACAAGGTACAGCAAAAAAAAAAAAAAAAGTGACAAAAACTTTTCATTAAAAATATAAACATGCATATACTAACAGCAATTATCCCTGGATGAGGGGATTGTGTGTTACTTCTTTTATTGGACATTTTTTCAAACCGAAGACTTTCCACAGCATGTGCATACTAGATTACCTCCAATTTTTCAGCCAGGAGACCCTCAGTGCCCCCAGACCTCAATCTCATCTGCATGAGTTCATTGATAGCTGACTGGTCCCCTGAGAAAAGAGAGAGAGATTGAGAGGAAAACCCTCAAGTGTCTTGGTTGTTTCCTCAAGAACTCTCAGATTCAACTCCAAGCTATTCCCCGTCCACCAGCGCATTTCAATGAATCCTAAGTCCTTTCACAAGGCTCTGGGTGGGCACAGATACGGCGGGGCCAAAACTGAAGCTAGGGAACTGCCTTCCGGATGTCGAGCAGAGCTGACGCCGACAACTGTACTCTTTTCATCAACGCAAACCCACACCAAAGAAGGACGCAGGGGAAAAGGAGGAAAGTTAAAGCCATCATCCAGGTCCCGCAGGCCGCCTGTCGCTGCCCCGCACAGCCCCGCTCACCAATGTTGTAGGCACAGTAGCGAATGTTGGGCGAGATCTCCTCCACCCGCTGGTTGTACAGCACAGCCTGCTCTTCTGTGAAGGCGCTGGCCAGCTTCTCGTAGATAGTCCTGCCAGGCAAGGAACATCACGGTTCATAGCAGCCTCGCTTTAAGAAAATAAACTCGCAAGGAACACAGATCAACTACCAGAACTGGCAAGTTCTGAGGCTGAAAGAGAACAATCCACATTTCTCAAGAGAAGGCAAAAAGAAAGAAACCGTAACAACTTTCACAGAAGCAGTCACTCACTGTCTGATCTGCAGCTTCCATGTGACTGTTATCAAAACTGGCCACAGCCTTTGGGCCAGAGGACTTACTTGCATTTATTAAAAGCCTCAATGGCAGCTTTCCACTCTTGATGTTCGAACCGCAGCATTCCTGAGAGGTAAGCCGTGTAAGCCTGTGAGGTGATGGGAAAAGAGACACTGCTTCAATACCCAGGAACCAGGGTACAGCCCAACCTCTACTCGCTTCAAACTCTGATATCAAGAATAGATATTCAGGTTGATTCTAAAAAAATCAAAAAATGTATCTAATAAAATGTGACCCATGGGTAATTTATGATTCATCTACTTCCCAGGAGAGAACTTCAAAATAAAGAAAATTTACTCTCTTTGTTTTACTTAACAACCCACTTCTGGGCTATACCATTACGAACAAAATTTTTACTTTGTGAACTTCCCAGATATGTTTTTCACATACATGTCAAAAGAAGCACGGGCTTTCTTAAAAGTTAGAGCCAATTCTTAAAATCCAGGAGCTCAAAAACAAAAACAAGAGCCAGCTTCACCTTTTAAAAGCAAGATTAGGTTTTTTCCTCCCCTGATTACCAACATACAATGGAAGAGACTCTTCTGTTTAACTGTATTATCATTATTTTTAAAGTCACATCTCTAATCTCCACAATAAAGCAAAGCTGATGTTATGACACTAACCTGAGCCTCCAACTTGGTCTTGGCATCCACACGATTGCTCTCACACAAGCGTTCCAACTCCTCGGCATGCTTCACGGCTTTGCGTAGGCGAGACAACAAGTGGAACCGTTTTCGGGGCTCGGTGTTGGCTTCCTGTTTGAGCTGCATGGCATAGCTCCAGGCTCTCTCAGCATCCATCAGAACCAGAAGCAAATATCTAAATCAGAGACAGAACAGGCCGACTGAACAGCAAAGGCAAGGAGCACCAGACTCAGGTATCCTCTGAGGAGTAATCCTCGGCTTCTCAACTTTTCCCTACGCCCTCCTTTGCTTTTCTCCTCAGAGCTGCTCTTCTCACAGCATCAACCATGGTTCCCAAATCAGCATCTCCGGTAGGTTTCTAGTCACCTACTAGACATATCTCATTGGAAAAACCTGCTACCACCTCAAACTTGGCAAACCCAGACTTGGTGTTGTTAGTCGCTCAGTCGTGTTTGACTCTTTGTGACCCCATAGACTGTAGCCCTCCAGGTTCCTCTGTCCATGAGATTTTCCAGGCCAGAATACTGGAGTGGGTAGCCATTCCCTTTCCCAGGGGATCTTCCTGACACAGGGATCGAACCTACGTTTCCTGTGTTGCAGGCAGATTCTTTACCACTGCGCCACCTGGAAAGCCCTTACTGAAGTATAACTGACTTAAAATTCTGCATTATTTTCAGGTGCAGGGTATGAGGTATTACTGACTATATTCCCTGTGTTGTGCATTACATCCCCCTGAATCATGACTGGGAATTATTTCATGACTGGAAGTTTTGACCTCTTAATCCCCTTCCCCTCTTTTACTGACTCCTTCCTATTTCCCTTCCCTCTGGCAATCACCAACTTGTTCTCTATGAGTCTGTCTTATTTGTTCAGCTGTTGTTTAGATTCCACATAGACTTGAAAATGCATGGTATTTGTCTTCCTCTAATTTCATTTAACATGATGCTCTCCAAGTTCATCTACATTGTGGCAAATGGCAAGATTTCATTCCTCTTTATGGCCAGGTCACACATATGTAAATGATCTTGCTTTTAAAAGGTGAAGTTGGCATCTCTTGTTTTTGAGCTCTTGGTTTAAATACAGATATAGAGGGACATCCCTGGTGGTACAATGGTTAAGACTTCACACTCCCAAGGCAGGGGGCCCAGGTTCCATCCCTTATCAGGGACCCAGATGCTGCATGCCACAACTAGTACCTGGTGCAGCCAAGTCAGTCAGTCTGAGATACTGACCTCCAGACTATTAACACACACTGCTTGATAGAGTAATCCTGTCATGTTAACCACCATGTACATACTCAGCAATGAAATACAGAACTCTTAGGTAGTACTTTACATATGGCCAGATTTCACTTGAGATATACTGATTTAAGACCACAGGACTGGAAAAGGTCAGTTTTCATTCCAATCCCAAAGAAAGGCAATGCCAAAGAAGGCTCAAACTACCGCACAATTGCACTCATCTCACACGCTAGTAAAGTAACGCTCAAAATTTTCCAAGCCAGGCTTCAGCAATACGTGAACCGTGAACTTCCAGATGTTCAAGCTGGTTTTAGAAAAGCCAGAGGAACCAGAGATCAAATTGCCAACATCCACTGGATCATTGAAAAAGCAAGGGAGTTCCAGAAAACATCTATTTCTGCTGATTGACTTTGCCAAAGCCTTTGACTGTGTGGATCACAATAAACTGAGGAAAATTCTGAGAGAGATGGGAATACCAGACCACCTGACCCGCCTGTTGAAAACTCTGTATGCAGGTCAGGAAGCAACAGTTAGAACTGGACAGGGAACAATAGACTGGTTCCAAATTGGGAAAGGAGTACATCAAGGCTGTATACTGTCACCCTGCTTATTTAACTTATAATGCAGAGTACATCATGAGAAATGCTGGGCTGGAGGAAGCACAAGCTGGAATCAAGACTGCCAGGAGAATTATCAATAAACTCAGATATGCAGATGACACCACCCTTATGGCAGAAAGTGAAGAAGAACTAAAGAGCCTCTTGATGAAAGTGAGGGTGAAAAAGTTGGCTTAAAGCTCCACATCCAGAAAACTAAAATCATGGC
The DNA here is from genome assembly GCF_042477335.2 of Ovis canadensis. NCBI lineage: Eukaryota > Metazoa > Chordata > Mammalia > Artiodactyla > Bovidae > Ovis > Ovis canadensis. The sequence goes on along the minus strand of NC_091255.1, from coordinate 63,635,408 downwards.
ATCTGGTCCCATCACTTCTTGGCAAAGAGATGGGGAAACAGTGGAAACAGTGCCAGACTTCATATTTTTGGGCTCCAAAATCACTGCAGATGGTGACTGCAGCCATGAAATTAAGAGACGCTTTCTCCTTGGAAGAAAAGTTATGACCAACCTAGACAGCATATTAAAAAGCAGCCAACAAAGGTTTGTTTGCCAACAAAGGTCCATCTAGTCAAAGCTATGGATTTTCCAGCAGTCATGGACGTATACTGAGAGTTGGACTATAAAGAAAGCTGAGCGCAGAACTGATGCTTTTGAACTGTGGTGTTGGAGAAGACTCTTGAGAGACCCTTGGACTACAAGGAGATCCAACCAGTCTATCCTAAAGGAGATAAGTCCTGAGTGTTCACTGGAAGGGCTGATGTTGAAGCTGAAATTCCAATACTTTGGCCACCTAATGTGAAGAGCTGACTCATTTGAAAAGACCTTGATGCTGGGAAAGACTGAAGGCAGGAGGAGAAGGGGATGACGAAGGATGAGATGGTTGGATGGCATCACCGACTCAATGGGAATGAGTTGGGTAAACTCCAGGAGCTGGTTCTGGACAGGGAGGCTGGTATGCTGCAGTCCATGGAGTTGCAAAGAGTCGGACATGACTGAGCGACTGAACTGAACTGAAGAGACACTGAAATTTGCATTCCAGAAACCTTACCTAATAACCAATCAGGTTATTAGTCTAATCACTGACTTCAACATTTACCATTCCACCACAGTTATTTCTGAACAAGTTACAGAGTCTCTCTGAGCCTGTTTTCTGTTTGTTTTTTTGGGCCATGCTATGCAGCATGTGGGATCCTAATTTCCTGATCAGGGATTGAACCTGTAGCCCTTGCATTGGGAGTGCAGGGCTTTAACCACTGGACCGCCAGGGAAGTCCCAGTTTCCTCATAATGGAGGAGTAGTAGAAAAGATGCCGATTCCACAGAGCTGCTACAAAAACCACATGAAATAACTCAAGGGTGTGGCACGACATCTGTCACACTGTAATTGCTCAATAAATGTATTAACAAGATGTACTCAGCACTGAGCAGTCAGTACCTGTTATCAGTCAGAAGGTCTTCAGTTACTTTTTTCCCTGTGAATTTGTGTCTGTTCCCCATCTTAAAGTTGAGTGTTTTCCGAAGACGTCTTTGTCTACGCGAACAGTAGCCCCTGTAAGAAACCACAACCCAAAACCATTCAGCTAAGCTGATAGTACTTTCAATAGTAAGTTCTATAATAAGGCAAGGTCAAAAGTTTGGGATATTCTACTTATGGTTGCTACAGATACCACCATCCTCTTGCAAATGTTTACTGAATGGAAACAGGCAAGGCGATGACTGGAGTTACAGAACACGTGAAGAGACAGAGGACATGGTGCCCACTCTCAAAGAACCACACTCACGCTGGAGAGAGTCATGAAGACAAAACGGCAACCACAAAAGGCAAACGGCAAATCCAAAGTGACATGAGTAACCTTCCTCTTCTTGCTAACCCCCTTCACTGGAGTGGGCTTTTGGCGGGCTTTGAAAGAATGAGTCAGATTCTGATGGATGTAAGAGGGAAGAAGGGGCATCCTGACGAGACTGGGATGACGAGGAAGGCATGGAGAAAGGAACTACAAGCGCATCTGAAGAAAAATGAGGTGGACAGGGATGTCACCAAGAAATACGATGAACGTCACCTCTTATGCCAAGCCTCTCTCCTCTGTACTCATGCAGTTTTTAATTCTTACTTCTGCTATAGTTTGAGAATATTATAATCATGTTCTTACATCTCTCACTAATATAAACTTCTTGAGTACAAAGATGATTTTATTTTCAAATTTCTCCCAATGTCTTAGCACAGTGCCTAACATACAGATGGGCAATAAAAGTATTTTGACTAAGCTAGTGTAAAAATACATCCAAAATTTTACCACTCTTACTCAAAACAGCTTAAAATTTACAATATAAAATGATATTTAAACAGTAACTTCAACATCTCAGTCTTAAAGCTACCAAGGGATGGGTTATTAAAAAAAAAGTCTGACTGAATCTATGAACTATAGGTCTTTTCCCTCAATTCATAATTATACTTTAATTATCACTTACCCTTTTACATAAAAATCAAATGGAACATACATATTATGGATAGAAATGCAAATTAGTAAAAATTTTCTGGCGATGCATTTATCAAGATCCTTAAAAATGTTCATACTTCCTGAACTGAGAGTCTACTCTTACACTAAGGAAATAATCAGAAATAGAGACAGGAATGATCAGAGATTCACGGGGACAAAATTTTTAAGCCTACAAAACTGGCAACCATATAAATAACCAGCTCAGGGGAAAAGGTAAATAAACTATGGTATGTCTATACAGATATATATCAGGTTATAACACAACTAATAAAAATCACATGTACAGAACATTTTTATAAACATGGAGAATTACTTAATACATAATGTCCGGCAAGAGAGGAGAATACAAAGTTGTATACACAATGTGAGCAAACTTATGGGAAAAAAAGGCTCAGAGAAAGACTAGAAGAAGAAAAATAGTATTTGGTAGGCACACATACACAAATATATTTATGTACTAAAAGAAATATGGACTAAAATGTACACAAAGTCATTTTTATATTTTACTACCAAAAAATCTAATTGAAAATCCAACATTAAAAAGATTAATAATAACTAAGAAAACAAAACAAAATTGGAGTCCAAACAGCCATTCAACTGGAGGATAAAAGCAGACGACGGTTCACCCCTGCAATGGAATACCACTGAGTAATAGGTGAGAGAATATGGACACGAAAGGCCATGTTCCGGACAAAGCAAAACTACAAGGACAGGAATCAGAACAGCAAATGCCAAGACCTGGGATATAACCCAGATTCTGTAACATGGTTAAATTAAAAAAAAAAAAAAAAATCACAATTCCTTGTTATTTTCGCCTGAAGCTTCCATGTATCTGCAACGTCTTAAGGCAAAGTGGATAAAAAGATTCACTCCTTTTAAATTTGAAAATTAAGTATCTTTTTAAGGATTTGATATAAGTTAAGAACTAGACTTCCCAGGCATACTTTCTGGTAAGGCACAGGAGTGAGGGCAGTAACAAAGGCAAACCAAGTCTGAAAAAGCCAGAGATACTGTACACCTTGCAAGCGATACTAACCTGTACCTCTGGAAGTCTCCATGCCGTAAACCGTGCTGCTGCTGGGACTCCTTTATAATCTGAAGAACTAGAGTCAAGATTAAGGAAAAGCTTACAGTGCCAAGAATCCAAATAATCCCAAACTTTCATCCATATTAGTACCATTAATCTATTTGTATCAAATTACAGCTCATTAAACACTTCTAAAATGCTTAGTACATTAACTAGTGAAATCTCTAGTGACCATTTTCAATAGCTACCCTGTCAGAGGACAGGGCTGCTGCTGCTAAGTCGAGTCTGACTCTGTGGGACCCCATAGACAGCAGCCCAACAGGCTCCTCTGTCCCTGAGATTCTCTAGGCGAGGATACTGGAGTGGGTTGCCATTTCCTTCTCCAATGCATGAAAGTGAAAAGTGAAAGTGAAGTCGCTCAGTCAAGTCCAACTCTTAGCGACCCCATGGACTGTAGCCTACCAGGCTCCTCCATCCATGGGATTCTCCAGGGAAGAGTACTGGAGTGGGTTGCCACTGCCTTCTCAGGAGGACAGGGCTAAGCATGTAAAAAACCTGACAGCCTGAACTTTCAGTTACTACTTCAAACTAAAACAGGAGGGCACCCTTAGTCATTGAAGATTAATGAGACCCAACCATTTAAATCAAGCTGCTGGATTCTATTGATAAATGCTGACTATATTTGGGGTGGTTCCCAGTGATTTACACCTGGACCTAGTGTTTTTACTCATTTAAGCAGATTCAGGTTATAAATGACGTGTACTACTAGCCTATTTGCATAACCTTCTACAACTGCCAAACCTGACTTTCCTTAACAGCTGTGATGCTGTCTGCGCCTATGGCAAGCACATGCCAACCAAACCAGGCCTTTTGCATTAAAATACCAGTTTTTCTTTTAAAAGAAAAAGCACTGACCAAATTCTCCTCTTGAAGAATTTTAAAAATATTTTAAGATTATGTCCCAAACTTTGGGAAGTCCAATGACCTTTATCTACCATTTTAGTTTTCTTTTAAAGTTTCCTCAATGCTTCTTTATAGGGATATTTAAAACACGGAACAATGAAAGGGCTATTTCAACAACTAAAAAGAGACCAGCATGTACAAGATCTGTAGTAAAAATCAGAGCAATCTAACATCCATTTGGAAGGATTATCACCAGTTCAAAAAGTAAAACTGCAATCTGCTGAAAAACTTCAGTATGTTAAAAAGTCAAGCTACATGTACTATTTCAGAAATTTGCCTACATTTTCATTTCAAAAAGCCACAAACTAATATCATAAACACTCAACCGTGATACACTCTGATGAAAACTAGAAACCGATTCCTCAACAGCTCTTCTGAATGACTCTCGACAAGACAAAATGCCCACGAGGCATATTAAGAGTATGTACACAAGTAACAATCTTTGATGATTTATATTCAAAACGGGCAAAAAGCCTTTCCTTGGAACAGTCAACCTTCGCCTCCACTTGCAGAGCATCAAACTGTACTTTTTACTATGTACTCTCCGACGGCTGTCAGACAGAACTATTAAGCCAAAACGTCGAGACTGCAGTTTCTTTCTCCCCACTTCAGCAGCCCCAGGTGCCAAGTTCATCAGAGTGGCCAGTGTCAGACCCACCACCAGCCCCCTCAAACTGGGCAACTGCGGGGAAACTGCCGAAAACTGCCCCATTTTCTGGTGCCGACTGAAAGAAGAGAACGTTCCCCAGCGCAGAAGGCAGAGGAGATGCGAAGAAAAGTCAGTCGAAGAGCAGACCCTGGAACTGTTAAGTGCCCAGGAAGTAGGGGCGAGAGCAAGTGCACCCCTCGGCCTCTCCTGCCCAGGATGAGGCGGCCCCACCGCCTCTCCCGCCCGCCGGCTCGCCAGATCGACACGTAGTCATTGCCGAGTTAGGCCCGACTACTGTAGGATACTCTCCAAACTCAGGCTATCCCCGAATTCTTTGTGTGCCTTCGACCCAGCCGAAGGCCGCTCGTTTTCCTTATTTTCCTCTCCTCCAGCACTGCGTCCACCACCGCTCCCGCCGCTGCCCCCGCCGCTACTACCGCCGCTACCGCCGCCTCCAGGAACCTGCTTCTCAGCAGCCATCTTGCCCATGCGCCGCAGAGCAGGACGGGATGGAGGAGGCGAGACGACACGGGTGGCAGAGAGCCCGGCCGGCTCGGACTGGCTGACGGGATAGCGGCGGACTCCGCCGCCAACAGCCCTGCCCGCAGGCAACGGCCACTTGTGGTAGCGCACCTGCGCGTGGATGCCGTTTCTGGGTCTGCAGCGGTGGCGGGATTAGGGCTGGGGACCCTGGAGGGGCGAGGACGCGGTAGCTGTTAAGGTCTCCTGGAGGCAGTCTTCCTTGGATGGAGGACCCGGCCCCGCCTCCTGCATCCCTCCGCGGGAGACCCCGTTGGATAAGATCTTTGCATCCCGGAGTGTCTTCCTCCCCGGAAACCTGGGAGATAGGATTCCCACCCTAAGGAAGGAAGCACCCCGCCTGGAAGAGGACCGCCTCTGTCTGCGCCGTCCTCTGGAGCCGGCCTTAATGCAGGAACTCTCAGATGCATGGGGATCTGTGCCCTTCTTTGGACTTCGGGGCGCGCTCGAGTAGTTCGAGCAGAGAGAAGTGTTGAAGCGTGGAAGACTATCAACCTTTGCTCTGCAATATGGCACTGCGAGCTCTAATTCTGGCTCTGTTGTTATGGCTGGGAGATACGGGCAAATAGCTTAATCTCTCTCTAAACCTTTCTTCGCTCATCTGTCAATGTGTGAAAGTGGTGAAGTCGTGCCCGACTCTTGGCGACCGCATAGATTGTAGCCTGCCAGGCTTCTCTGTCCATGGAATTCTCCAGGCCAGAATACTGGAGTGGGTTGCCATTCCTTTCTCCAGGGGATCTTCCTGACCCAGGAATCGAATCCGGGTCTCCTGCATTGCAGACGGATTGTTTACCGTCTAAGCCTCCAGGTGATAGGCACTAATCGTTAGGGAAATACAAATCAAAACCACCATGAGCCATCACCTCACATCCATTAGAAGGTCTACTATTTTCTACAGTACTAGAAAATAAACATGTATTGGTGAGGACATGGAGAAATTGTAAGTACTGCACTTTTGGTGCAAACATGAAGTGGTACATCCACAGTGGAAGACAGTGTGGCAGCTTTTGAGAAAATTAAAAGAATTACCATCTGCTCCAGCGATTCCACTTCTGGGTATATGCCCAAAAGAACTCAAGGCAGGGCCTTGAGATATTTGTATACCCACGTTTATACCAGCATTATTAACAATATCCAACAGATGTAAGAAACTCGGTGGCCCTCAAGGAATAAGCAAAATATAGTCTAATCCCTACAATGGGATATTATTCAGCCTTAAAAATGAAGGAAATTCTGACACTGCTACAACATAATTGAAGTTTGAAAATAATTGTACTAAGTAAGCCAGTCACCAAAAGACAGACACGGTAGGATTCCACTTATATGAGGTATGTAGTGTAGTGAAATTCATAGAAAGTAGAATGGTGGTTGCCAGGGGCTGGAGGAAAGGGAAATGGCGAGATAGTGTTTAATGTGTATAGAGTCTCAGTTTTGCAAGATCAAAAAGTTCTGGAGATTAGTTGCACACCAGTGTGAATATTCTTAACACTACTAAACTGCACACAAAATATTTAAGGTGGAAAACCGTGTTTTTAATATTTTACCATGACTAAAAATAATTTCTAGGGAATTCCCTAGTAGTCCAGTGGTTAGGACTCTACACTTTCACTGCCAAGAGCGTGGGTTCAATCCTTGGTCAGAGAACTAAAGATCCCACAAGCCATACAATATGGCCAAAGTTTTTTTTTTTTTAATTAAAAAGTAAATTATCAGTTCAGTCGCTCAGTCGTGTCCGACTCTGCGACCCCATGGACTGAAGCACGCCAGGACTCCCTGTCCATCACCAACTCCCGGAGCTTACTCAAACTCATGTCCATCGAGTTGGCGATGCCATGCATCAGTCTCATCCTCTGTCATCCCCTTCTCCTCCTGCCTTCAGTCTTTCCCAGCATCAGGGTCTTTTCCAGTTCTTCGCATCAGGTGGCCAAAGTACTGGAGCTTCAGCTTCAGCATCAGTCCTTCCAATGAATATTCAGGACTGATTTCCTTTAGGATGGACTGGTTGGATCTCCTTGCAGTCCAAGGGACTCTCAAGAGTCTTCTCCAACACCACAGTTCAAAAGCATCAATTCTTTGGCACTCAGCTTTCTTTATAGTCCAACTCTCACATCCATACATGACTACTGGAAAAACCATAGCTTTGACTAGACAGACCTTTGTCAGCAAAGTAAAAAAATAAATAATAATTTTTTTTTTGAAAAGTCAGTCTGGGACTTCCCTGGCAGTCCAGTGGTTAAGACTCTGAACTTCCTGCCCTGAACCAGCAGGGGGGGCACTGGTTCAATCATCTCTGGTTAGGGAAGTGAGATACTACATGGCCAGTGGGAAAAAAAGGGAAAAAAAAAAAGAGTCTCCTAAATGTCTATCAACAGATGAATTGGATAAACAAAATGTAATTATTACGCAATGGGACACTGTTTGACCATTAAAAGGAATGAAGTACTGATACATTACAGATGAATCTTGAAAACATTAGGCTAAGTGAAAGAAGTTATACACAAAAGGTCACATGTGTGATTTCATTCATATAAAGTGTCTGGAACAGGTAAAGCTATAGATTCAAGTGGGGAAGAGGAGCTCGAGGAAAGTTCAGGGCTAGTGTAGGAGCACTTATCAAGAAAAGCAAATGCCCTTCCAGAAACTCCAACCTGTAATTAACTGACAGCGAGAACCTTTTAGAGCTTCCCTAAAGGCTCAAGTGGTAAAGAATCTGTCTGCAAAGCACAAGACTCAAGAGACTTGGGTTCAATCCCTGGGTAGGGAAGAGCCCCTGGGAGAGAAAATGGCCTGGAAAATCCCATGGGTGGCTGGAAAACAGACTGTATACATAGTGACAGAAAGAATGGTGGGCTAGGGTTGAGGTGATTTCTTTTGGCAGGAGCAAAAATGTCCCAAGATTGATTGTGGTATTTGCACAACTTAGTGACTATACTAAAAAGCAAATAAACACTGTATATGAGTGAACTCCATGGTGTGTGAATTCTATTTCAATAAAGCCTTTTTTTTTTTTTTAAGGCAGATCAATGTTAGTCCTCTAGTCAAAACTGCCATGGCTTCTCTTTTTACTCAGACTAGAAGCCTTCCTCACAATGGAAAAAATCCTGCATGCTATCCCTCTCATGTTCTCTCCTACCAATCTCCTTGTTCATTCAACTGAAGCCATACCCCCTCCTTGGTTAGGGACACAGACACACTCCTGCTTTAGGGCCTTTGCACTGGCTGTTCTATCTGGAATTCAGGTTCCTTAGATATCAGCTAGGCTAGCCCCCTCTCCTCATCCAAGTCTTTGCTTAAATGTTACCTTCTTAATGAGGTCTGCTTGACCACCCCATTTTCAATTGCACCATCATCACCACTCCAATACTCCTAGTCCCCTCACTCTATAATTTACTTTTCCTGCAAGTACTTACCAACTGATTAATAACTTGAGTTACATTTATTGTCTCTCTCCCCTGCTAGAAAGGAAGCTCACGAAGGGCCTTGATCTTTGTAGATCTCACTGGTAAATCCCGAGGACCCAGAACAGTGCCTGGAAATGAGTAGGTGCTCTATAAATATGTATTGAATAAATGAATGGCAAGCATCTCAGAAAAATGAACGGTTATTATCTTCCTAATCCATGAATAAGTAGGCAGAGCAGAGGTGTAAATAAGGTTTTCTTACCGAGAGGAGCAAGCAGCTGGGCTCCTGAGGCTGAGGTTCTGGGTGAGGGGAAGTGGAAAAAGGAAGTTTTTGACTAGGACCCCAGGAACAGGATTGGAGAAGGAAATGGCAACCCACTCCAGTAGTCTTGCCTGGAAAATCCAACAGCTAGAGGAGCCTGGTGGGCTACAGTCCATGGGTCACAAAAGATGAGACACGAGTTAGTGACTGAACAACAAGGAACAGGGCAAGGAAAGGTGAAGCAGAGGTTAAGCTACAGAAGGTGGTGATGTTCAAACCCAATTTTAAAGTTATATAGAAACAGTCATGATTCCAGGTCACAAAGTTTTTTTTTTTTTTTTTAGGTCACAAACTTTTGATGCTTAGTATGTCAACATCTATCTGAGGGGCTTCCCTCATAGCTCAGTTGGTAAATCATCTGCCTGCAATGCAGGAGACTTGGGTTCAATTCCTGGGTCGGGAAGATCCCCTGGAGAAGGAAATGGCAACCCACTCCAGTATTCTTGCCTGGAGAATCCCATGGACAGAGGCTACAGTCCATGGGGTCACAAAGGGTCAGACACGACTTTGCGGCTAAACCACCACCATGTCAACATCATAAATAAATATTTAAGTGTTTTTGCAACCTAAACATCCTCCTGGCTATCTCAGAAAATGCTGCTGATGCATATCAATAACTCTGCTGTGGCGTGTTTGTTTAGTTTGGCTGTGCCCGTCTTGGATGTGGCATGCGGGATCTGAGTTCCGTGACCCTGGCCGCCTGCACTGGTGTGGAATCTTAACTACAGGAGCACTGGAGGAGTCTCAGTTCTGCTGTTTGTGTTTCCTTTTTACTTCCCCTTGTTGGATATCTGGATAGAGTAAGGAAAAAGAGAAGAGTTTGATTCATTCAGATTTTACCAACTGGCCTCAGGTCTCACACACACATCTCCCATTTTCATCAGAGCCCTCTAGAAGGTGTTATTAGCCCATATTGTAATATTGAGGAAACGGAGGCAGGGAGCTGGGAACCGAGCCTGACACACAGGAGATGCTCAGTCAACTTTTACTGGACTGAACTGGAGTGGGAAACGCTCAGTGCGGGAGAGAAGGGAACGAAATCCTTCCACCTTTCCCTCGTCTGTTCCCTGGGGTTCCTGTGAGGCGCGATGCTACTGGGAATTAAAAGCGGGAAGAGGCGTGGAGCACGCGGCAATGGCACCCCACGCCGGGAAAACTGCAGCCCCCCGCCCAATCCGCCCCCACTCCTCGTCACCCCCACCTCCACACTTTAGGGGGCACCTGGAACTCTCTGGAGGACGCCTCCCAGCCTGCCCCGGAAGGTCCGGCGCGCCCGCCAGCCTGCAGAGAAGCACAGAGGCGCGCCCACAGGTCCCGGCGGTCGGTCCCTCCGGCGTCTGCCCTGGAGGTCGGTTCGTTGCACAGCTCCGCACAGCTCGAAGCCTGAGGCTGGAGCGCGCCGACGAAGCCGGAGGGCCAGGGAGCAGGAACGCATTCGGCCCTCGACCCCGGGGTGGGCTGCTTGTGCCTTGGACAGGGCGCGCCGGGGCCCCTGGGCAGCCCTTCCCCCGGCGCGGTCGCCCGCCAGCGGGATCAGCCCCCCTTCGGCGGCTCGCTCCTCCCCTTGATCCCCGCGCACCCCCTTCTCCTGCCCCAGCCACGGAGATCACTCCGCTCGCAGCTCCGCCGAGTCGCGCCGGGCGCTGCAGCGGCTGGAGCCCCCAGAGCTGCGCGCTCGCCAGGACCCAGACGGCTGCCGGAGCCCACGCAGCCCCGAGGCAGCGACACCATGAATGGCTCGGGTGGCCTGGACACCGAGGACACGGGCGAGGAGGGAGGCGGGGGCAGCTGGCAGCCTGAGGCGGTCATCGTGCCCACGCTCTTTGCGCTCATCTTCCTAGTGGGCACCGTAGGCAACGCACTGGTGCTGGCCGTGCTGCTTCGTGGTGGCCAGGCGGTCAGCACGACCAACCTGTTCATCCTCAACCTGGGCGTGGCCGACCTGTGTTTCATCGTGTGCTGCGTGCCCTTCCAAGCCACCATCTACACCCTGGACGACTGGGTGTTCGGATCGCTGCTTTGCAAGGCGGTGCACTTCCTCATCTTCCTCACCATGCACGCCAGCAGCTTCACGCTGGCCGCCGTCTCCCTGGACCGGTGAGCTGGCGTCCCAGGGGGTCGCGAATGCAGGCTGGAGCTGAAGAAGGGGGCTGGACTTGAGGGTCAAGGAGAGATGTGCAGAGAGGAGAGAGAGAAGGCTAGGAAGGAAGGGGCACCAGGAGGGAGTGAAAGACAAGCAGGTGTGTTGGAGGAAAACGAGGAAGAAGAATGGGAGACCTTGGTGTCCCTCTGTTAGGTGCCTCCTCAGGGACTCAGGGCCTCAGCTCTTCAGCCCTTCGGTGTCTGATAAAGCCTTTCCGGGTTTGAAGCGTTTTCCCATGCTGAGTTTCATCTGAGGGTCAAGGCCCCTTGGGAGGCTGGGACAGGAAGGATTGCTGTGCCCAGTTTACAGACCAAACTGGGTTTATAAGCGATTCGCTGAGTGGCCTATCCTATAATCCCGTGCCTGAAGCCAGTGCTCTGTCTCCTCTCGTCAAGCTCAGGCACCTCCACCTCGCTGGCCTCCAAACCACAGTTTGCTCGGCACAGTTTACTCTGGCTCTGACTGCAGAATCTGGGTCCTTTGTGAAGGCCCACGCCAAACTCCAAGCAAGCGCGCCCCAGGGGCCCTAGGTTGGTCCCACCCTACCAACAGGCCTGGAGTCAAGGGCAGGAGAGGAGTGGGCCCAACGGTCCCCCTGAATGCTGAAGCTTGGAAGGACACCGGGATGATTCCTGGGGCGGGAATCCTGGTCTGACTGCTACCTCCCTGGCCCCCTCCGCCCTCACGTTCCTTCCCTGGACAGGCAAGGAGGTCAAGGAGGCAAGCCACATTCCCCATGCACCAAGCCTGCCACCACCCCCCCCACCGCCCCCAGTTCCACTGAACACTAAGTGTGTCAGTTCCGATAGGCTAGTGGGACCCAGTTCCCATAGGCTAGCGTCGAGTGCTCTAAGAAATCCCCTCTGTACCTTGCCTGAGGTGTCTCCAGGCTCTCTCTTAGAGCCTCAACGCGCCTGAGTCCTACCTCTGGGGGCAACATCACTGGTGAGTAATCACAGCCTGCCAGAGCCCCGAAGCCGGTTTAATCTTGGGGGTGCCAGCCCGGGTGGAGTCTGACAGTGGTCGTAGTCTCAGAAAGAACAAATGAGTAGCCTTTCCTGCTCCCGAGTCCCGCCCCACGGGTGGGCGCAGCTGAGGGTGTCTGGGATGGGATGGGGTGCTCGGTGTCGCCCTCTGGGGCTTGTGCGGCGTTACGCTGTGCTAGAGAACTTCCTGGACGGTGAGTGTGGGACTCGAGGTGGAGGGGTCCGGCCCGGCTCCCGCGAATCCTGCTGGCTCATCCGACGTCTCGCTTTCTGGCCTGACCCGCAGGTATCTGGCCATCCGCTATCCACTGCACTCCCGCGAGCTGCGCACGCCTCGCAACGCGATGGCGGCCATCGGTCTCGTCTGGGGGCTCTCGCTGCTCTTCTCCGGGCCGTACCTGAGTTACTATCGCCAGTCCCGGTTAGCCAACCTGACCGTATGCCACCCGGCGTGGAGCGCGCCGCGCCGCCGCGCCATGGACCTCTGCACCTTCGTCGTCAGCTATCTGCTGCCGGTCCTGGTGCTCGGCCTGACCTACGCGCGCACCTTGCGCTACCTCTGGCGCGCCGTCGACCCGGCGGCCGCCGGCTCGGGCGCCCGGCGCGCCAAGCGTAAGGTGACACGCATGATCATCATCGTGGCCGCGCTCTTCTGCCTCTGCTGGATGCCTCACCACGCGCTGATCCTCTGCGTGTGGTTCGGCCGCTTCCCTCTTACGCGCGCCACTTACGCGCTCCGCATCCTCTCGCACCTGGTCTCCTATGCCAACTCCTGCGTCAACCCCATCGTCTACGCTCTCATCTCCAAGCACTTCCGCAAGGGTTTCCGAGAGATCTGCGCCGGCCTGCTGAGCCGCGCCCCGCGCAGAGCCTCAGGCCGCGTGTGCGTCGCGCCCCGGGGCCCCCATCGCGGCAGCGTGCTGGAGCGCGAGTCCACTGACCTGACGCACGTGAGCGAGGCCGCCGGGCACTCTGCCCCTGTGCCGGCGCCTCTCCGCAGCCAGTCATCCAGCCACGTCCCGACCTGTGCTGGAGGGACCCAAAGGCCCCCCAAAGGCATCTTGACAGTTAATTTGACCTGAGGGCACTTAGGGGGTATGCTTGGGTGTTGAAAGATTGGAGTCAGAGGTTGCGGGATCGTGGAGGGAATTTCATTTATGAATAAAACGCTCAAACTATTCCATGTGCTGTGGCGCGCTGTCTCTGCCTGTCTCAGGGGCCCCAGGCTCCGTGGTGAGAAGCCTCTGGGACTTTCCGGGGAGCTCTGGATGGATGAGTACAAGAGAGGGGCCTGCACTGAAGGCAGCAGAGTTAAAATCCGCCTAGAAATCCCTAATGGATACTGAGGAGCGTGTGAGGACCTAAGGCTCTTTCCACGTGGCCATCAGGACGCCCCAGGTGTATGTAGATGGAGAAAACAGCAGCTGCCAGTGAGCAGCACACAAGCTGTCAGAGCACACTGGGTAAGTCAGCTGATGACACACTTGGCAGACCAGGACACTGTGTGTGTTCCCATTAGCGTTTGCGCACAGGCGTGTGGCCGGTCCTCGCCTGTTGCCAGCTCCCTGAGGCTGTATGGAGTCATACCAACCAGACCAGCGCCTAACCACCTTCAGCCCTTGTTTCCTTTCCTCCCTGCAGCTGTCTGGGATCTGGTCTCCAGGGCAGGTTTATCCTTAGGTTAGGAAAATCACCCCCACAGCCATTGGTCCTGCTTCAGGGTGCACAGAGGTATTTCTAAGGCACTGCTGGCCTCGGGCAGCCTGAGAATCCTGCGGGGAGCAGAAAGACCCCAGGGGCTTTGGTCAGAAGCGAGCCTCTAGCTGTTCCAGGTTTGCCCCACTTCTGGAGTCCTTGAGCCAAGGCCTTTGACATGAAATTAGTTGTTTGAGGAGAGGCAGGGAAACCCTCAAGGGTGTGCCACCTTCACATGGCTGGGCACAGAGCACTGTGGTAAGGGTTTGGGAGCTTAGCCAAGCAGGTGCCTGCTGTGGAAACACAGGTTGGACCTGCCCAGATTGGAAGGACCTTGTCAGGGAAAGGTGTGTGTGTGTTTAGGCAGGGGTCCCATGCTTGTCTCGTCTGCTTGGCGAGTCTTGAATGTGAAAACTGGTTCCAGGTGGTGGAAATGGAGCAGGGGCCTGAAAGCCTGGGTAGATGCAAGTTGGGCGGGGCTGGGTCCTGAGCTTTGTCTTTCGGTGTTTGCGGAACCTGGGGTGCAGGTGTGCCAAGTCTGAGGCTCCAGGATTGTTGCACACAACAGCTGCCTCCAACCGACTGCCCAGCCCCCAGAGAAGTGACTGAAATAGAGGTTGTAGCCTAGGCGCTGCTGCTCCATCCAGTCCCTCCGCATAGCCTCTCAAGATGGTCCTGCGGCTCCTGCTCCATCTCACCTTCCTCGGGCTTGGAACCACTCAGCCTTTGGCTCAGCAGCAGGGCTTTAACGCGCCGGCATTTGGTAGGTAGAGAGCATAAGGCCTTGAGCTTTGGGATTTGGGTCCCAAGGCACAGGGTGACCTCGACCTCCACCCTTCAGACTGGCCATCCTTCTCCAACCTCAACTCACCCCAGGAGGTTCCGGATCCCATTCAGATTCCAAACAACGGAAGCAAGCCCCTGGTGGTGGATGTGCAGGTGTTTGTGTCCAATGTGTTTAACGTGGTGAGTGTCCTGAGGGCCCGGGAGCCCAAGTGCTGAGCTGGAGATGGAACAGGGCTCAGCCTCGTGAACGCGGGGGTCTCTGGCCTTCCTGCCACAGCGCCCACCCCTGAGGTGACACACTGTTCCCCCCCCCCACCATAGGACATCCTTCGGTACACGGTGTCCTCCACATTGCTGCTTCGGCTGGTGAGCATCCATGGTGGGTGGAGGCTGAGGAGGGGAGAGACCCCTTGAGTCCAGCACAGAAGTACTGGCCTTTGTCAACCTGCTAAGCCCAGGGGCACATATACACAGAGAGTGGGAGCCTTAGTAGCACCCTTGTGTCCCCAGTCCTGGCTGAACACACGCCTGGCCTTGAATTCAACTGGGCACCAGCAGAACCCAATCATGCTGCCCTGGGACGTGCTCTGGATGCCGAGACTCACTGTTCGGGAGGCGTAAGTGAGGCGGGGGTTGTTTTCCCTGGCACAGGCCAGGCGCAGCCTTCTCTACTCATCTGGAGCTGGGAGGTCCTCTTACTGAATATCCCCCTCCTGGTGGCCACGCCAGACCACTGACACGACTCCTGTGCACTATGGTGCCCCAGCTTCCAGAACCTCGAGGGCAGTGCACAGCAGCTGGGAACATGCTGGGGTCCCCCCTCCTCCCCCTTCTGAGGGGTGCCTGTCCCTCTGCAGCCTCTGGGTGAACTGGCAGGACAAGAACCCGCAGGCCCGCGTAGATGGGGACGGCCACATCGAGTTCTACCTGGCCCTCACCACGGAGACCAACTGCGACTTTGAGCTCTTCCACTTCCCTAGGGACCAGAGTGACTGCCACCTCACCTTCTTCGCTTTCAGCAACACCGGTGCTGACAGGACAGGAGATGGGGGATGAGGGGAGAGGGGAGGGGAAGCCTCCGGCCCCCAGCAAACACCTGACCTGGGGGACTGGGCCTGTGTTCACACCCGTCCACCCCCTGGCTTAGGGGAGCTGGGCACGCTTCTTTCACTCCGTACGTCCTACTCAAATAGCGGCCACATCTCCTGGTCCTCCCCTGCTGTAGGCTGTGGGCCCCTCCAGTCGTCTTCTCTCACCCCCAGAGCAACAGTTCTGGGCCAACAGCCAGGGCTGAACTGCCCACTTGTGTCCAGCCCAGAGGCGCAGGCTGCTGCAGCCTCACTCCTGAAAACATCCTGAAGGTGTAGCCACCCACTGATTATCCCACAAACCCAGCATGTGATGTTCAACTCAGCAGAGTAGTCCCACCTTCCCTTCCATCCCTCCCCTCTGGGAAATACCATAGCTGCCACCCCACGAATCCTAGTATTTCAGGTGTGAGATGATATACCAGTAAGTGAGTTTGTGACCATGTCCCCCGCCCCTCTGTGAAGTGGTGCAAAGTGCGTTTATTTTTACAATGAAAATTCATTTTATGAATCTGAGATGGCCCTTCTTCTAAGTGGAGAAAACTTGGGGTATTGCAAAATCAGTTTGGAAAGCCCTTGGACAGACCAGCTTCCAAGTCTGCCCCCAGCAACCATCAGAGGGCTCCATCATCCCTGGGCTCCAGTCCGTCCCTGCCCCTACTGCCAAGAAAGATGCAGGCACAGGGTATTCCTTTCTGAGTTCACCATTCTCACCCCTCTCCCTTCAGTGAGGGAGCTGGAGTTCCAGGTCCACGCAGTGAACGAGATTGTGAGTGTCAAGAGGGAGTTCGTGGTTCAGGATCTGAAAACCAAAATCCCATCCCAGCACCTGGTACCCTGCTTCCAGGTGACGGTGAGTTGGGAGGTGGCTACTGAGGGCTGAGGGGGGTGTTGGGGATGCATAGTCAGAGGCCATGACCTCACCCTTCTATGCCCACTCCCTGGAACACCCTGTCTTCCTTCCAGTTGCGCCTGCAGAACACAGCGCTAAAGGCCATCTTAACGCTCCTGGTCCCTGGGGAGGCGCTACTGTTGGCTGACCTGTGCGGGGGGCTGCTGCCCCTCCACACTGAGCGCATTGCCTACAAGGTGACCCTGCTTCTGAGCTACCTCGTCTTCCACTCCTCCCTGATACAGGCCCTGCCCAGCTCCTCCTCCTGCAACCCCCTGCTAGGTAAGTCCCTGCCCTCACCTGGCCTGGGTCTGGGCTGCTCTGTGCTGGGCCTGTCTCACTCCGCCTCTGCCTGCTGTCACCAGAGCCAGGGTGCCTCTGCTCAGGTCCCGGGGCCCGCGAGGCCAGGCCTGGCTCCTGACCGCTCTTCTCCACCCCGTCTCCAGTTTACTACTTCACCATCCTGCTGCTGCTGCTCTTTGTCAGCACCACCGAGACTGTGCTGTTGACCGGGCTCCTGGCCCGGGGCAACCTCAGGGCAGAGGACAGCCCCATTCCAGCGCTAGATGGGGAGCAGCACAACCACGGGAAGCCAGGGCCTAACCCTGAAGGTGGGCAGGGGCTGGGGCCCCTTCCTGGGTGGGTGGAGGAGGAGGCCTAGGGGCAGAGCTGGCAGACTGGGGCTGCAGGTCACCGGGCTCCTTAGAGGTTCCTGCACCCACCTCGGCCGGCTCTGCTGCCCGGACTCCACCATGGCTGTGCTCACAAGCAGCAGGTCTGGAGCAGGGAGCAGAATCAGCCTCCCCAAGGCCCAGTGACTTCAGACTCTCTAGGCTTCCCAGGTGGCACTAGGGATATAGAGCCCGTCTGCCAATGCAGGAGACTTAAGAGACATGGGTTCAATCCCTGGGTCGGGAAGACCCCCTGGAGGAGAGTATGGCAACCCACTCCAGTATTCTTGCCCGGAGAATCCCGTGGACAGAGGAGCCTGGCAGGCTACAGTCCACGGGGTCACAAAGAGTCGGACACAACTGAAGTGACTTAGCACAGGATAACCCTGTGCCTTGCACAGCCTCTCTCAGGGGGCATTTCTTCAACTCAAGATGATCTAGAAGGGGCCAGACCCGAATGTTCCTTAGCTGTGAATGTGATGAAGGGGGGCAGACTAGCACCCTCTGGGGCTCACCCTTGTGCACACGCAGAGCGTGCAGTCTGTCTTCTTTCACTCTTCCTGCCCACACAGAAGCCCCTGGAGCACGGAAGGGGTCCCGAAGGAGCTGGGCGGAGGCTGCTGACCACATCTTCTTCCATGTGTATGTGGTAGGGGTGGCGTGTAGCCAGATCATCTTCATTGTGCTCTGGATGTGGGCAACATGCAAGTCGGAACCCGCCCCTGGAGCGGCCGCACCCCACGGAGGGCAGCCCAGGCTGTAACGGGCAAGGCCCAGGGCTGCAGACCTGGGGGGCGAGGGCTGTGATGGGGCCTCTGGAGGGGGAGGGGGGTGGACTCTCTTCCCTCAGCCTGGAGGACCCCCGGCCACCCCAAGCTCTCCTTCTTGTTAGCACGTAAGCAAGGAGTGTGGAATAAACACATCACCCCAGGGCAAGGGCACCTCTGGGGTCTGTCTGTCACGTTCCGCTGTTCACTTTTGTTGGAGTAGGTGGGGCCCCATCTCACGTCCCTGAGCCCCACTCTGCTTCAGACTGTCTCACCACTGTCCGCTGGTCCCCCAGTCCCCACACACTGCCTAACTGTTCCTTCGGCAACCGCTGCCGCTTAGCCCCGGGCCAGGAGCACTGGAGCCCCCGAGACAGGCCTGGGACGGTCAGGATCCCTCCTGTGAGCTCCGGCCGAGTGCTCAGAGGGCAGGGAGGGCACTTCTACTCCAGCCACTGGGCGCACCTTGGGGACAGAACCCCCCAGGCAGCAGGACTGTGGGAATGGGGCAGGCATTCTCTGCACTGAGTTTGAGAGCAGTCCAGCCTCCTTGCTTTTCTGCAGGGCCTGGGGCTGCAGTGTGGCCTGCTCCTCTGAGCCTGAACCTCAGGCCTGGGCTGAAGGGCATTCACCACCCCAGTCCCGAGCTGGCCTGGAGGCAGGGCTACTCAGCCCTCCTCCTCCTGTCCTGCAAGGCAGCTGTGGGCAGAGACCTCTGTCTCCCTTCTCTGTCCTTCTCATCTTGAAGCCATCCTGTGGCTGCTGCAGGCTGTGGTCAGGGTGACAAACCCCAAAGCTCTGGGAGAGCGCTGCTTGGGTAGGGAATGGGGGCTGCGAGAGGAAGGGCAGACCAGGACTCGAGGACTCGGGGGCAGGGCTCCTGGCTGGGTGGCAGAGCAATGCCCCTGTCGCAAAGGATGCCACACTCACCCGGCCCAGAGGCAAGTCCACACCTGTTTATCTGTCCAGTAACACAGCTGCTCTGGCAGAGCCAGGCAGGGGCAGTGGCAGCTCAGGCCGAGGTGTCAAAGAGGCGATCGATCATGTCCCCCACCTGCTCCACACGGTACTTGATGTACTTCTCCGGGTTCTTGGTGAAGGGCACGCTGCCATACCTGCCCAGGCGCTGAGGTCAGGGGGTGCAGGCTGAGCCCACCCCTAGCCCTGCCTCAGCCTAAGGCCCTCCTGACGGGGTGCCCCGAGTCATGTTTTGGTCTGGCCCCACACCAAAGCCATAGGCGCTGGGTCTGCCACCTGAACCCACCCCCTCTCTCCACGTTTTCTCAAAGAAAAGAGCCCAGAGGTCTTTGAGTTGGGGCAGAGGGGAAGCGTGGGGCTGGGAAGGCAGAGATGAAGGGCTCACCTGTTTAGAAAGGCCCCGTAGGTCTCCTTAACGATGCTTTTCTGAGCTTGGCGGATCTTGTCCCTCTGCTCTGTGTCAGGAATAGCCCAGGCCTTCTGGATCTTGCACAACTCCTCAAGGCCATCGTTGAAGCCCTGGCCACCAAACAGGGGGAAATAGCAGTGATCCAGGGACAAATGTTCGGGTCTGTGTTGCTACGCATCAATCGACGGAGGGGAGAAGATCCTGATTTACCTTAAAACGCTCCTTGATCATCTGCCGCTCCTTGTCCCGAAGCTGGGGGGCCGGGGGAGATAGCAGACAAAGTGGAGCTCAGAGCAGAGGCGCCCTGCCCCTGGCTCCTTCCCTTCTGCCCTCGGGGCCACAGGCATCCTTGCTTTCTCATCCTGGTTGTTTACTTTTTTTCCCAGAGAGACAACATAGAGCACCATATCCACTAGCCATCCCTCCCCTCCCCTTCAGCTCACCTTGACTCCAGGCTGGACCACAGGTAGATTCTTCTCGGCAATGTAGTCAGTCACCTTTAACCAACTGCGAGGCAGGGAGGGAAACACAGGGCAGAAAAGGGATAGCCTCAGGCCCCTGCTCCCTTTCCTGCGGTTTTGTTTTTTTAAAAATCTCTTCATCTACTGGGGTAGGTGGTGAGGGCAGGGATCGGTTTGGGTCAAAACTGAGCAAAACACAGCTGAGATTTTTTTCTCCCCCCTTGGGAATAGAAATGTTCAAGCTGCTCGCTTTTAAAATTAAGGACAGGAAACAGAGCACTCAATAGATTGATTAAGCACTGCCGACTGCAGTTCATGTCAGCATCACAGCCAATTTAGATGGAGAAGCAGATGAGAAAGGAGGAGCAGATAAACAAGAAGGAAGAGGGAGATACAGCCACGGGGAAGAAACACCCGAAGGGAGAGAGACACACAAACTAAGAAACAGGAGAGGACCAGAGACAGGTCCGGAGGGCGAGGCTCGGCCAAGTTCAAGCGCCCTTGCGACCTTGCTCTTTGCTTGGCCAAAAAGTTACCCACATCTCTGACAGTCAACCATTCTTAGCTGTCACCCTTGGCAGACTACCCTTGAACAGACTGGCAAAGCGCCCCTTCCCTGCCAAGGAGTAGCAAGTGGGAGGGGGCCTCCCACCCCCAACAAATGTGATTAAAAAGCAGAGGATTGGGGTCCACTGGGCAGCAGTTCCCCACCACTGACCCCGCCCAGCGTCCCCAGGCTCTGGGGAAGGAAGCGTGAGAGGTGGGTATGCAGGTCGAGGTGGGGGGCTCCCCACCTGCGCTGGTAGGTCTGGATCTGCTGCTCGATGTGCTCCCGGTAGGAGCGCTCGGCAGTCTTCTGGGTCACGGCCACCAGCTGGATCAGCTCGGACCTGGGGCGGGAGCGGGGGGGAGAGGAGAGAGAGGAGGTCCCACAGGCTGCTGGCCTTCGCAGCAACCTCGACGGGGCCTGCCTCCCACCTCCCTGGGTCCTGGGCCCGCCTAGGGTGAAGGGGTGCCCTCTCCACCGGGACACCAGGGGGCATGGCCATCCCCAGGAGGCTGGGCAGAGGCAGGTGAGCCCCAGAGCAGCCCCCGCGGCCACTTACTTCTCCAGGGCCTTGAGGATGTAGTTGTAGTTGTTGTGCAGGAAGATGGCGCTCAGAGCTGGGTCCTCATACACCTTGGATTTGCTCAGCAGGTTCAACTGCAGGTTGCCTAGGACTTTACCTGCACAGGGAAGGACGTGGTTACCTACCAACCACGGCAGTCTGATCCGCAAACCAACTCCCACTCGTTGCTCCTTGTCCCTCCTGGACCCAAGACCCCACCAGACTCAGCAGTCCTTGGCCCAGCGCCCACAATCCCCCAACCAGAGGTCAGGTTGCAATTCTAAAGGTCGGGGCAGGGTGGGGTCCCTCAGAAGCGGGCCCAGGACTAGCAGGAGCACACAGAGAGAAGGAAGGGAAAAGGCAGGGAGGCCAGGCACCAGGGCTGCTGGCTGGCAGGGGCCACTTACAGATGTACGTGCTCAGCAGACGCCTGCTGAACTCGGAGCTGTAGCTGGTGGCGGAGGAGCTGGTCTCTGCGAGAGGAGAAGTCCTGTTACCGCGGCGGTGGTAGCAGCCGAGACCCTCTCTGGTCTCCCCTTGGCCAGGGGAACAGCTGGGGAAACCCTGGGAGGAGCCTTCCTCAGTCAGAGCTGGGTATGTCCTGAGCTACGGGGCTCCCTTCCAGCTGAGGGGAGCGCTTCCTGGGACTCTTCTGGAATCCGGGGAGGCCCCTCCATGGTCCTGGGTGGTAGGGTTAATGAGCTGGCCCCCAAGGACCAGGAGGAAGATGGGCAGGATGGGCGTGGGGACAGCCCCTTCCCCCCACCCAAGCTGGGTGGTACCTACAAGACCCACATATCCCATTTGTTAGCAGCAGAGTTTTAGAATAGGCCCCTGATGGCCTCTCCACCTTCTCCCCCACTACCCATAACCTCCTCTACCAGACCAGAGGTGTCCTGCCCACACAGAGCAGAAGGCCAGGGGGGTGGGGAGTGGACAGGGGAGGAAGGGGACAGGGAGGTGCTGGACCTGCCCAAAGGGTGTAGTCAGGGTGCTGGGCACAGCAGGATGCTGTCTGCAGAAGCCCAGGGACAGAAACTGGTGGTCAGGGAGCTGAGGGGGTCAGGAGCACCCTGAAGGAACCCGTGCCCCTCTGACCCTGCTCGGACTGGGGCCCTGAGCCTGTCCAGGGGCCTCTGTCCCCAGGGAACCTCACCCACAGGGCTTCAGAGGGGTAGGATGGGGCTGCCGAGCCCTGCTGCTTACCTCGGGGGTCTAAAGGAATATTGTATGTGTCCCCAAGAACTACGCAGTGAGAGGCAGTGCGCACAGAGGGGAAGGGGGGAGACAAAGGAGGGAGAAAGATGCAAAGTGCAAAACAGGTTAGAGACGGCCGCCACACCCGAGCCAAGCAGCCCACGCCCCTCGACACCGGGACACAGACAGCAGGAAAGCCCAGGCTGGACCCCCGCAGGCCAGGGACACACTGGAAAGTGGACATCAGGAGAATGACAGGCCAGAGGCTGCCCCCAGGATGCGGGGTACAGGGGAGGCCCAGGGCTGGGTCTCAGCACACGCCTCCCCACGTACTGACTTCCCAACCCCAGTCACGGGAAGACACCAGGCTGGCCCTGAGATGCCAGCCGAGCCCGCTCAATGGGTCAGCAGTGTGAGACCAAGTAGGAGGACAGGCAACACAAGAGGAGGTGGGGAAATGCAGGAGGAGGCGGGAGCGGGGCACGAAAGACACTTTCAGACAAGTGGGGTCTGCGATCCAGGGCGAGGACAGTGGAGGGAGCCGGGGGGACGGAGGCCGGGGCAGGTGGTCAGACCCTGCTCTCCTGATGCTGGGTCTGATGGTCCAAGAGGCTTGAGGGAGGTCCCGTCACAGGCCACGACTCCTTTCCACCCACCCAGGGTGGGGGGAATCTCCTCACCCAGAGAGGAGGGTGCCCCCTGGGGAGGGGCTAACCCCATGTCTCTAGCCTGGAGGGAGGAATGGGGTGGGGGGCCCCACTGGGAGGTGTCAAGTACCTTGGGAGGCCAGCATGGCACCTGCCGTCTCCTGGAAGTCCAGGAGCTGCTGCAGGAAGAGGATGGCCTGTGTGGGGAGAAAACGGGGCCAAGAAGAAGGTTAAGGGCAGGACCCAAAGGCTGGATCAGCCCCCACAATGCAGCCCCTCTGACCGTTCCAGACAGGTGAGGGCAGGCGAAACGGGTAGGAGCAAACTTGCTGCTTCACCCTGTGGGTCTGGCCTCCAGGGAAAGGCCCCGTCTGCAGAGGGCACTCAGCGCCTCCAGCCCATCCTGCCACCTGCGCCCCCCGCCCGCCCCAGGAGTCCCCAGCAGCACCTACGTTGCTTGTGAGCTCGTGCACGGTGCCATCCTTGGGCATGTTGTATTCCTTGTCGGGGTCGTTCTGTGGGACAGACAGCCTGAGTCCCTGAAACAGCTCCTAAGGAGGCCCCAGCCAACCTTGCACCCGTCTGTGGGCCCACAGCACCACCTCCTGGCAGACAAGTGTCAGGACACCCCATCCGGCACAAACAAAAAACGAGCAAGAGGGACCTAAAGGAGCTTGATGCCTCAAGTGGGGGCCTCTGGGAAAGAAAGGGAGGCCCGTGGGTACTGACAGGAGACCAGCAGCACGGCTGGCTGGCTTCCCTGCAGGGCAGGCCCACCCCACTTGGAGGCCTGCTCTCAGGAGTTCCTGAGGCCGGTCGCAGGTGGCCCTGCCTGCAGCCCCGCCTGCCGGCCTGGGTGGCGTGAACAGAGGAAGGGCACCTTGATGTTGTCGGCAAAGTCCTCCAGCGCTTTGGCTCCCACGGTCTCCATGGAAGTGATGAGGCTGGGCAGCTTGTTCTTGGTGCTGGCGGCTGTGCCCTGAGGATGTAGCCACATGGCTGCACAGGGCTCCAGAGCGCTGCTCCTTCCCAGCCCCCCGCCCCGGGGACTGTCTCTTCTCCTCACTCCCCTGAGAGTGCCTCCACCCACCCAGGGCCCTGAGGAAGCTGCCGCTGCCCACCACTCTGAGCAGAGAATGCAGTTCTCCTGGGAGGCCCTGCTAGGCGGCA
The DNA here is from genome assembly GCF_042477335.2 of Ovis canadensis. Lineage (NCBI taxonomy): Eukaryota > Metazoa > Chordata > Mammalia > Artiodactyla > Bovidae > Ovis > Ovis canadensis. The sequence goes on along the minus strand of NC_091255.1, from coordinate 63,611,367 downwards.
TCCCCAAGGGTGCCCCCCTGCCCCCACGTACCTGGAGCACCTGGTCAAACTCAGGCTTGGTCTGCTTGAGGTGCCGCAAGATGGGGAAGACAGTGAGCACGGCCGAGAAGTCGTGGCGGATGATGGCCTTGCGGGCGGCCACCACAATGTTCTCGCCTTCTAGCATGAGCCCGTCCAGGGCGTCCTGAGAGAGCGGGGCAGGGGGAGGGCTCAGGGGAGGGGCAGCCAGCCGGCTCCCATGGCCAGTGAGGGGACCTGGAAGGGTGTGAGGGGGTGTGTGCCTCTGATCAGGACACACCACCCAGTTCAGAGGCCCCAGGATCGGGGTGGAGGCAGTGGCTGGAGTTAAGGGCTAGGAACCTGGCCCAGTCTCAAGCTTCTGCAGGGACAGCTCTCACTTGGGGCGTCTGGTTGGGGCGGGGCGGGGCCAGACCTGTATCAAAGAGTCGAAGGTCTTTTTCTGATGGTGCTCAGGGATGACGTCCGTCAGCAGCTGGTACTCGCTCTGGGCCAGCTTGACAAAGGCACTGGCGCAGTGAATGTAGGCATCGGTTTCCACGTCCAGCATGTCATCTCTCCCTGGGGGGACAGCAGGGCCCCTGAGCTACTGGTCTGGGGTAGCCCCTCTCCCTGCTGGGGTGGGGGCCGTGAATCTCTCCAGCTCCTGGCCAGATTGGCAGCAGATGGGAGGAAGACTGCTGGCAGAAAGCTGAGAGGACTCCAGCAGAGCTGCCAGGGTTTGAGGGGGAAAAAATGGGGCTGAGTCCAGCCTTGGTCTGAGCTTCATTTTCAGCTCTGCTGTGGGCAGTATTACTGTCCCAGAGCATCAGGTGTGGGAGGTGTGGGGGAGGATTCAAGGACAAGACGACCCCTCAGTCTACTTCCCGGAGAAGACACGTCTGACCCCAGACAGGGGATTCTGAACTGTACTGGGGAGACAATACCCAGGGATGGGCAAGAGGCAATGTCCACCCCAAGGAGGTTGGCGCCATCTCAGAAGATGCTGGGCCTCTAAAGGCAGACACCGGCCTGGCCAGGCCTGGAATGTATAAAAAGGCAGTGGGCTCTGGTTTATGAGGCTAGCTGACATGGGATTAAAGTTGAAGAGCAGGCCACGTGAGCCCCAGACAGGGAGGATTGCTTGGTTGTCAGCTGCCCCAGGAGGAGCAGGGGGTCCCTCCCGGTACTGGAGGCTGGGGCAGTGGTGTCCGCAGGCAACTGGATGCTACATGCCAAGGGACGGGCTCCGAGGGGGTCAGAGCCTTGGAGCTGCTGCTGGAGTCAGGTGCGGGCGCTCCCTACCCTCCAAGGGGCTGCCTGCAGCTTCTGCCCTCGGCCCAGGCCCCGAGAGCCCAGCCTGCACTCCCATCTGGAGAGAGGCAGGGAGACCTAGTGCCCGAGAGAGAGAGAGAAGGAGGCCGGGGAGAGAGAGAGGCGAGTAGGCCTGGCTCGTCCTCGGAGCGGAGGCCGGCTGGGCGGCGGGAGCGGGCCCTCCGAGGGGTGGCCGGGAGTGCGGCAGTGGCGGCCCGCGGGCTGGGCTGCAGTACTCACCGGCCAGCGGCCCGGCCTTGTCGTTCAGGGCCTCGGACAGGTGCTTAACTCGGAAATCATGCTCGTGACCTAGCGAGACGTTGGCCGCAAACACAAGCAGCGTTTATCCAGGGGCGGGGTGGCTGCCTCTTGGGTCGGGGGGCGCTGAGAAGAAGCCCTCAGTCTCCGGGCGGATATGAGATGGGGTGTGTGTGGGGGCACTGGAGAGGGCTCTGAGCCCCTCCTCTGCCTCAGACCACCTCAGGAACAGCCGTTTCAAGCCTGACTTGCAGTGCCTGGACCACCCTTGGGAGCCAGTTTCCCCAAACCCGGAGGCTGAGAAAGCTGTGAGGACCACAGAGGGTTTCTGAAGAGTTTCCGGCAGCTGCGGAAGGTCTGATGTTCAGCCCCAGGGGCTGAGTCTCACCGTATTGGGGAGAGATCCAGTTAGAGAAATGTCACTGCCCAATGAATGGGGACAGGCTCCTTTTGTCCCCCAGGGACATTCTTTTGAAGGCGGATCTGGTCCACTGGGGCAGGGCTGTCCCTCCTCTGATGGGAGACAGGGGGGACATAGGCTGCCCGTCTCCCACGGCACACGCTCCCCTTTCTGAAGGTGGGGGGTGGCGGGGGGCAGCCAGCTTGGTCCTGCCACTGCTGGTCTGAGCGTGAAAGGGCTACCGGTGACAGAGAACTTTCTCCGAATTCAAACGGGAGACAAGAAGGACAGAGACAGGATGGGGAGGGGGCAGGAAGCCTCCCGGGGGGCAGAGCCGCCGTCAGTCAGACAGGACTAGGCCAAGACCACAAAGGCTGCCCCTGAGCCAGCCAGCGGGGCTCAGTAGCCCCAGGGACCTCAGTTCCCCCCCCGCCTCGCCGCCCCCTGCCCCTCTCAGGCTTATGCCAGAGGCCGTCTGGGGGGGTGGAGGCTCTGCCCTGCCACGGGAGTGGACACACAGTGGAGGAGGAGGGAACTGGAGAGGAACACGGGGTGATTACCTTCCAGAGGAATGAGGTTAGAGCCCCCCTTTTTCCCATCTAGACCATGCTGGGAATATTGTTTCAGAAGGTTCTGAGCCTTACGGATCGTCCCTGTCACCAGAGCCACACAGAGAGGAGACAAGAAGACCTAGGAAATGAGTGAGAAAACAGCAGCAGCCCTCCACCGGCCCCTCTCCCCCAGGCCCGCGCCCACCCCCAGCAGTGAGCACGCCCGGACAGAGGAACGGAGCCATTTTATTCTTTCAGGAGACTCCTGGTTCTGCCAGTGACCCTCATGTTCTGGGTCTGAGTTCATTTGAGGAAGTGCAGTGGGTGAAGGAGATGAGATGGGCAAAGATCCACCAGGAGAACCAAAAATTAACAAAGAAAACAACAGTACTGAGTGGCACTTAGATCATAGGCCCTGGGACAGAGGAGCAAGTCACGGAGCTCTAGAGCCCAGAAAGGGTGATCCAGGGGACACCTCGAGGCCCTCAGGTCCTCTCCCAAGGGCAGGCCGAGCTTTCTGGGAAGCTCTCCGGGCACGCTCAGTGCCAGAAGCGGCCAAGCAGCAGCCCACCAAAAGCAGGAGACCCAGGAGGTGGCGAAATGGGCCTGGGCTTCCAGGGACAGCAGTGGGAGGCTTGGAGATCCAGAGGCAGAGTGGCCCACACACCAGGGCAGGGACCCGAACCATCAGAGCTCTTGGGAATGACTCAAAAGCCGAGGAGAAGTTAACAGAGGCCACCACACAGAGAGCTGGAGCGGGAGGGCCACAGGAAAGGGGGCATGCTCTTGGCATGGGGGGAAAAAACCAACAGTTAGTATCACACGTGAGAACAATGACAACGCCGCGGTGCCCACAGCCTCTCAGGTCAGCTACCTCTACGGGAGCGAGAGAGCTCAGGGCAGAACACGTGGGGGAAATAAAACAGCACTCAAAACAGACGTGTGCAGCTGCCTCGTTAACAAAGCAGGGGGCAGGGCAGGCACCGCGAGGGTAACTCGGGTCCCTCTCCCCTGGGGACTCCTGGGTGCCCCCCCCAGCATCTCTGAACACAGGGAGGCTGCTTTGGGTCCTGGCAGCTCCCCAAAAGGCTGGGGGAGGCAGGACACTTCTCTCTGTGCGCACCAAGCACAATTAGCTACTAACAGCCAAATTCAGGGCTCCGGTCCAGCATCTGTCTCGCCGTGTTCTTCAGCGAGCGGCCCCACTAATGAGTGAATCGGTTTCCTGCCGCACGGACAAGCGGGAGCAGATGGGCCCACGCAGCCTTCAGGAGCCTCACCAGCACGTCCACGTGGATGTGGGCTGGGGACATTGATCTGGCAGCCACCAAGCCCATCAAGTGCCCAACTACCTCGGATGATGCCAGGGTCAGTGTTTCATTACCCACCGCGCCGCCCAGCTTCGCTCAAGAGCTGGGAATCACATCCTGGGGTCCTGTCTCCCTAGTTTCCGACATCAGTTCTGAGCCCCTCCCAACCCGAGCTTCTGACAACTCTTGAAACCCCACAGAAACCAAAGGGACCCTCACAGTTACAGCCGTCCTTTTGGCAGGCTCGAAGTCAAGGCTGCTTTAGGTCCAGCGGGAGCACCGAGGTCAGACCCCGGCTCCCCTGCAGGGCCAGCAGTGCTCCTGGATGCAGTCTGGGTCCTGGGGTGCCCGTCGGAGAAGAGACAGAGGGGAGGAGAGCGCAGGCCTGCCGAGGCCCAAGAAGCCCCACAGCCTCACTGAGCTAAGGCGCAGAGACGGAAAGGCCCGTGTGGCAGGCGGCTGTGGCCATGCAGGCAGCCTTACTAGAGTCCCTGTTTGTGGCCAGTTCTCCCGGGGGGGTGGCCAGGACATCCACACTGGTGGGGGGAAGGGCCCCTGGCTTCCCTCCCACCCTGCCCACTGGTGCCCTGCCTGCGGGCAGCCTCTGCTCTGCTGTGTCTCCAAACCCTGAACCAAGGCCTGAGGAGCAGCGGGTTTTCAGGGCAACTGTGAACAGGCAACCCTGCTCCCTGAGGGGCAGGGAAGGAAAGCGCTGTCACGAAGGACGGTCCCACCGGTGCCTCTGGGCACGTGAGGCAACAGCAGCTGGACCAGGTGGGCTGAGGCGGGAACAGCCCCTGGCCTCACGTGCTCTCTCTCTCTCCCTGGGGTCTGCAGTGGTCCCTCACCCCGGAAGACCCCAGCCTCTCAAGGGCAACACCTCTCAGTGGCTAGACACAGCTAGGCTTGCCAAGCGGAAGATGGCACGCGGGGACACTGTTTACCCGGAGCACAGACCACGGGGCACACGATGATGGGAAGAAGGCCAGACAGTGAGCTGTTCGCCCAGGACACCTGCAGCCCAGGCCTCTCCCCCCTCAACAACCCTCCCCCAAGTCCCCATGGCCAGACACAAGCTTCGAGTGGAACCCAAAAGCCCGACTGTGTCCTTCGGCGAGGATGGCCTGGGATTTTTTTTTTCTTTCTGGATGGATGGACTGTGAAAGAGCACTCTCCCCTCTCCACTTCTTAACTATGCATCAGGTCAAGCAGCCTGGGCTTCCTGGAAGGTGAAGGCCGCCGCGCCTGTCCCTGTCCCATTCCACAGTTTTGGTGGCAGCAGCAGGCCTGGCCTTTACACAAGACGACGGAGACAGGCCAAGGGCGCCCAGCGAGTGGCTGCCCCTGCACCCGTCACCTCACCTCTCCAGGCCTGTGACCCACTGCTCCAAGGATCCTTATACAGCCCCCAGACTCGCGAGAAAGGAGCTCACTGGACCAGGCCTTGCTGGGTGGGCAGACACCTGCTTTCTGTCCCGTGTACCTTGGTCAGGGGTACTGTGAGGACAAGCTCTAAAGGGGCTGACGCTGCTCACCCCAGGGTGGGCCTGGGCAACCCAGGTCCCAGGTGGCCCTCGGGATGGTTCCGAGGTGGGCCGGTGGGGGGGTGCTCACCTGGCCGCTTGACCGGCTTCTTGGTGGGTGTGTCTTTCCTCTTGTTGGGGATGGCAGGGGAGTAGGGGACCCCAGAGGAAGAGCTGCTCTTCCGGAAATGCTCCTTCAGGCCTTTGATGGAGCGATCCAGCTGGCTGGAGCGGATCTGGTAGTAGACGTTCATGAAATCTGAGGGGAGACGGGCGACAGCTGAGGTCCCTGGCCCTGGCCCGGGAGCCTCCCTCTCCCTTCCAGACACAGCTCCTCAGGGCAGCAGTGGGTACCTGCTATTGCTACCTGCGAACCTCTTCCTAGCAGCCCCCAGCGCGGCCTCATCCCAAATTAACAAAGTCTTATGAGAGAAACTACCCCTCAACAGAACCAACAGTTAGTTGTGAGTTTTTTGTTGTTTTTTTTTTTGCTGTGCCACACAGCATGTGGTTCTTGGTTCCCCGACCAAGGATCGAATCCGTGTTCCCTACAGTGGAAGCAGAATCCTAACCACTGGACCACCAGAGAGCTCCCTTTGAAAGGAAGGCTTTTTTTACTTTGTTTATTTTTGGCCACACCCCGAGGCTTGTGGGATCTTAGTTCCCAGACCAGGGACTGAACGCAGGCCCCTGGAACTGAAAGCAGAGTCCTAACCACGGGACCACTAGGGAATTCCTGGGGTTTTTTTTAGATTAAAAGAAAAATACAAAGTTAACACCCAGCTTCAACTTGGTAAGAGGTCAAAAGCTGTGGTTTCTGGGTCAGGAAGATCCCCTGGAGAAGGGACAGGCTACCCACTCTAGTATTCTTGGACTTCCCTGGTGGCTTGGTCAGTAGAGAATCTGCCTGCAATGCGGGAGACCCGGGTTCGATCCCTGAGTCAGGAAGTCCTTCTCCCTGGAGGAGGAAATGGCAACCTACTTCAGTATTCTTGCCTAGATAATCCCATGGATAGAGGAGCCTGGTGAGGTGAAGTCCAGGGGGTTGCAGAGAGTCCTACATGACTTCAGCGACTGAGCATGCAAAGGATGTGAGCAATGCATAGGCAGCAAAGAGACAATAAATGTCAGTAAATGAAGAAAAATAGACCATTCTTTAGCTGTGAATGAAGTGAAAGTTTTTTAAAAATTAGAGGATCGTGATATCCCGGTCAAATAGCTAGGATAAACGAAGTTAAGGAAGAACAAACAGCCAGAGGATTGTCGACGGGTCAGTCCACCGGCCCCATCTGCCTGGAGAGGAGCGTAAGATAGCAAGGTTACAGATCTGTTCAGACAGCTCTACCTGATAACTGCACCTTTGAGAAAATATCCCAAAGGACTTCCTAAATAAGAAGAGCAAGCAGTACAAGCATGTTCACTCCAGCACTTTATCAACACTGGAAAATTAGAAAACAAAAAAGTTCAAATGAGTGAGGAAAAAAGATACAGATGCCACGGTACATTTCAGCAGCTCCAAACACGCAAAATGGACCAAAGCACAGAGGTTCTGGCTGAAGGAGGCAGAGGGGTCTGGAGGCATCCCCTGGCCTCCCTTATCCCAAGGGAGGCCCTGGATCACTCCTGCCAACCCCTCAGCTCCCAGAGTGCAGTTCGTGAGCCACAGACAAGCCTGTGTGGTTGGTACAGGCAGCCCTGAGACCCAGCACCACACAGTCCTCGAGAAGGAGGGGGACAGTGATAAGGCACACTGGCAGCTTGGCGCGTGTCCACACTGCCGAAGGGAAGAAGAATGTGGAGGACTAAGTAGCTTAAAATTGAATTTTCATTAGTTTTTAAAAATTTTTTGCTAAACTCAGGAGTTGTTTTTTTTTTTTTTAAATCCTGGGACAGGCCAAAGAAATGATGGGACCAACACACCACAGAATATTATGCAGCTGTCAAACAGAATGAAGCAGACATACATGTACTGATATGGAATGCTCTCAAGGCATGTCACTAAGTTAAAAGCAAAAACCAGAAAACAATTGTCAGAGAGGACAATTGTCCTTTCACCTGGGAATGAGGGCGAGATAACGCACATATTCACTCTCTCTCTCTCTCTCTCTCTCTCTCACACACACACATAAAGATGTTTTTGGAAGGCTGTAAATAACCTTAACAGTACTCATCTTTGGGCTACGCTGTAGGCGTCAGGGAAGCGGGGAAGTGAACTTCTGTTTTTCACCTAAACCTTTCACCATTTGAAATTTTTACAATTAATTGGGGGGGGGGGGACGGAAAGACACTGGAAAGGAAGGTATATAAAGAAACGCATGGGTTTGCTAGATTCACAATTTGACACACACGCTCAGGATTTATGGCTCGCGGTGTCTCCAACTAAACTCCTTATCAAAGACATGCAAGTGGATTAAGGAAACGAAGGGGAGGCCCACTCCTCTGGCCTGCCGCCAGCGCCCGTGCCGCCTCACCTTGGTTGCGGCCGTATTCCACCAACCAGCGGGAGATGCGGACCACATCGTGCAGCACGCTCTCGGGCAGGTGCTCCAGGGGCACCTCCTCCTGGAGCTCCGGGTCGTCCTCTCCACCGATCAGATCCAGGATGAGCACTGGGGACACCACCTTGCTGTGCCGGGTCATCAGGCTGCGGAACTCGGACTCCAGTGACTCCTTCCCCCGCTCAAACAGCAGCTTCTACCGGACGGAGGGAGGGCGGGGAGAAAGATGAGGGTCCGCAGCTGCTTCAGCACTCAGCTGGCCCTTGCCTCCCCATACCCTTCCTTTCCCTTCCTGCTTCTGGGTCTCAGCCCTCCTCTGCCTTCACTTCCTTTTTCCCATAGAAGAAATGCTCGGAAGCCTTCCTTTATTATTTCTTTCCCTTGTGTTCTCTTAAAATGTATGCTTGCAGGTGAACCCAGAGTTTTACAAGAAGTAGGTGCTTACAGGTATCAGCTGATTATTTTTTCATTCCACCATTAATTTGTGTTCTTGTTAGAAAAGGGTTTGTTAGAAACCCTTGTTAGAAAAGCAAAAGAAAAAAAACAAACTGGATGTCAAAAACTTATGTGCTGAAAACGATGCCATCAAAAAAGCGAAAAGAGGGGGACTTCCCGGACTGTCCAAGGCTTAAGACTCCATACTTTCACTGACGGCGGCGAGGGCTCAATCCCTGGCCAGGGAATTGAGATCCCGCATGCCATGCTGTGAGCACTCCCCCACGCCACACCCCCCCACCCCCGCCACCGCAAAAAAAGTGAAAAGACAATCCATAGAATGAAGGGAAATATTTGCAAATCACGTATCTGAAGTGATAGGTATTCAGAGCAGACAAGAGAATCAAAAACATACGCCCACACAAAAGTATGTACACAAGTGTTCATAGCAACACTGCTCATAACCACCAAAAAGTGGAGTGATCAAGTGATGGATGGACAAACAAACTGTGGTAGATCCATAGAATGCAATATAATTCCTATAATGCCTATCATGGAATGAAGCACTGACACGCGTTACCACACAGGTGAACCTTGTAAACAGGCAATTAGAAGCTAGATTCAGAAGGTTACATACTGTGTGACTCCACTTACAGAAGTCCAGAATAGGTAAATGTGCAAAGAAGACAGATGAGTGAGTACTAGTGGCGGGGTGAATGGGGGAGGCGAGGGAAGAAGAGTTACTGCCAATGTGTCTCTTTTTACAGGGGATGAGTATATCATGAAATTTATTCCAGGGATGTTGCATGACTTGGTGATTATCAAAACTACTAAATTACTGATTACTAAACTACTAAGCTTTATACTTCAGATGGGTAAAATTTTATTGTATGTGAATTATATCTCAATAAAGATGCTTTAAAAATAGAAGAGTTGGAGTGTTTCTGCTTACTTGAAAAGTAAGTCCTCTAGGGTAAACCTGGAGTTGTATATTTTTTTGTCTTCTTCTCTAGCCCACCCCTACGCCCAAGTTCTAGCACAGAGCTCTTCACTCTGTGACCTGAACTTGGTAGAGATCCTCAAGAACAAAGTTCTCCAACTCCTGACATTCCAATCTCTGAGTCTAGGCTGCCCACTGATGGGTTGCAGTATAGTGGTTATAGTGGTGTGTCCCCTCTGGGTTACTAGTGTGACAGTGTACTGATCCTGCAGTTTTCTGTGTAGCCAGGTGGCAATGGTTATACAATGTGAATGTCACTGAACTGTTCCCTTAAAGATGGTCAGAAATGGTAATTTTTATATTATTTATTTTTCAGTACAATAAAAAATACCCATGCATTTATAAAAATCAAATGTTAAATCTGTATTTCATAGGTAACTTGTAATGTGTGTTCTCTGGTGGCTCAGTGGTAAAGAACCTGCCTGCCGATGCAGGAGATCTCTGGGTTGAGAAGATCCCCTGGAGAAGGAAATGGCAACCCACTCCAGTATTCTTGCTTGGGAAATCCCATGGACAGAGGAGCCTGGCAGACTACAGTCCATGGGGTCACAAAAGAGTCAGACACAACTCAGCAACTAAACAACAACTTATAATTTAGCTAGATTATTAAAATGCAATCAAAATGTAGACCTGTAATTTCTGAAACAGACATTTCAATGTCTGTAGTATGTGCATGGTACTATATACTTCTCTTCATTCGACTATATTATCTTTTAGCTGGTTCAGTGTCTCATGAGACCCGGACAGGGATTGGTGTCTCCCAACCTCTCACATCACTCTGCTGGCCCCTTACCACTTTGTTGAGCTCTGGGCTGTCTGGGCTATTGTCCTGGAAATATTCCACAGCCTTCTGAATCTTGGCCATGCTTCCCAGATACTCCTCTAGCCTACCTGTAGGCCTGGAAAGGAGAAGAACCATATTAGCCCGGGCAGATGGAAGATGAATAGGAAGGACTAAGGGAATGGTATTTGGAAATGGTGAACAGAATTAACACAGTGGACTCTAGGCTCATATATATTCTACCCCGCTTCCAAAGCCTACTGGTCCAAGAGGCGTTAGGAATGTGACCCTCTGGTCCGAGCTCACCCCTCTCTGATGATCTTCTCAGTGTCACTGGCCACGTGGTAGTAGCTGATGACATGGTCCAGACAGGACAGGGTCTTCTCAACATTCTCCTGCAGCCGCTGCAGGTTCTCCGTCTGCTTGTGCACGGGGATGATGGAGTTCTCCAGCTTCATAAGGCGACTTTCAAAGGATGACAGGATAGACACCTACAGGGGGAAGCCCCGTGCTCTCAGGCCTCAGGGTTGTCCCAGCACTGCTTCTGCCCCTTGCCAGGTCTTCGCATTTGCTGCCTTTTCTCTGGTTTTCTAGACAGTAGGCTCCAAGAGGAGAGGGACAGGGTATACTTATTCCCCACTGTATCCCCAGGATCTACCACATGCCTGGCAGATCGGAGGTGGCCCAAATAAATTGGCTGAAGTTTGATTTGAAGGCGAGGCAACCATTACATTAACTTCTCAGAAAATCACCTCAGGATGGCTTCCCTTCCACCCTTTAAAGCCAGATCTCAACTTATGTTCTCCCTGATGCTTTCCTAGACTGAACAGGAACTACTTTAATATAGAGTAGCCTCAAATGCATTCCTGGTACCTTCAAACCCCCTCTCTCTAAGGCTAAATCTCATTAAGTAAGGACTAGCACCTGATGACTGTGTTACTGAATACATACCCACCTTTCTATCTACTACTCAGTTTGGGTTTTCCAGGCTCTTTTCAGAATAAGAAAGGAAGTTCATGTTTATTGAGTACCTATTGTATACCAGATACTGTGCAAGAGGCATTTCCATGCATTAGCTTCTATGACCTTCACAGCTACAATGGAGATTGGCATCGTCTATTTTAGCAGAGGAGGTAACTGAGGCTCAGCGTTACCTGTCAGGAGCCACACACACATAAGTGGAGGGGCAAGGGCTAGATCCCGCATCTATCTGATTTCTGATTCATTTTACCCTTCCAGCTCTCCAGAGTGACGGCTGAGTCTCCTGCCCTCAGTAATCTCAGAAGTGGTAACCCCACCCGTGATACCCGCACTTAAACTAAGGGTGACCCATGGCCAGTACCCAGCCCACTTAAGTCAGTCTCACTAAATGTTTGCGGAAGGAGAGAAAGAAGAATGGAGAACTTAGGCAGAAAGCAGAAATGTGGGGAGGCTGCCGCATCCTCAGCGTAGTGGCGGGCAAGGGGAAGAGAGTGTAAGAAGTGTAACACTGTTGCTAGAGAAACCCAGACGTTACCACCCATCACCACCCAGGCCAGAAGCCTCAGGCTTTAGGTACCAAACCCCTGGGTCGCAGCGTCTGGAGGCCCTCCCAGCGAGGGGTTACTCACCATGTTCTTGGTGAGCTGGTCGCTCTTCTCCAGGCTGTCTCTGATGAAGGACAGCGTCTCCTCCTCCTGCGGGGGGGAGGGGAGGACATCACCAGAAGCCAGAGACCACCGCATCCCGGCTCCACAGCCTCGCCCGGACCCTATTGCCTGGTACCCGGCCCCCTCCACTCCTGCTACCTCCCCTGCCTGAGTGGACGCCCGGCCCGGATCTCGGCCCCTTCCCTCACCTCCTCCCCCGCCTCCCCAGCCCCACCTGCTTCAGCTTGTCCTCGATCTCCCGCCGCCGGGCGGACGCCTCCTGCGGGGGAATCATGACTTCGACCCTCCCTGCGAGCGGCTCCCACAGCCCAGCGTCTCGCTTCAGAGAGCCCTCTCGGCTCCCGTCCCTGTCACACCCACTTCCGCCCGTGGCCCCCTCCCCGGGGCCCGTTTGCCGCCATGTTGGGAGTGGCAGGCGGAAGTGCGCCTGCGTGGAACTCAGGGACAGTGGAACCCGGCAGGTGGCCATCTTGGGTGTGGCGGGGAGGTGCACCGGGTTTCACCTTGATGCGTGTTGCCGCACTCATCAGAGAAGGTTCTCTAGGGGTGTTTTGTCCCGCAGCTGGCACAACAGTTACAGCTCACTTGCCGTCTTCGTGGGAAGGCTGACTCTTTTCACAAAGATTAATAACAAATTCGTTTGTCTGGATCCAGGCACAGATGAGGTGTTCCCCCGCAAAGCACAGCACAGAGCTTGTCACACAGCAGGCGCCTAATGTGTGCTCATTTAATGACCGAGGGACCTATGTAGTCGTGTCCCCCTTCGGCCCTAAAAGCTCTCACGGAATGCGCCCTCTGTGCAAGCCCTGGCCCGGGCAAAGAATGGTCGCCCATGGCCCCAGAGGCATCCATAACTACAATCCCGACTTGTGAGGGGCTCGGCCAAATTCCTGGGGTAGGAGGGGTTCTGGGAGCACTCATCCCGGGGACTGGGATGGGACCGGAGAGAAGCTCGAAGCGCCACACTAAGGTGTCTGTTTTGGAAAGAGAGACATGGTTTTATTTGCTGGGGGTGAGGGCCAGGCCGCGGATAGAGAGTGGCTTCAGCGGTGTATTTGCCCAGGTCTGGAAACAGTGCAAGGGGAAGGCTGAAAAAGTCCAGACCTGTCCGAGGGGTTAGAACCCAGGTGGTGTTCTCAGTGATGGAGACGCTGAGGCCTATCTGCTGGTGCTCAGACACAACGGGAGCGTTTCTCATAGGGCCGCTGAGGACATCAGAAAGGCCTGGAGGGCTGGTAGGGACCCTCCTGCAAGGGGCCAAAATGTCTCAGCTCCTTTGCCCAGAGTCTCCTCTAATTAGGGGCCAGCCAGGGGTGGGGAGGTGGCCCTGGGTCAGGGTTCCTGCAGGGATGAATGTTCTAGATTCACCACAGACACAGCTCCTGCAAAACCTAGTATTACTCCCTCCTCCATTGCAGAGGCTCACCCTGCCTCTGGTCTCACCCTGGGGTGGTAAGTGGCTGCACAGCTTTGTTGAGGCATCCAGATACAGGAAGACAGACAGTGAAGCATATGCTGGTGGGTGAGAAGGTTTGGGGGGCATCAAGTTATAGGGCTCCCAAGGCTCTCCCAGGGGCCAGCCAGTTCCACAAAAAGGAGGAAGAAGTGGGACTGAGCCCCTGGAGAGGGATTGGACAGCTTTCTTTTGGGGCGAGAGGACAGTTTCAGATCTGGTTGATGGCCGTGAAAGTACTGATGAAGGCAATATCTGGGAGGCGCACCCCTATTGCAGATGAGGGAGATAAAAAGGCGTGTAAGGTAAGGCGTAAAAGGTGTGTAAGGACACCTAGGATGACTCCATTGAGGCGGTCCTTGTGCAGTCCTGAGAACTAAGTGAAAGGAAAAGTTTAAATTGTTAGCAGCCAGAGAAAAGAAAAAGTGGACTAGAGGGCTTTGGTGGAAAGGACTGTGGGCTCAGATGGACCAGCCCTAAGAGCCTCATTCAACACTTAACCTCTCTGACTAGCACCCAGCCCACAGTAGACCCTCCAGAAAATGAATAACATCATCTCAAGAAGAAATCCTTTACGGCTGTGGACAAATACTTTGAGCTTTTTATATTCCATTGCAATTTTGTAAACTATATACATGTGTGTTTTGTGTTTTCTCAAATATCCTTCTCTAAGGGCAATTTGCTTGCTCCTTGTGAGGAAAGCTATGACAAACCTAGACAATGTATTAAAAAGCAGACACACTTTGCAGACAAAGGTCCATATAGTCAAACGTGATTTTTCCAGTAGTCATGTAAAAATATAAGAGTTGGACGGTAAAGAAGGCTGAGCACGGAAGAATTGATGCTTCCAAACTATGTTGCTGGAGAAGATCCTTGAGAGTCCCTTGGACAGCAAGGAAATCAAACCAGTCAATCTTAAAGGAAATCAATCTTGATTATTCACTGGCAGAACTGATGCTGAAGCTCCAAAACTTTGGCTGCCTGATTCGAAGAGCTGACTCATTGGAAAAGATCTGATACTGGGAAAGATTGAAGGTGAAAGGAGAAGGGGACAGCGGAGGATGAGATGGTTAGATAGCATTACTGACTGAATGGACATGAATCTGAGCAAATTCTGGGTGATAGTGAAAGTCGGGGGAGCCTGGTCCATGGGGTCACAAGGAGTCGGACACGACTTAGCGACTGAACAACAAAGTGTGGTTTGGTAGCCAGCTACCATGATTTGAGAGCCTTCTGTTTGCCCGGATCTGTCACAGGCACCACTTTGCATTAGCTTGTCTAATCTTCACAATAAACTTACAAGTCAGGCACAGCTGTTCATCTCCCTTCTGCAGAGGAGGAAGGTCAGGCTCAGAGAGGTCACAGCTGCACTGAGTCAACACAGCTGGCCAGGAGACCTCTGCCTCCCCAGGCCAGGTAGCTCGGGAGTTCTGCATGCTGTTATGCAAAGCTGTTAATCTGACTTGAAGAAAATCCATTGTGAAATGTGAATCCATTATTATATTTATACCAGCCATATCTAGTAAAGAGTAGATAGGAAAAGAATGAAAAGATGAGTTGTTTATTTTTTTTCAGGTGAGCTTTAACATTATTTTCACAACTGTAAGTTGAATGTCCTCCGAGTAAACTGGCTTGAATCAAGGTGGTGGGGCGAGTGTTCCGCCCTCCCCCAGGCCCGAGGCCAGGCTGGGCCAAGTGGGACACGAGGGGGCGCCCAATACCCACTGGTACCTTTCCACCGCGCCCCCTGGAACCTCCGAGAATGTCAAGCGGGTGCAAGAAAAGGAGAAAGACCGAAGACAGGAGGATGGATGGGTAGGAACAGAAAAGGAGCGGGGGGGCGGGGGGGGGCGGGGTGTGTGTGTGGCGGCAAATGGGGCGCTGAAAAGGAGAGGAACGCGGAGAGCAAATAAACGAGGAAAACTCGAGAGGGCACGGAGGAGAGAAAGTGCAGGAAGACGGGCACAAACCGGGGGCTGGGGGGCGTTCAGAGCCTTTCTGCGGGTGCCCCCTCCCCCTACTCCCCGAACCGGCGGGCAGCGGTGACGTCAGGCGCTGGCACCCACCGCACTTCGGCCCGGAAACTCCTAGCAACCGAGGACGCCAGCGGCCGGGCGGTTGGCAAAGGGGGAAGCCGGGCGCCCTGCGCGCCCCAGCAGCCCCGCCTCCGCGCCCCCGCACCCAGCAGCCTCCGGCGCTCCCGCAGCCCCGCGCCCCAAAGGCGCGGCTCTCTGGGGGCAGTGTTCCCTGAACGTGACTCAGCGCTTTCTCTGCGCTTCCGAGCGTCCCCATCCCGGCAGGCCTTCGGCTTGGGGGAGCGGAGACCCCAGCCGGATGGATGGACCCACGGCCTCTTGCCTGCGGGCAGGGGCCTGGAATCACCCGCACACAGGCCCTCCTGCCAGGCAGGTGGATCTTTGGGGGGGGGGGGGCGGGGGTGGGGAACAGGTTAAATCGTTTGTTCATTAAGCCCAGGGTTCCTGTAGGCAAGGAGAAAGAGAAGGCAGCCTTCCTTAAAGGGCTCACAGCCTAGGCAGGGTACCCTTCTGCTGGCTTTTTAAAATTAGTTTATTGTCTCCAGTTTTACTGTCTCATGTTTTACTGGCAGTAAATGTCAGTGACTGACACACATCAGTGCATAAAGTGTACAGCATGGTGGTTGAATTATATATACAGCTGATCCTTGAACAGCAAGCATGGGTTTGAACTATGAGAGTCCACCTGGATTTTTTTCAGTGAATATACACTAGGATAGCACACGATAGAACAGTGGATTGAAAGGGCCAGCTGTAAAGTTATATGGGAATTTTCCACTGCCCTAGGGTCAATGCCTCTAACCCCTGCTGTTCAAGGGTCAACTGTATTGTGAAATGATTACCACAATAGGTTTAGTTGTCATCCATCATCTCAAATAGAATCCAAAGTAAAGAAAAAAATAGTTCTCCTTGTGATGAGAACTGAGGATCTACTGGGTTAACAACTTTTCTGTCTATCACAAAGCAATGTTAACTGGAGTCTTCATGTTGTAAATTACATCTCTAGTTCTTGTTTATCTGATAACTGGAAGTTTGTACCATTTTAACCACCTTTCTCCAATTCCCCCTCAGCCCACCCGTGCCTCTGGTAATTACAAATATGATCTCTTTTTCTATAAATTTGGTGGGTTTTCTAAATTCCATATGTGAGCTCATTCGTGTCTTTGTCTTCTCTTTTCTTTTTTTGAACATACTGCTTGGGATGTGGGATCCTAATTCCCCAACCGGGGATCAAACCCATGCCCCCACTGCAGTGTGGAGTCCTAACCACTGGTCCACCAGGAAGTTCCCCCAGTGCACTCTTGGAACCCACTTGCTCTGTGGGTTTGGTCTTCTGCCGTGTGTGCCCGGCACTTCCATGGAAGGTCCTCCCATCCCTCAGGTATTCATTGAATGAATGAATGAGCACGGAGACCAGTGATCAGTGTATGCGGTTCTCCATGTATACCACCTGCAGGGCAACACACACAATAACATCTTCAATAGCGGCTTTTTAAATAAGGCCAAGGAGGAGGGGTGAGCTGGGAGGCAAGGCCTGGGGTCCCTGAGGGCAGAGAGGGCAGACCCAGCCGTCTTTCCCCTGGCTCTCCACAGCCTGCCCAGCTCAGAGCACTGGCTTCTGGCTCTAAGTCACTGAGAAATAGGGCATTCACTCCCACCCCCTCCATCCGTTCCACCATGCTCGGTTGAGCACGCACCATGTGCCACTCCCAGCTCCTGGCAGGTGCCATGGAGAACCAGGCACTGCCTCTACCTTCCTGGAGCTCCCCATCCAGCAGGAGAGGCCTGCAATGCCAGTATGGTGAAATCAAGGGCACTGGAGGATGGCAGTGAGTGGAGAGGTGGCAAAGGTCCAGATGGGTCCCCCAGCCAGTAGTGCCCAGGAGAAGCCAACCTCATCTGCTCTGACATCCTCAGAGCCCTGTCTTCTCTCTGTGCCTCAGTTTCCTCTTCAGCAGGTGACACTGAAAGGTTCTCAACATTTCCTGCAGACTACATATCTATGTTTCTATGACTGAGAACCATTCCAGGTGGCCCCTCCCTCCTGCAAAGGGGGCAAACAGACCAGCATTGGCAGTGCCCCCGCCCTGAGCCTAGGCTTGCAGATTCTGGGGTCTGCCAGGGGCCCAGCCAGCTGATGTGGGTTCCTGGAACTCAGCTCACAACCTTCCCCAACAAATGTGAACTCCAGGCAGCAGTCAGGAGCCCCTAGGTGGGCAGTCTGTGCTGGCAGCAGGGGAAGGGCATGAGCATCAGCCAGGAAGAGGATAAAACCCCTAGCCCCTGTCCTCTGAGCTTGAGTCATGCAACAGACTGCTGGGATGAAGCAGGAAGAGAGGTTGTGATGGAGGTCTCCTCCCCAACTGGGCTCTAGATTCACCAAATGAAATGGCTCAGGGTCACAAGGAGGCCTTAGGGGGTGGGCTTTCCAGAACTCTGGCTGGCTGGAGGCAGAGTGAGTGTCCAGGGACACTGCCCGAAACTTCCCTGCCCTTCCTTGATGATCTGGCCCTGCTGTCCTCGGTTGGGGTACCCGTATGGGAACCTCAATGTGTATAACCAACTGCCTTCTCAAGCAGAAGTATGGCAAGGGTTGGGGTGAGTCCTATCAACATGGTAGAGTTCTTCCAGCTCGGGGGCCACAGGTGGGGACTCAGAAAAGAGTTACCCAGGTGAAGGGGGAGAGTGGGAGGGTATTTGCTCAGGGCGGAGGGCAGGGGTGGAAATAGCAATTCTGGGTAATACATCAGTGTGACTGATCACAGAGGAGGGGTAGGTGGGAAGTGAGTGGCGAGCAGGGGAAGATCTTGATGGTGTTTAGGGCCTTCTGTAGGCAAGGGAAGTCATTGCAGGGTTCTCAACCGATGAGTGACACGGCAGAGGAGCACTTGGCAAGAGTCCTGCCGGCCCCTATCCTCCCCTGCACTGAGCCAGCCAGCCGGGTGTCCTCCTCCACGCCCTTGCCCACCTCCTCTCCTTCTGCCTGTCTCTCTGTCCTGTCCTCTCCTGTCCTCTCTGCGTCTGGCTGAATACCCATGCTGACTCTTCTAGAATCAACTCAACATAGTCCAGTGAAGGGTTTGTCTTCTCTTCCCAAGCCCCATTCACGTGAAAAAGATTTTTTTAAAAATTTTATTTATTTTGTTTTGGCTACACTGGGTCTTTGTTGCTATGCGTGGGTTTTCTCTAGTTTCGGCAAGCAGGGGCTACCCTCTAAGTGGTAGTGTGTGGGTTTCTTGTTGCGGTGGCTTCTCTTGTTGCAGAGCACAGGCCCTGGGCGTGTGGCTCTCGATAGTTGTGGTACACAGGCTCAGTTGCCCTGTGGCATGTGGAGTCCTCCCAGGTCAGGGATTGAACCCATGTCGCCTGCATTGGCAGGCTGGATTCTTAATTTCAGGATCACAGGGAAGTCCTGTAAAGGACTAAAAAAAAAAAAAAAAACACCCTAGGACTCACCTAGTGGTCCAGTGGCTAAGCCTCTAGGCTTCCACTGCAGGGAGCTTGGGGTCAATCCCTGGTTGGGGGAACTAAGATGCCTCATGCTGCATGGTTCAGACAAAAAAAAAAAAGCTTTCTACAAGAATGTTCATAGCAGCTTTAGTCACAATAGCCCCAAACTGGAAGCAGCCCAAATATCTATCAAGTAGAGAAAGGATAAACAAACTGCTATAGTTGTCTGGTAGAATACTACTCAGCCGTGAAAAGGGACAAACTGCCGCTGCATGTGACAAGGTAGTTAAATTTCACAATTGAATGGTGAGGGAAAGAAGCCAAACACAGAGTACAAAGTGTTTGATACCATCTATATCAAACTGACTTGCGGTGGTAGAAATCGAATTGGGGAGTGGGGGCAGGGGCAGGAGGGCTTGCCTAGGGTGTGCTCACACACTGGGGTGCCTTTCCAAAGCTGAGTCTCCTAGAACCATCCTTTGATACCCAGAAGCCTCTCAGCCATCCCTCAACTGAGTGCCTCAAACTCTCTGTACCCCCAGCCTGACTCCCCCTTCCCTTCCCTTTCATGCTGCATTTCCCACTCAGGCAGCAGTGACTCCATCACCCACCAGTCTTGAGGACACCAAGTGACCTCTCCCAGTGGCCTCCCAGCCCTGAGAAGACCAGTCTGCCTGATCCTGGGAGTGAACCTGGAGAGTTACCCTGGCAAGACCACCCTGCTGCCCAACTCAGTGGGTCAGAAAAGCTCTCTAAGACCAGGTCTTGCCCATATTTGTGTCCATGCAGACACTGGTCCACAGGTGTAAGGAAACGGTGACCAGGCAGCCAGGTGATGTCTGACCGGGGTTTCTAGCACCTGGGACCGGGGCGTCCTCCCTGCAGGTGGGAAATCCACCCCGAGTCCTGCCAGCTGGAGGCAAGAGACGTTGTGGGCCTGATACGTTGGTTGCAGAGTCTCAAGGAGGCCCAGGCTGGCTCCCCCATGTACCTGTTCCTCTCTGTTTATTTACTTAGTTATTTTGGCGGCGCTGGGTCTTAGTTGCCGGGATCTTTG
This sequence comes from Ovis canadensis, assembly GCF_042477335.2. Lineage (NCBI taxonomy): Eukaryota > Metazoa > Chordata > Mammalia > Artiodactyla > Bovidae > Ovis > Ovis canadensis. The sequence continues at coordinate 63,591,655 of NC_091255.1, read as the reverse complement.
TTGCTTGCGACATGCAAATTCTTAGTCACCAGGATGGATGTGGGATCTAGTTCCCTGACCAGGGATAGAACCCCAACCCCCTGCATTGGGAGCATGGAGTCTTACCCTCTGGACCACCAGGAAGTCCCTGCTGTTCCCTTTTTTTTTCTGTCTCCGGGTTCCTGAGTGTCCTACCATGTCACTCCAGATTGCTCCTTCCTCCTTCCACCCATTGCACTGTCCGCTAGCTCGAGCTGGAATCAGAGGGCCCCACAGTCCTCTCGTACACCCCAGCACAGCCCCCTTCCCCCACCCCCAACTCCCCACCCCACTCCCCACCATCACCATCTTCCCTCTCGAAGCAAGAGGCACTGCAGAGTGACCGCTCCTCTGGGCTGGGGCAGGGCTCACCCTTCCTACCGGCTCCTATTCCCACCAGAGGGGCCCATCCTTTGCTCTCCCAGCATCCCGTCCGCCCAGCATCTGAGACCCAGCCTCTCCCTGGGCTAGCCCTTTCTCTCCTGCAGGCACATGCAGGTCAGCTTATCTTAAAACAGCTTCCCTGTGTTCACCACAGCTGACCCTCTCCTCTCTTTTGCCCTGTTCTGAGCTCTGGAGTTTGCTGCCTGCTCTCAGACTCTGGGCTCTACCCCCATGGGGCTAATGAGATGCCCTGTGGGAGGCCAGGAGCCCTCCTGGGCAAACGCTGGCTTCCTTCCAAGCCCACTCTGACCTGTTGACTCTCACTGCAGGCTCCTTGGGGTGGCTGCCTCCAGGAACGGGAGTGTCTGTGTGGGTGTGTCTAGGGGGCCAGGAGGGGGCGGGGTGAGGTAAGAGGCTCCCTCCTGCCCCAAGGGTGGCCCTTCTCCAGGCTCAGTCCTCACCCTCTGCTCTCCTCTTTGATCCCACATCTGGAAGAGTCCATGTACCTGGGCCACAGCTTTTACCTTCATGAGGTCCCGGGGGACTGCGCCTAAGTCTTGGCTCTATCTCCTTCCGGTTTGGAGCACCATACTGGTTAAGCGACAGACTCCGCTCTCTCCACTGAAGGACTTGGGGTGACCTCCCCAGGACGGGGCTAATGCCAGGTCACCTCTCCCCTCTCCCAGATGGCTCTACTTCATTCCTAATTCACACAGTTGCCCATGGCCTGTGAATTCCACAGGTGTCCTCACTCTCCACTCCTTCAAACCATCCTTCATTTTCCCCGGGGGCGGGGGGAGTCGTTTTCATTGTGTAGCCACATCTTTGATTGTCACTCATACCTGTCTCTTCCCAAGTCCCTTTGGAGGTCACCGTGGGTCATCTACGTGGAGGGGTCTGGGAAGTGACTTGTCCTTCAGAGAAGAGCTTTCTGAGCCCAAGGATAGCAGAGTCTATGAGCTGATCATTTGGGTCGGGGGCCAGGGTGGGGGTCGCCGTCTCTTGTGGTCCAGTTGGTGATTTTCTTCCTCTTTGCTTGGGAGACCTTCAATGTCCCCATACCAACAGAACCCACAGGTGGAGTAGGGAGCCTAGGGAGGCCCAGGGAATGTGGTTGGGGGTTGAGTCCCGGCCCTCTGTAAGGTCCTCCCGCCCCATGCCTCTCTCCAAAACTGGCCTTGAACTGGCGGGCCCAAGCACGCCCAGCCCTGCAGCACAGCGTTAGCGCAGGCCCAGCCTCCCAGGCAGTCTCTGCCAGGCCAGGCTTAATCGTTAGCCACACAGCAGGCACAGGGGACTTTCAGGCACCTCACAGAGCTCCCAACCTGAGCTTAGACTTTGGGTAGCTGGGCTCCATGGCCGTCAAGCTCAGTGGCCCATCCTGGTGCACCTCGGGGTGGGGCCCGCATGGACAGATTAGCTGGGCACCCCTCTGACCTGGTGACCTTGTAGCCAGGTGCAGACAGGTCAAAGGCCATCTACTGATCCTGTGGATTTGGGTGGGGTAATAAATGATGGGAGAGAGGGGGCTCAAATGCTGGTTCCACTGCACCAGCCCTGCCTCTTGGGCCTCTGTGTCCTTATTCCCAGGGTCTCAGCCCCAGGGGAGCTGGGGACTGGAGGAGCAGATGAGAATGAGAAAGGCCTGGCCTCTCCCTCCTCTCTCCATCCCTTCCCTCTAGTCCCTCATCTGGTATCCCCTCCCCCTCCCCCCTCACCTGGCTCGAACCTACAACACATCCCACTTCAGCAGGCATCAGGGCCCCCCTCCCTCTTTCATTACTCCACTCAGACCCACAGGATCAGCAAAGGCAGCATGGGGCTTTCCTCAAAAGCCCCCCCAGGACAGAATGCTCTGCACTCCTGGGAGCATCAGGAAGCACCCTGGGCCTAGTGACCGTGACCCCGGTAGTGTTTACTGTCTGCGGTCACATTTTGTCGAAGCAACTTGGCTGTTTTTCTACCTTTTGTCGATCTGCTCAGCTGGCTCCTTTATTCGCGCATTCACTCCTTCAGTACTTCGGAAGCTGGGGCCTGTCCTTGATGCTGCAGATATAGGAACACTTCAGGTTATCAGCCCGCAGGGCTCTACAGGCCCATGGGCTCCTGAGAATGAAAGCTCTCAGAGGCGGGGTCTGTATGCCACCCTGCCGCATCCCTCGACCCCCTGTCCACGGTTCACTTTAGGCAAGTTGGAAGGAATGGGGTGCCCCTAGGGCTGGGGACAGGGCTTGGGGTGCAGAGTGGGGGCAGGGGAAGAGTCAGTGACAGAGCTGGTGGGTGGCTGGGTGAGGGGTGGAGAAAGATTGGCATCCTCTCAGCCTCAACTTAATTCCCTGGGCAAACAGCAGCGCTGGGAGCGCTGCCGGCAATCCACTGCGGCTTCAAAGGGCCTTGGGGCCGTGGGCGGTGTAGGCCACGGGCAAGGTGCCAGGCTTCCCCACTTCCTGGAGCGCTTGCATTCCTGGGAGCTCAGCGAGCTGCTTCCTTCCAGGGGAAAGAGGGTCTGGGTCTCGGACCCTGCCGTCCCGCCCTCAGAGCAGCGTCTGGGGGCCGGAGTAGGGGGCAGCCAGACCTGAAGCCCAGCCTCCTGGCTTGGTGATCGTGTACCCTGCTGCTCCCTGCCCTGCTGTACCGTCTGGTTGGGTTCTGGGGGACAGTACCCTCCAGCTTGTCCCTGCCCGCCCATGATACAGGGAAAGTTCAGGCCCCAGCAAGCCAGTCACGATGCCTCCAACCTGTCCCCACCTGGGAGCCTCGGAGTGGGCTAGACACAGGGGCCTCTGGAGGAAGGTGACCCCCCGGGGCTTCAGGCACCTCCTTGGCTCACACTGGCTCGTGCAGGCCCAGCCTGGGTGGCCTCCCAAAGACCCGTCGCCGGTGCTGCTGCCTCCCCTCCCTTGCCACCTATGTTTCCCTCTTCACCACACAAGAATGTGTCAGCAGGACCCGGGGCCACTCTGCCACCCATTGTTAAAGCAGGCTCTCTCCACATCCCTGCCTCTGACAGGCCCAGGCCTGCCCCGCGGGGCCAGCCCCTTGTCCCCTGCTGGGAGTCCAAATACACCTGTTTACCTTTGGGCCTCAGCCAGGGATGGGGACGGAAGCTCGCCTGACTCCTGACCACTGGGCCCCACCAGCCCTCCCAGGCCTCCCTTCCCACCCTCCACTCACTCTTCCTTCTGCAGGTCTGGATGCCAAGAACACCTAGGTGTGGGAGGCGTGATGGCAGTAGAGTGTGTCCTGCCCTGGGCCCAGCGCTGCAGGAGGCCTGACCCATTTGCTCCAGGACTGCATGGGACCCCATCCTGGGGGGGCTTTCCAGACATCCCGAGGGTCATGGGAGCCAGGAGTGGCTGGTCCTGTGGAACGGGATGTGCTCTGGACAGAGGAGGAGGACCCCCAAAGCCTGAGCTCCTGCCCTTTCCCGCTTCATCACTTTCCTGCTGGGGGATCCATGGGGAAGGGAGGATGGGGAAAAGGTGGCAAGTTAGGGGACAGAAGGGTGGCCTCTTGCTTTGAGAAGGGACTGTTCCTAACACCTGAGAATGAAGTGGCTCAGGGCCTTCTTACCTCAAAAGTGGAGATCCGGGCTTCTCTGGAGGCTCAGTGGTATAGAATCTGCCTGCCAAGGCAGGAGACATGAGTTCGATGCCTAATTCAGGAGGAACCCACCTGCCAAAGAGCAGTTAAACTCATGTGCCATGACAATTGAGCCTGTGCCCTAGAGCCCGGGAGCTGCCACTACTGAAGGCCGCGTGCCTAGAGCCTGCAGTCCACAAGAAAAGCAACTGCAAGGAGAAGCCCGCGTACCACAGCTAGAGAGTAGCCCCTGCTTGCCACAACCAGAGAAAGCCCACGCAGCAACGAAGACTCAGCACAACCACAAAAGAAGTAGACATCAAAGGAAATAAGAAACCTGCTCAGGGAGCTTGGGTCATGGGCTCAAAGCCACACAGCTCAAAAGAGAAAGGACAACTCAGTGCGATGTGGGGTCCTGGACTGAGATGCTGGGATGGAGAGGAGCATTACCAGGCCAACAAGATGTGATTACCAAGTCAATGTCAATTTCCTGATTGTGACGATGGTGCTAGGGTTATCACGAAAGCGTGTGCTTGTTCTAAGGAAATACACACTAAAGTATTTAGTACTAATGGAGCGTCCTGTCTGCAACTTAGTCAATGGTGAAAATATACTTTGATTGGGATTACACTGAACCTACAAATAAATCTGAAGTAAAAATGTCATTTTTATTTTTTTAATTTAAAAATATTTTTATTTATTTGACTGCACCTGGTCTATCTGTGGCATGCGGGGTCTAGTTCCCTGACCAGGGATCGAACCTAGGCCCCCTGCTTTGGGAGCATAGAGTCATAGACACTGGACCACCAGGGAAGTCCCTGAACATCTCTTTTTAAAAAGCCACCCAGCTAAGGGTCAGGGCAGGAATGAATAGGAGGGACAAGATCTGATACTCACGCTTCCCACCCTTCACGCTTTCCTCCCCCATCAGTACAATGAAGCCCTGTGTTTGGCCGACTTCACAGCCCCCCTCTCAGCTTTGGCTGCTCCTAGAAAGTGTCTTTGGACCCTTAGAAGTACCGATGCCTGCTGCTCCCCACTGCACTTCCCCGCCCCGCCTCGCCAGAGACACTAGTCCCAGGTACGGGGATTTTCAACTCCTGGTGGTTCTTCCTGGTGGTTCTTCCTGGCAGCCAGAGGTTCCTTCAGCCTTTCCTCACCTGCACCCTGACCTTGCCCCACTTCCCCTAGGAGGGGCCCAGGCAGAGGGTGAGGAGGAAGGACAGTGACAGGCCCCCTCTGTCAATCCAGGGTGTACCCCCTTTGGCGGGGGCTGGAGGCTGATCCTGGGGACCAGTAGAGAGCCTGGAACCCCCATGTTCCCTTAGTGCTGGGGAACGTGGGGAGGAAGGCTGGTGGGTGGTGGGGAGAGGGAGGGAGCCACTGCTGTTGGCAGGGTGGTGTCTCAAGAGGGAAGAAGGGCAGCCTCCTCAGTGAGCTGTGGGAAGAGAGTGGGCTGGCTCCCGAGCTCAGTAAGGGCCCAGCCTGCTGGCCTCTCAGTGTGCGTGCCCTTCTGAAATATTTGGAATAATTAGCAAGTGAAAGCAGCAAGTTAACCGGGGAATGCCAGGTTGGCCAGGAGCCAGCCTTGAGTGCAGGGAAAGAAAGGGGCTTCGGGAAAAAGGGGTCCGTGGAAGCTGGGCAGGATTGTGTGGGACAGTGCCTCTGTTTGTGCCTGCCTCTGTGTGTGTGTGTGTGTGCTCACGTGTGCTGGGGCAAGGGGCTGTGCTGGCAGGGCTGGGGGGGGCCGGGGGTGGGGAGTGATGGGTTCCAGGCAAAGCTGGGGCGAGGGGGTTGAAAGGTGTCTGCTGAGTGTCACCCATTTCCTGTGCCTCAGTTTCCCCATCAGAACTCTGGTAGGTTGCTTCCTCACAGGGTGGAACCTGATGGTGGGAGAGTAGGGTCTAGGCACTCTGTCATCTTTCCTGGTGGCCTTCCTCACCCCCAGTCTGCATTGGAGGGAAGGTGCCCGGTGGGGTGATTGCACCAGGGTGGGAAGGGCCCTGGCGCTGGGGCCCTCTGACCTCACCCCGTCCCTACAGAAAGGGACCGAGGAGGGGAGGAGCTGGAGACAGGCCCAGGCGAGGACCGCAGGCGAGCCTGGGCAGGCCCTCGTGGTGGGGGAGTTGGGGGACGTGAACCGAGCCCTGGGCAAGCCGGGCCTTTGTGAGTCCCCAGGGCCAGGGAGGGGGCTGTTTCTCCTTTGCTGCCCTCCCACTGGGGACTATAGGTGCTGTCTCCGCACTGCACAGATAGAGGCACTAAGGCCTGGCTGCAGGGGACCCCCCCCACCCCCAGGGCTGCCTCTCAGTCCTTGTCTCTGGGGACACAGAGGTCATGAGGAGGGCATCAGCTGGCACTCTGCAGGCCTTTGGTACCCCCCTATCTTCCTCCCAGCCATTTCCCCTTGGCAGTGAAGCCCCCCAAAATACTGACCCCCACTTTCCCCCAAACAAATTTGCAAGCAGGTCCATTTAAAATTTTTTAAAAGCTTTATTTTTAAAAATGTTTTACTGTAAATAACTTTTCATGAAAAAGTTAAGTTGCCTCACGGGGCAGGAGGGTGGATGTGGGACACAGCCTAAGGGGCTCAGGGTGGAGCAAGGCACTCCCCTGCACAAGCACAGGCAGGGGGCATGGGGCGATCCCCGGTTTCTTGGTCCCAGTGGTTCTAGCAAGCACCGCGTCGTCCCTCCCGGTTAAGCCTCAGCTATAGCTACACTCACTACATTAGTCTTTCTGTCCCCCCTTCCCTCTGCAGCTTGGCTGCTCCTGTCCCCAATCCCACAGAAACCCAACTCCTCGCTGCTCTCAGCCTCAAGTTGGGCTCAAAGATTAGGGATTTATACCTCTAGAGATGGGGCCAGAAGACCCCAGGGGCCTTAGAAAATCTCCTGGCTCCACCCAGCACCCGGATCTCGGTTCAGTCTCCTCTCTTTGCCCCCCTTCCCCAGCTCCGCCCCACGTACTGCCGGCCAGCCCCAGGGAAGCTTGGCCGGGAGAGGCCTCTAGGGGGTTAATTTGCAGTCACCTAATTAGCATTTGTTGTACCTGGGAACTTTCTCTGGATAGAGACCTGGGGAGGAGAGCTGGAGAGGGAGAAGTCTTGAGGCTAAAATGCTCTGGGGCAGACCCTGTACTGTGGCTTCCAGCTTGGGCAGGGACCCTCCAAGCTGCAGCTCTCAAAGTGAAGGGGCCCGAGTGTGTCCCTGGGGCCGGGAAGAAGTGGATCAATGAAACACTGTGTGTATGGGGGGTTGGGGAGGGCAGGCAGCAATTCTGGTCCTTGGTCCCAGTTCTCAGCCTCCTGGGCTGGAATCTGAGGATGGCCTGGGCTGGGAGCCCTGTGTCCTTGTGGGGTCAGCCTTGGGAGACCTGGCCCAGCCCCTGCCTGGGCAGTAGGGTTTCCATAGGCCTGCACTGGGGGGCAGTCTGGGCCCAGACGTGGGCGCTGTCCGGAGGGGGAGGGGCAGGGCCTGGTTTCTTACAAGAAGGCACCCACGCTGGCCCAGTCGTGCAGGTCAGTGGCCAGGGTGGCATCTCCGGCCTCAAAGAGGGGCTCCGGGGGGAGGCAGCTACTGCCGCTCTCGTCCCAAGGGTGCTGCAGGAAGGATGTGGCCAGGAAGGTCTCGTCGAAGTCCAGGCTGTCGGCAGCCTGCTCCACTGAAGCCCCCCAGGTGGCTGGGCAGTCGATGTGGCGGCCGTGGACGGTGAGGTCCACGTCCCCATGTGAGGCAGGGCTCAGTGGCGGGCTCAGCTCCAGGGTCTCCAGCGAGCCCAGCTCCCCGCCCAGAGTGCCAGCGTCGAAGATGGCCTCCCAGTCAAAGTTGCCCTTGAGGGGTTCCAGCTCGCCCTGCTCCTCCTGGGTGAGCAGCAGGGTGCTGGGGGGCCGAGGGACCTTGGCCACCCGCTTGGGCAGCGGCTGTTTGCGCTTATGCCCGAGCCTGCCCTCGCCTGCGCCCCAGCCCGCCTCCCCAGTGGCCTCCTCGAACTCCCGCAGCAGCTGTTGGGCCTCGGTGTTCACCGTCAGCGGCCCGGCCCATGGGGCGGCGCTGGGCTCTTGTGCGGCCTGGCGGGCGAAGGCTGGGTGGATGTGGACCGGGGGCAGCCGCCGCTTCTTGAAGGCCCCGCTCAGCAGCCGCTCTGCATACTGGGGGTCGATGCGCCAGAAGCCCCCCTTGCCAGGCTCGTCCTTCTCCCGAGGCACCTTGATGAAGCACTTGTTCAGGGACAAGTTGTGGCGGATGGAATTCTGGACACAGGGAGAGAGAAGAGGAGGGTGGGTGAGTGGGCAGGGTAGAAGATGGGGGCCACCCAGTGCCAGTCCCCCCCACCAGCTTCTCTCCAATGGGGGCCGCTGGGAGGGATGGAGGGCGGCAGAGGCGCTGCTCAGACCAGGAGGCTTTGGGACACCAGCCACGGGGCACCGGGAGCCGGGAGTGCTGTCGGGGGCTTTTGTTCCCTGTTGCCAGGATATCTGCCTGCTCAGTCATCCGAGTCCTGAGCCGCAGGATGGCTCTCAGTGCCACCCTGTCCTGCCCTCCCTCCCCTCCCCTGCCGCTTGCGGCCTCTGGCCAAAGGCCTCGGCTCCCCCAGGGCCTGGACAGCCATCTCTCTCTGCCTGGGCCTGGCTGGCCTTCTCTGTTTGTGAAGTGAGTGAGTGGGTGTGAGTGTGTATATGTGTGTGTGTGTGTGGGGGGGTGGAATCTGATGATTTTCCTTGTTTGTAGAGCCGGCCGCTAGCCTGGGCCCTCACTCCCCCGCCACCCCCAACAACCCCCCTCCTCCCATTCCAGGCTCTGAGGCCTCAGTTGATTATTACCCAGCCAAGAGGGCCAAGGGCATAGCACTCATTCCTGGGGCCTCTCAGGCTTGGGGTAGGGTGGCGGGGGTCTCTGGATTCTCACTAAGGTTACAAATGGTACTGCCCCCGGGTCAGGCAAATGTGGAACAGCTTGGAACTGTGATCCTGCGGCCTGTGACACAGGCAGTGATCTGCGCATCCTGGGTCTCTGTCTCCAAGAAGCAGATGATCGAAGATGCTGATGGTCAAATATGCTCAGGGCAAAGTGTGCCCAGCCTCCCATCACTACCCTGCTTAGTTCATGCCTGGGTGCACAGTCCCAACCACGCTGGGGAACAGGGATCTGGGGCTTGGACAGTGGGGCCGGCAGGTGGGTAGTGCCCCCTGGCAAGACTGGGATGTTTACACGGCGGCCTGGGCCCCTTGGCTGCTCTGTGCCAGGTTCTGGAGACCTGGAACATGAAGCCAGTGTGGGAGGCACAGCCCCTGTGGAAAGCACCTGGCTCAGGTAATTGTCCCCCTAGGGAGGTTGATGAGAAGGGCGGGGAGGGGAGTGGTGGCAGGAAACCGGGGAGGGCTTGGGGTGGGGGCTGGGACAACAGCTTTAGGAAGGCCCCACAGCCCTTCCATGGGGGCACAGCTGGCCTTCACACCCCAGAGCACAGCCCCTCTCGCCTCCCCATGCTCCTCCAGCCAACCGAAACCAGGCAGGATGAAGAGCCTGTTTCCCATTCCAGTCCGGCCCTGACAAACTGGCCTGGAGCAGGGTCGTGTCTAGGAATTCTAGGACTTGGGACAAAAATGTGTCCCTCAGTCCATCAACCTCCCTCTAGGGGGCCAGCGTCCACACATAGTTTAGCCCTGGTCTTTGGACTGGGCCTGCTGGACGGGTGACAAGTTCTTTCCACTTGAACCTCAAATTCAACACCCCTAAAGCCCTGTGAACATCCGCCCTCCTTCCTCTCTGAAGTCACAGTGGGGGCAGTTCCAAGCACTGGGCTCCCTAGAGGTCCTTCCTCGACGGCCTTCTTCCCTCGGGCCCTGGCTTGACACGCCTGCGGATCTAGATCCGCGATGAGAGTCCAGCCTGCGAGAGCGTGGGCCGGGCTGGAGGGCCTCCCTACCTGCCAAGTGGGATCAGCGTGGCGGAAGTAGCAGAAGTTGTCCGTGATCCATTTGTAGATGGCCGACAAGGTGATCTTGGTGGCCTTGCTGGCCTGCATGGCCATGCAGATGAGCGTGGCGTAGGAGTAGGGCGGCTTCACGTGCGGGTTGGTGGCGTAGTCCACGTCGTCGGGAGGCGGGGCCTGCAGCCCCGGGGGCGCGCTCCGCGACGTGCACGACGACGTGGGCTTGCCGGGTGTGTGCGGCTGCCCCAGGCAGGCGGGGTCGGCCGCCAGGGGAGACCCCGGCGCGGCCGAGCCTGGCACCTGGTGGTAGCCGTGGGGATCGGTGCCCCCTGAGGGCAGGGCGGGAGCCTTGGCGTTGAGAATAGAGAATTCCTGCAGCCACTGCAGGCTGGTCAGGCTGTCATCCAGAGCGTCGGGCTCCTCCAGGCCGCCCTCCGGCCCGGGCTCCTCCGCCGCCCCTACCCCCGAGAGGCGTAGCCAGCTCTCCGCCATATCTGCGGGGACTCTCCGAGGGGGCGGTCAACATCCACGAGCCGAGCCGAGGGTGGCCGGCCGAGCTCTCTGGCCCGCTGACGCCCGCGGCTCGAGTTACACAGTCTCCCGGAAGAGCGCTTCCATCCCGCGACCCGGGGGTCGCTTCCTCCGAATTGAATGAGGTGCCTGCAGGGACCGTAGCGGGAACTGAGCCCTCTTCCCCCACCCTCGACGAGAGAGTGTGCGCAAGGAGCGGGGGCCTCCTCTAAAATCGTCCCCGCAGCTGGGGAGGATCTTTTACTGCCTTGGTCTGGGAAACAGAAGCTGTGCCCCGTGGTCCAACCTCCGCAGGGTCCGCCTGGCTCTTCCTCTTTGATGTTTTAGAGGAGACTTAATTAGCCAAACGAGGGAAGAGTGTAAGGGACATCCGAAGCCATTCTCTTCTCCCCAAGAGTGGGAAATCAACCCCCCTCCCCTCCCTCCATAACAAATGGAAATGGAGCGAGGGAGCCCAGGAGGGCAGTATCTTTGAAAAGGGCTATTAGGATGAGGGAGCAAGGGGAAGGAAGGAAGGAAACAGGATAGAGGGTTATAGGGGCGCGGGAAGTGAGTGTCCCCCAAACTTCTCTGATGTCGTCCCTCGGGCCCGCCACTTCCGTTGGGGAAGGATGGGAGAGCGGGCTGCTACCGACGCCCTCCCTTTCCGCGGCCGGAAGACCACCCCGTCCCTTACCTGGCTCAGAGCGCAGCACGGGCCAAAGGAATGTTCTGGAAGAAGTTCCTCCCACCCCCTGCGGCTCTCTGACACCCCACCCCCAGCTCGATGGCCCAGCCAGCAGTCCTTGTCACCCCTACGCCCGACGGCGCCTCTCTGAACGCCAGAGGCCGGGGGACCGGCATTAAGTAGCAGCTCCGAAGGCTTCTCCTGCTGCCATGGCGACGCTCCGCCCCTATAAACAGCTTCCGCTTCTGCCATTGGTCAGTGTGTCTCCAAGGGGACCGCGGGTTCTTAACACTCTCTCTGGCGGTAACTCTCTTCGAACTCCCTCCTCCTGCCGCCTTCTCCCGCGCCACGCAGCCCCCTACCCGCCACCCGGTCCCGGCTCCAAACATTCCCGCTCAAGGGCCCCGCGCAGGGTTCGGAGAAGCGCGCGCCTCGGCGCTCCAGCCGAGGCCCCGGGCGCCCCGGGTAGGCCGTCCGCTGCGGGAACCTCACTCCTGCCCTACCCCGCCCCCCTCCCACCTTCCCGTCTGGGCTGCTCCGAGGTGTAGACGGCTCCTGGGACGCAGCCTGGGGCGCGGAGGCCAAGACTGGGAGCGGCTTAGACTCGGGGATCGCGTGCTTGGGGTTTTCCTTTCCTCTCTGGGTTGTGAGTGGCACTTCCGCACGTTTCTGCGGCCTATCCCGGTCTCCCGACCCTGATTGTCGAGTGGTGCCCGCAGGCAGGTCTGACTCTCGATGCCACATGCCGCTTAGGTCCGCAGACACCCCCATGGCGGGTAGGGTAATCATGCTTCCTGGTAAGCGCTCCCTCCCAGCCCCATCCTCAGCAAGATTCCCAGAAGTGGACATCCCAGGAGCTTCTTCGGAAGTGCCTCTCCCTCCCTTCCAGAGAGCCGAGGAAGCTGAGCCAGTGAGTGGTACCCAGAAAACCCATGCCTTTGCCAAATTCTCCTACCAGGATCATTTGCTCCGTTAATTTCACCAGCCTTTAAGTGATGAGGACCAACAGCGGACTGTAGTCCGTTCTCCTCCCTTCTCCCACCCTCCCTCCAGTCACCAGCTTTCCTGCTCTTCAATTATTGAGCAGCTGCAGTTGGAAGTTCTCCGGTTTAAGGGCGGGGGGTTGGGGGTGGGTTAGGGGGAGGGCTCGTTATCACGCCTTTGCACAGGAGCTGTGACCAGGCCAGCAGACAGTCAACTCCCATCCAGAAACGTCTTTCCCTATCCCTTGTCCTAGTTCACTCCTTCATATACAGCTTGTCTTGAAGAAAAATACGAGTGCTAGAGAAAGTGAGACAAACTTTCACAAATAAGCCAGCTGCGCAGTTAACGGCTCTCCTTCCCTTGTCAACAGTTTTATTCATTTTTAAGAATCATGCAGCAATCCATAAATGTTGCATCCTTGACGTCCTCACTGTAGTGTGCCCACAAGTGTACTCCGGGAGTGAGGGGTACACAGATGGCACAACAGGACACGCAGACTCCCACATACTAGGTGTGCAGATCCTAAAGCAAAGTGAGAAACCAGCATGCCAAGATCAGGTGGACAGGACACGAACTCTTCCCAGGGGAGATGGCTTACAGTGTGTGGATCTGTGCCCAGGCGATGCCCCAGCGTGGGCATGACCTCTGGGGGGATGGGACTGGGGAAGGGAAGGAAAAAGGGCTCAGCGAGGAGGCCAGGGTCATGGCATCACTCGAAGTGAGCTCACAGGTGAGTTCAGACCCGAGCATGGCAGGAAGGAACCGCAAACACAGGGGAGTCTGTGGCTTCATGGGAGAAGCCAGGCCCTGTCACAGGTTCTCTGGGTCACCTGCTTACAACATGATGGTCTCCAGATGATGGCTGGGGCATCTGTCCTGTTCCCTGACCAGGCTGAAGACCAGCCTCTCTGGATGGGCTATTTCTAGGGATCTTCCCCACCCCTCCTTCGGTCGGACCATGTGGCATGCAGGGTCTTAGTTCCCAGACCAAGGATCGAACCTGCACCCTCTGCAGTAGAAGTGCAGAGTCTTAACCACTGGAGCACCAGGGAAAGTTCTACTTGCCAAAGAGCTAAATGAGAGCAGAGAGGTGGGGGGCTTGGGGAGAGAGCAGGAACTGTCTGAGAAACAGGCATGAAGAGCCATTTCTCACCCAGGTCAGTCTTGGTTATCGAGCCAAGGCCTTGAGGAATCTGAGCTTCTTCCTGGGAGAAGGCAGACCCTCCAGAAAGGGTGAAGACAATGGCTTCCTCTTAGGGTTCCTGGCCGTTGTGGCTACTGTTTACCTGCCTCTCCTTCATCTCAAGTAACAGCACACTGTGAATACTACCTGCCGGGAGAGCAGGTGGGTCTGAATGCCACCACCCCAGGCTCAGGGAGGTCCCATTCCCTAATGTTTCTGGGGCTCAAACTTCAGGGAAATCAGTAAGTGGGGTTATTGCTCATATCTTAAATAAGATAGGGGCCATACAAATGTTTCGAGGAGAGAAAGGACATGAAGTGGGGCCTGAAACAGCAGAATCCACTGCATGATTGCAGAGAAGGTGGATGTGGGAAACTCAAGACAGAGGCAGACTCAGGCTTGGTTTGTGTAGTGTCTGTTGGGACTACAGGCCTCCCCGTCCCCCAGAGTAGGATGTGAACCACAGCCACCAGACAGTGTGCGGGTCACCACCCGCCTGGCAGCGCAAATAACTACACAGAAGGTGCAAAAGGTCCCCTGGGCTTGGGAAGGACCTGAAAAGTTCTTCGAGGGTCACAATACCACTATTAATTCAGGTCATCGTGGTGGACGTATCCTAGGGCTCTGTCAATCACATCTCTGCCTCACAAACTTTTGGATCCAGCTTTGCTTCCCAGTCTCAGGCTCCACTAAACAACGACCTCTTCCAAAAGCCGGCAGGTAGCACATCTATCTGAGAGCTGGGAGGAACCCACTGACAACACCAGTGTGGAGGCAGGAACAGCCAACAGCTTACGGTCTGGCCTTGCTGTTTCAGGGTGTCAGTTATATGTCCTACACGGACTGCGGTGGGGTGGGGTGGATACATGGTTTGAACAATACCTCTAAATCTCTAATGAGCCTATGGAAGGTAGTACCTCCCCCATCAGACTCAGCAGACCTGGGGGGGGGGGCAGAGGAGGACAACAGGTGGGGAGGGGAGCCCCCTGGATTACCCCTGGCCCCAGCTCAGCCCTTTCCCCAACTTCCTTTGGGGCTCCTGGGCACCAATTGAGAATCACCAGTCCACCCCTTCTCTCAACCTGTTTCTTCAACTATTTAAGAAAAGGGGGTGGAGATGGCTACAGTGGGGATAAGAAGGCCACTTGACAGGGCGGTAGTGATGAAACGTGATACCACACAACAGCTCCTAACATGTGCCTGGCACATAGAAGGGGTTAAACTGTTTCTGTGGTGTCACCTTAGGATGGAGTCCCAGGCCTTCTTGAGTGCACCTGATCATAAATAACCCTCCGGAAGGGAGCCATGTAACTAAGGGATCCTCAGATTCAAGCATGATTTAGCCTCCTTCCTAAGCAGACAGACACATGAGGCACTGCCTCTGCCACCAGAAAGAAGCAAGAACTGTTTTCCCAACCAACCTTCCAGTGGTTGCCACTGTTCACTGTCCTGGAGAAAGGACCTCCTAACGCTTTTCGAGGGGGAACTCCACCTCTTGTGCCATATGGCTTTCCCTTTTCGCAGGAGTCATCCCCCAACCCCCACCCCGAACTAGAAGTTTCAGATTGGTCATGATGTCCCAGAGACCAGAAAATGCCAGGTGTCTGTAACGAAGTCACACAAACTCCAAGTCCTCTTGGTCTACCCGCCTAAGGAGACAAAAGATGCACAAGAAACAACTGGTCCACGGGCCTCAGCTCCACCTGAAGGTCAGGATTCAGTGGAAACGTTTTCAAAAAGTCTCTGCAGAGGGTCTCAGGAGCTGCAGTTCATCCCGTGGCTTTAGCCCTCAAGGAGCAAGGAGGCTTCTGGTCCCTTCTGAGGGGAAGGATCATGACTGCGGAAGGCTGGGAGAAGGAGCAGGCGCCCTCAAGCATCCAGCTTCCACGTGGGTCTAAAGCATCTCCACGTGTCTTGCTGAGGATGCCCAGCAGGTCAGCGGTGCAGTGAGGCCAGGAAGGGATGCGAGGACAGGAGGGGGCCCCTGGCATACAGGCCGGGGTTCTCAGACGGCCAGAGGCCCCCACACGCAGGGCCTGTCCTCGGGGTCCTCCAGGCTTCCGGAGGACAAGCGCCGGCGCTGCGTGTTCCGATGACTCACCACGTTGTCATCGGCCTGCCAGGCACCTGAGAAGAGAAATGCAAGGTTACTCGAGCTGGACCTCCGGATCGGTCCAGATGGTGTCCCCAGCAGGGCAGCCTGGGAGTTCGGCACGAAAACTGGCAGGCTGCCCATTACTTGGAGCTCCCACGGTGTGCCAACCACAGCACGTGAGGAATCAGGAGCAGTGGTGCCCACTGGGCCAGGGACAGTCACAGACACTGGGGCCCACAATGGTGGGACACATGGGATGGTCCCTGTTTTGTAGGACCTTGCCCTAGGACCCACGTTTGTATCTTTATTTGGCCTTAAAGTTTGCTTCAGTGTAACCGCAGACAAGGGTCTAGCTGAGATTTTCGTGAGGCAGGAGGAAGTGAATGGGACGGAGAAGAATGTGTTAATTTGGGCCCAGAGTTGATGTTTGCTGTGGGGGCCAGGGTGGAGCAGGAAGTGCTTGGCTGCCCAGAGGGTGCCAGGGACTGAATGGCAAGGGGGAGAACAGTGCAGTAGCCATTCCTCTCTTTCTGCACCCAAACAGTCCACTGAGGTTTGCTATCAGCTGGTGCCATCCACCTCAGGAGATATTAGCCCCAGAGCCGTGGGGTCCCATGAGCACCATCCCCTAAACTCATCATCCTGTCCCCAGTCCACAGCTCCTGCACAAGAAGCACCGGCTGCCCACGCTGGAAACGCCCACAGCCCTGGGTTGGGGCTTCTCTCTCCTTTGTGCTGTGTATCCAGTCACCACCTCTGGCTTGTTCACCCTCTGCTGCTGTTTAGTCCCTAAATCATGTCCGAGTCATTGCGACCCCACACACTGTAGCCCGCCAGGCTCCTCTGTCCATGGAATCTTCAGGTAAGAGTATTGGGGCAGGTTGCCATTTCCTTCTCCAGGAGATCTTTCCGACCCAGGGATCGTTGAACCCAGGTCTCCCGCTTGGCAGGAAGGATTCTTTACCGCTGAGCCACCAAGCAAGGGCTGTGCACTCTCTAGTCATGTCTAAATCAGTAAGTCAGAAAACTGTGTACACCCCCAACTTGTAACATACTGACTGTGTGACCCTGGGCAGGTCATTGTACTTGGAGTTCCAGTTTTCCCATCTATCAGACGGAAATGAGTACTTAGCCCCCAGAGTTGCTGGGAGAGTTAAGTGAGGTGACACGGCAGAGTGCTGAGCAGGGTGCCTGATTCTTAGAATGTGCTCGACAGCCAGGCCCACCCCCAGCCTTGTTCAGGTTCATCTCCCCTCAGCAGGCCTCCAGCCCACAGACTGGCTCCATCCATTCATTATTCCCTCCAGTGCAGCGAGAAACTCCTTCCAGGGGAGAAGAGGAAGCCCTAACCCCCTGGAGTTGGGGAAAGCCATTCAACCTCTGGCCTGAGAACCTCTGAGCCACCTCTCCCAGCTTGTCCCACACGACCCCCCAGCCGAAGAGGGTCCAACGTGTACCGACTTCCTCCCCCACTGCCCCCCTCCTCATGCCGTGAAAACTGCTGAATCCTTGAATTCCTCCATTGCACTGTGACCTTCTCCTGGGCAGAGCCAAGAGCCACACCTGGCCCAGCAGGGGGCTCATTCAGAGGACAGAGCCCGTGACCCCGGACTGGAGGCCTGAGGCTCAGTATATTCTCCTGTGATGGAGGCCACTCATGAGGGTCTGGGGTCAGCCTTCAGTTAAGCCAGCCCAAGACACGAAACCCTTTAATGGCGGAAACACTAGGATTAAGTGGGTAGAAACTGAGTATTTCGCATAAATGTCCTGGTGCAATCATCCATCCTAAACCTCTGATACTACCCTGCAGAGGTGGACCCTGGGCCAGAGGAGTCCGTGGGACAGAAAATCGTTAGGTATCTCTCGCAGCCAGACAGAATGTGGGGGTCCCTATTCCCTGGAGGCACCGCAGTCTGGCACCCTCTAAGGATGGCCCTCTAAGTGTGACGGCATGACGAGTAGGCCAGATCGCCCTTCTAAGTTAAGAACCCCCAGAGACAGTGAGTTGTTTGTTCAAGTATATAATTTGGTAGAACTCATACCTATTCCTCAATGTTTAGGGGGCAGGACTCCGGAACGGCGGCTGTTTGGTGGGAAAGACCAAAAGCAAATGGTAAACGAGAGAGAAGACACACAGACACACACGCATGTGCAAAGTCAAACGCCTCCACTACACGGCTACCACCACCAGCTGCCAGGTCTGAATGCCTGAGTCCTTGCTACCAACGCCACTGGTCCAGTTCCTGAGCCAGGGCGCACACATGGCTCCTTCTGAAACCACCTCAAGCCTCTGTGCTCCTGGGCTTCGTGACAGTACCCTTTCTTCTAAAAAGGGCCCCTGCTGGACCCATGGCCAAACCCTGCTGCTGCTTGGCTCCTCCTGTTCAGAGGGAGAGCCTGGGTGCAGCAGGTAAGCCATTCTGTTCAGCCCTCAGCCAGAAAAGGGAGCCTGGAGATTCAGGATCTTTCAGCAGGGGTAGAGAAAGGTGCTGCTCGCTCAATTCCATCCTGGGGACTCAGAAATGGGAGAGTGGAGAGACCTCTAGAGGCAGATTTGAGAAGCACATCCAGGGTGCTTTTTCATACCCACTCCTGTCTTTCAAAGTGTTAGTCACTCAGTCACGTTAACTCTTTTCGACCCCATGGACTGTAGCCCACCAGGCTCCTCTGTCCATGGAATTTTCCGGGCAAGGATACTGAAGTGGTTGCCATTCCCTTCTCCGGGGGATCTTCCCAACCCAGGGATCGAACTCCAGTCTCCTACATTGTAGGCAGATTCCTTACTGTCTGAACCATCTTCCCGTCTCTGCCCAGCCACTAATTAAATATAAGGGCTGTAACAGCTCTGACCATCCTGTAGAGTCTCTCCAGGAAAAGAGGATGTTCACTTCAATTTTTCCTTAGTATCTGGGAAGTGTAACCCTTCCTAGTAGCGTATTCGTCTTGGGTTATTTCGGGTCACCATAGGTACTTTTTTGTTTTCTTTTTTTCTGGTCATGCTGCACGGTTTCGGGGATCTTAGTTCCCTAACCAGGGATCGGACCTGGGCCATAGCAGTAAAATCGCCAAGTCCTAACTACTGGACTGCCAGGGAATTCCCTCCATAAGTATTTTACATTTCTTTGGCGATGCCCACTCCTGTACAATGCAGTTATTTAAAAACATTTGTATTACTAAACCAAATTATCTTTGCTTTTCCCCACCACTCCCCAGAGCCTTTTCACAGAACTGTCAACCAGTCCCCTGACTACTATCCTGCCACTTGTGTGATAGGCCATCCTATTCCTTGCAACCACATCTACCTAGCACGCATTCTTATCTGCTCACCACCTACCCCTCTCAACTCAGATTTCCTCCCTTTGGGAATCTTTCAGAACAACCTCAGAATATACCATATTCTCACACCTCCCCTTAGTTTTGGGTCCAAGAAGATCCAGAAGCTTCTTAGAGAAAGAGGGGCTGGATTGACACAGGTGCTCTCTCAGCATCACTCCCACATGGGTGATGAGAGCGGGGAGGATGGGGACGTGAGCGGTCCTTGCTGCCAGCTGGGAATCCTGGCAGAGCACGTATGTGGCTGGGGGCGGTAGACCGTGGGATATTGCTGGGGCTCTGCTGCTTGTGGGCCCTCTGTGAGGGGACTGACGTCCTTGTAGAGAGGAAGACCCAGTGCCTGAGAAGCTGTCCTGGCGGCCAAGCCAGCCTGAAGTCCCTCAGTCATAGGATGGAACTCCGAACTTCCAGCTGAGTGTGATGAAGCCTGCCTATTCCATGGGACCTACCAAAGTGGGTACTTCTGTCATTAACCTGACAGATCCTTCCAGAGAGTTCCCCAGCACTTTGCTACCAGTGTGATGCTAACAGTGGAACTGGAGAAACATTTACCGAGAGAGCAGATGCACTTGCCCTCTCCCATAAGAGCCTTTGAGACCTCTGGGTGAAGCTACGTAGGGACCCCTTATGCCTGGGCCCAGAGCAGCCGCCCCAGCCATGTGCCTTCACGTCTGGCCCGAACGGTGAACTCGGTTTAATCTGAGAATGGCTGGCTCCCGAGATCACCATAAGGAATCCCAGGTTTCATGCCCCTCCTGCAAGCCCAGAGTGGAATAAAGATCTACCAGCAGGCTGGCCAGAGGGAGGCAGGGAGAGGAGGAAGCAGACAGAATGGGATCAGTTTCCACCAGCACGCTTGGCTGAAACAATTCCCAGCAGCTCCCTCTGCCAAAAAATGAGGGTGGGAAGTGGGGGGGCCCCGGGGCGAGGCAGGAACCTAGATTTCTCTCTTAAAGCCCAGTGTGCACAGCTGCTACAGACACAGGGCAGAGTGAGGGCAGAGATGTCATCTTCCCCAAAGCGAAAGTGTTAAATCACTCAGTCGTGTTTGACTGTTTGTGATCCCATGGACTCACCTGGCTCCTCTGTCCATGGGATTCTCCAGGCTACAATACTGGAGTGGGTAAGCCATGCCCTTCTCCGGGGGAATCTTCCCAACCCAGGGATCAAACCTGGGTCTCCTGCATTGTGGGTAGATTCTTTACCATCTGAGCCAACAGGGAACCTCTGGTCATCTTCCCCAACTACTGACCAAAGCAAATTCTTCCCGTAACCTTTGCCCCAGACTCATCTACACTTTTGCGGAACAGGGATTCATCTATTCTTACAAATTTTTTCTTGAAAAAAATCACAGCATGTGGAATACAGGCCCTTGCCAGTTAAGAACGGAAGGCCCAGCTTAGAGCCTCTTGGGTGTGCGCACGCCCAGCAAGCTCAGGGTCAGGCACGAGTGAACATGAACTTTCACAGAGTCTGGATAACATAAATGAGTTTCAAAATAAACAAACCGGACAAACAGACTTACAAATTTGGCAAAAAGACATGAGAAACACATGGACAGAAAGAAGCCAGGTAAGGAGTGGGAAGGCAGGAATGAAGTGGACCCTGGGCCCCAGCTGCTCCCAGCACAGACTTGGCAGGGTTAGCACTAAGTGGGGAGGTGTCTCTGGGAATTATAACTTCCCCTGCCACAAGCCTGCGTGGGGCCAAAGGAGTGAGGACCCAGGTCTTCCACAGGCTGATGGAGAGTGGCAACCACAGGAGGCTGTCCCTCCAGCCCCTAGCCATGTCGCCGAGCTAGTAAAGCACTGGACCCACGACAAAGACGTGGCTGTCCTGAAGCGAAGGAAGTCTTCGTTTCAGGGCACTTTAAAAGATTACAGAACCACACAATGTGAAGGCAATCTCTGCCGTGAACCCAGGAGAGGCAATTTCTACCTAGTTCACTGGGCCAGATGTGGCTTTAGAGGCCTGTTGGTGGAGCCCTTGTAAGCAAGGAGTAGAGGGACCTCAGTGCCTGGAGTGTGGCCGATAGCTGGGCTTCTTCGTGAGAATGTATCCCAGATTCAGTTTAGCGTTGTGGGAACACATCAGGGGCACCCTGATGTCCCTGGGAGAGGGCCAACTGAGTTAAGGCTCCAGGGAGAGGAGGCACCTTCCACCCCTCATCTCTCCTCTGGGATCCACATCCAGTGAGCATAAGGCAACTAGTGGTCACCCAGGCCTCCCTGGGTCACAGAGCCATTCGCTCATCTATGAAACGCTGACTCTCAAATTCCTCTCTGATCCTAACAATCCATGATTCTCTGCGGAATTGCAAGTTCCCTTTTCAAGGGCTCAGGGCTCTCTGAGACTTTCTCACAGAGGTGGTTGGTGTCTGCCTCCAAAGCTGCTGATAAAAGCAAGACGTGGCCCCCTGCCATGGGATCTGTAAGACTGTGATGGATGCGCCCTGTCAGGCCAAATCGGAAGAACTGGGAGGGATTTTTGCCCCTTTTCTTCCTGCTCAGAGCAGGGGTCTCTCTTTGCTCAAGGACTCTCCTTTCAGCAACTGGCTTCCAGCATCTTAGCAAAGCCCATGCCTTCTTGCAGGAACTCCAGGGCAGGAGGTGGGTGTCCCAGGGTGAGAGCAGGGGTGCGAGCAGGGGAGGGAGCATCTCCCACCAAGTTCATGTTCAGCAGACTGCCACTCACCGGGTAAGCAGACCTCAGAGCACAGCTTATTGTCCAGTGCTTTCACGCTGGCGATGTCAAAGTCATTGTTATTGTCACACTCCATACCTAGAAATGCGCATGTCCTCTGGCCTGTAACGGAGTTAAGGCAGTTAGAGAGGGGCTGGCTGTGTTTTTTCTCTGCTTTGCTGTCCTTAAAATAAAAATCTTAAGGATGGAGACAAAAAAAAAGAAAAATCATATCATATGTTAAAAAAAAAAAAAGACAGTAATTAAGTGGGTAAAGAGTGGACAAAAAAGGAATTAAATTGTTTGTGTTCTCCTGTCCTGCTGTTTCTTTAACAGGCTCCTTTCCAGCCTTTGTTCCTGGGAAGTCAGACCTTGGGGAGGGCTGCAGGATGTGTGCCCAGGCCCAGAGCAGGACTAAGTCAGGCTGGGAAGAGCTGGGGGAGCCACCAGAGAAGCAACTCCGCCTCTGGCCCATGACTGTGGGTTTGTATGGGGTGCGTTTATGACCACAAGGCTCTGGGAAATGGCTAATACATAGAACATCAATTAAAGCTCTTTGGTTCCATAATTTTGCCCATCAAATCAAAGGATCGCTTAGTTCACAAAATTATGATTTATTTTCTGATGAGGCTTAATTTGTTATTCTGAGTATGTTTTAAGGCAGCAGTCCCCAACCTTTTCAGCACCAGGGACTGGTTTCCTGGAAGACAGTTTTTTCACATACCAGAGGGTGGTGGGGGATGGTTTCAGGATGATTCAAGCTCATTACATTTATCATGCACTTTATTTCTATTATTATTACATCAGCTGCACCTCAGATCATCAGGCATTAGATGCTGGAAGTTGGGGACCCCTATTCTAAGGGACTGACCAGAAACCTACAGTCATGTAAGATGGGGACAGTTTTGGATGTTATTTTTTTCAAGACTCTCCCCTCTTTTTTTTCTTGGTGGAAGGGAGAGGAAAAAACATACAGCTACAGTGCTGGGCTGGGCAGAAACCACTTGCTGCCCTGCACTTTCCAGAAGCTAGTATTAACTGCCAGGGCGACAATCACAATGGGGAACTCAACCCTCAAGACATCAACTGCAGCGCACCCTGCTTGGCGCAGTCTGCTTTGCCACGCTCCTCCTCCCGGGCTCCCCGGCCAGGTGGGAGCGGTCCAAGGTGCGAGCGCTGCCCCATCCCGCCCCCCACCCCCCGCAACAGCCAGCGCTAAAGCAGAAGCGACTAGCGTGACACCTGCCTCCAGGCTGGGATCCAGGTCTGCTTCGGAGGTCACCCTTCCGCGGAGGCGCCTCAGAGCA
Organism: Ovis canadensis; assembly: GCF_042477335.2. Taxonomy (NCBI): domain Eukaryota; kingdom Metazoa; phylum Chordata; class Mammalia; order Artiodactyla; family Bovidae; genus Ovis; species Ovis canadensis. The sequence goes on along the minus strand of NC_091255.1, from coordinate 63,568,955 downwards.
GCGGAGGGAGACACCGGTTCCTGGGCCGCCGGGTCCTCCCCTCCCAGGTGGGAGTGCCAGCCCCGCCCAATCTGCTTCCCTGCCCTGCCTGTAGGTCTGCTCTAGGTTTACTAGAAACAAATTTCTTCCCCCTGAAGATATGAATGACCTTATTTACAAAACAGAAATAGAGTTGCAGATGTAGAAAGCAAACTTATGGTTGGGAGGGGGAAGAGGAGGAGGGCTAAACTGCGAGATTGGGATTGATATATACACACTGCTGCTGCTGCTGCTGCTGCTGCTGCTGCGGCTGCTGCTGCTGCGACTGCTGCTAAATCGCTTCAGTCGTGTCCAACTCTGCGACCCCATAGACAGCAGCCCACCAGGTTCCCCCGTCCTTGGGATTCTCCAGGTAAGAACACTGGAGTGGGTTGCCATTTCCTTCTCCAATGCATGAAAGTGAAAAGTGAAAGTGAAGTCGCTCAGTCGTGTCCGACTCATTGTGACTCCATGGGCTGCAGCCCACCAGGCTCCTCCATCCATGGGATTTTCCAGGCAAGAGTACTGGAGTGGAGTGCCATTGCAAATTGAGACCTAAATGACAGTCAAGAGAGTCGGCCCAATAGCTTACAGAACACTGCCCTGCCCTGACTGCCGAAGCCTCTCCTCCAGCCTTCACTGTGCCCGCTGCTGCTAAGGCCCCTCTGCTACTGTAACAACAGCCCTTTTCTTCACTAAAGCAAAACCAGACCTACTGCCTGCAGTCCTTCCCACCAAGTGATGGAAACTGCCCTCTGCTCCTGCTGCAGCTCAGCTCCAGGGCTGCGCAACCAGCTCCATGAGACTCCGCTGAGAAGCAGGAAGGAAGGTGAAGGCAGCTGCCCAAGAAGCTTCAGAATCTACTCCACGCAGACGGAGAACCACCTGAATGATATCTTCTGCAGCCTTGGCTCAGGGGCCCGGAAAAAGCGGGAAGGCCACTGAGGTCCTCGGATTCCCTGCTGGCTTTTTGCTGTTTCATCAAGAAGACAACATCTCTCCAAAGCCACACCCTTGAGCAGTGCCACCCAGTCCCACCAGTGCCCCTTTCTGTGCCATTTAGCGAATACCCAGGAAAGAAATATGGTAACAGGGAGCCAAAGACCAGGTCTTTTACCATCTTCCTGTGTGGGCGATGCGTCCTCTTCCTCTAGAACATCGTTCCCCTAGGACGGAAGGAAGGTGCTATGAGTCCAGGAAGCAGAGACATGAGCGTACCGACTGGCTGAAAACAGCGCTAACCAGCCTCCTGGTCTCTGTGTGCTTCCCATCCACGTGAGACGGCGCGGAGGCCCAGCAGAGGCAGATTTTGCCTGGTGAGACAGGATCAGCCTGTAGGGACCAGGTCTGAGGCACATTACAGACGGATCCTAGGACTCTCAAGAATAGCCTAGGTAATAGTTTAGCTCACACTGTCTAAGGTGGATGTCGAAGTTGTGAATTGAAAAAGCAAACTGTGAGGTCAAAGCACCTTCAGAAATTCCTTAGGATCCCAAACCCTGTCCAGGTATGCCTTTGAGAACTCGTGGCTCAAAAAAAAAGTTCTGGCGTCCTCACTGTGAGCCGAATGCTCCTATAAGGCCCCACCGCTGGGTCTGAGCACTTCTCATGCTGAATTACAATCCTGACTCCTCCACCGGATGGAGCTCCTGGATGGGTGGAGTGGGTGACAGGCGGGCAAAAGCCACGTCACTCGGTTGGTGTCCCCCCAGTGCCAGGAAGCACCTGTGAGCCGGCTGTCCCGGGCGAATGGAGGACAAACACCCTCTCGAGGGTCTGGCCTGGAAGACTTCCCACTAGAACTCTCTGCACGCCTGTTACACTGAGACCAGTGCCCTCGCTAATCGGGCAGTCCTTCGGCTCTGCACCCGCCTCTTAACAGGCTTCTTCCAGAACAGCTCCCATCCCATTCGCACCCTCTGCCAGCACCGAAGGCCCCTAGACTAGGGAGGGGGCACCACCGTCCTCTGCCTGGCTGTTACCTCTGCGTCCTGCTCCTCAGCGGCGAGGCCCATGAAGTTGCAGTCTGGAGATGCCGCGGGCGTCACCTGCAGAAGAGCAGCGAAAATCAAGGTGCAGACACCACCAGCTCACCTCCCCAGTTTGCCTGGCAGCAAGCCCAAACCACGTCCTCAGGACAGAAGTGGTGCCAAACCAAAGAGCAGACACGAGGGTGTCTTTGACTTAAGGACGGGGCACCCTGTTTTCTGAAGCTCCCTTCCCGGGGGCACCGGGGGGGCTTTGTGATCTCCCTGGCAGACCCTGGGTCGAGCTGCTTGGGATGAGCCTGCAGAGCCAGAGCGGCAAGGGCCATCCCATGTCCCCCGCTTACCTCTTCTTCATCTGAGGGGGTCCTGCTGGCGGCCCGGGGGGAGGGGAGGGCCTCCCCCTCCTCTTCTGTGCCAGGGGCGATGTAGGAGCCGGACATGGAGGAGACGGTATCGGTGCTGCTCTGGGAGGACACCATGGACATGACCGACTGGGCCAGACTGCTGCTGGCAGGGTCTTTGGAGACAGGAGTTGGGCGGGGGAGGAGATGGAGGTCAGACACAGCTGCCGTGAACCGACGGGGAGCAGGGTTCTCTCCCCGCACCCGGGGGCTGTGAGGACCGTGGCAGCCCGGCCTCGCCCTCACCAAACAGTGTTTAGATTTAAGGTTTGCCAAGGTTTGGCTCCTTTACACTTTATTTAAGTTTAAATTTTTTCTTTTTGGCCATGCTGTGGGCCACGCAGGATCCTAGGTCCCCGACCAGGGATCAAACCTGAGCCCCTGGCATTGGAAGCTCGGAGTCTGAATCACTGGACCCCAGGGAAGTCCTTATCCTTTACATTTTAGAGCTCTGAACTCAACCTCAGGGGTGGGGGATTTGCTTTTCCCTGTCACAATGTTAAAAGAAACCTTCCGACAGCAGCACTGGGAGCAAGTTACCTGCCTCCCCCCTAGCTGGGGGGCGAGACCACCCTCTCAGTGCGAGACACCGAGTCCCGCTTCCCCCTCAAGTCGGGCCCTGCTCGGTGTGGCCACTGAGGTATCACTTGGCTGCTTGCCCAGTCCAGCCCGGAGGAAATACGAGAAGCGCCATGGACTCCAGCCCTCCTCAGGTACCTTCTGGGGAGGAAATCGTGGAGGAGAGTGGAGTTCCCGTGCAGGACGACTGGTCAATAGCTCCTGACGATGACAGGGTCAGGTTCTCACTTTCTGGGGTGACACTGCATTCCTGGGGAGAGGCAGAGTCAGAGGGAAGGAGTCAGGGCAGGGGGCCTGGGCGAGGGATGGCGGGGGGTGACATGCGAGGCAGGGCTGGTTTCTCCTCTGTCACCAGTCCTCTGCAGCCCTGACCAGGGCTGGCTGGCTGTCTCCCCGGGGAGGTGCGAGTGCCTCCTGCCCGAGCCCCAGCACCTGCTGGAGCCACACAAAGACGGCAGCTCAGATGACCCAGGTCAGCTGTGACACGGGAGCACCCAGGCTTCCCCAGGATTGCAAACAGCTCTCCTTCTGAAGGGGAAGAACACAAAACCAGTCGAGGCCCTGGAGCCCTCCTGGGCTTCTCCTCTGGGGTGGGGGGGTTGGTTCCAGCTCGATGGATCTAACATAAGCACCATCTCCCTCCCCAGCCCACACCGGCCCCCCACGCCCACCCCGCCATCTGTCACCTGGGCTCATAACCTCAGTCCACCCCGGGCAGATGCAAAGGTCTGTTGGTTCTCTCTCCTCCAGGAATTCTTCTCGTGAACTGTAGTGCAGACGTTCCCCCTGCCTAGCTCTGTCTGTCTCTTGCCTGAGCCTGTCTGGACACCTCTGCCAGAGGAGGCCTGGTGGGGCCAAGTTCCCGCTGTGCCGCTGGCCTGCTCAGGGCCCCCACTCCTGCTCTGCGCTTCACGTGTAACGTCCCTACGACCAGGAATGTTTCTCTTGCCTTTCTCGTCAATGCCTGAGAAATTCTGCCCCCTTCAGTGGAGGTGCAGAGTCCTACCCACTCAACAGCCTGGGAATTCTCCATGGACCATTTCTGTGTGTGTGTGAGGCCCATTTTAAAAGTCTTTATTGACTTTGTTACGCTATTGTTTCTGTTTTATGTTTTGGGTTTTGGGCCACGAGGCAGGTGGAATCTTAGCTCCCTGACCAGGGATTGAACCTGCAACCCCCTGCGTTGGAAGGCGAAGTTGTAACCACTGGACCGCCAGGGAGGTCCCGCCATGGACCACTTTTTAAAGTGAGCATCCCTGCTCCTAGCCTCGACCTTCCCTTACCTGACACACTGACCCATGGTACCACCTGCCACGCACACTTTGACTGTCTTTGACTGTCCTGCGTGTCCACCCCACCCCAACTGCCAAGCCTACAATAAGCACCAGGAGGGCAGGACCTCAGTGTCTCTCCACCGCTGCTATCCTTAGCACAGAGGATCACACCTGGTCAGACACACAGGCCCCATACTTTGTTGAAACAATGAGTCTAGTGACACCTTTGCTGCATCTCAGAGAGTGTTCAGAAGGTGTTTGATGAGTCAGTGAGAGCAGATGGACCCAAAGAGGCCAGCAGGCTGGAAGGAAAGGACCCAGAGTCCAAAACCCAACAAGGATGGCATGTATATTACCTCTCCGAGATGCTGGCCTGACGGTCTCTGAGACAGCTGCGTCTCAGATTCACTGCAGGAACGCTCATCGTCCTCTTCGGGTAGCACGGAGGAATTCTGGGAGATGGACCTGTGTGAGGCCGGAAGGAGAAACAGCTGCAGCCAGTGCCCACTTAAAGAATGGAACTCGCCTGCACCCCCATCACCTAGAAGTCAGAGGGAGCAGAGGGCCGTGGGGGGGGGGGGGGACTGCAGGGAACTCACCTCGCAGGAAGGAGAAGAGACGTGGGAAAAGGCACCGAAGGGTCTGAGACCTCTTCCGGGTGTCAGAAAAATCTGAGTTTTCCCTTTTGCTCCTTCAAATAGTTGTGTCTGAACTTGGGGAAAACCACTGACATTTTTAGGGTTTCAGTGTTTTCATCTGTAAAACACCCTCCTTTCTTCTTTGAGGGAAACTTATGACTTGCGCCTGTGTATGCGTGCTCAGTCGTGCCTGACTCTTTGCCACGCCATGGACTGTAAGCCCGCCCGGCTCCTCTGTCCCTGGAATTTTCTAGGCAAGAATACTGGCATGGGTTGCCATTCCTCCTCCAGGGGATCTTCCCCACTCAGGACTGAACCCACGTCTCCTGCATGGCAGGCATATTCTTTACCACCATGCCAGCTGGGAAGCTCCATGACTTGTGCCAAGGTGGATGTAAATACTTAAGAAATACAGATCACAAGGCTCCTTCAGTCCTCAGACTAAGTGACGCTCCCCAGGGACGTTCCCACAGATGACCCTAACGATGTCATCTTCCCTATACCTTATACCCTCCTCCCGAAACAGAACATGTAAGTTTTATCAGTCTGGATCCTCCTAAGGACCCATGTACCATCTTATACTCCTCTCCTAACGGATGGGATAACTCCACCTCCGGCGTTGTTAGCCCAAGTCTCCAGTGCAATGAGCAGCTCTGGCAACAGCCCAGAGGGTCTATGCCGCCCCCGGGACCCAGGTCTGGAGTGAGCACACAGGAGTGGAAGGATGGACCGAAAGCATCGCATCAAGGACCCCAGGGCCAACGCTGTTGCTCGCCGCCTACTCACTTGGAGAGACTCTTTTTGAGCTTGAGTCCTTGGCTGCCACAGTCGGAGAGGCGGTCGAGGGGGGAAAAGGTTCGGACAGGAGGCAGGTGGCCGTCGCTGCCGTAGGAAGGCAGCATTCCTGAGAGGTGTCGGTCTCCAAGCACGTGGAGTGGGGGGACCGCTGGGGATGGGGTGAGGGGCCCATTGAGGGCCTCCAGAAGAGACACCACCTCATAGCCTGGCGGAATGTTCTCTGAGGACTAGGGGAATCAGAGACAGGTTGAAAAATTGATTAGATACTTTTCATTTTATGGTATGAGTGTGTTTCTTCCTCTACGGTGGAAAAATGCTTCCTTTTATATCTAGTCTGGGGGTTCTGCCAAGAAAAGCTTCTCTATTAGAGGCAGAAGAAAGAGAAAATATGTGCTGAGAACCACATGTGCTGAGACTCTAGTTATATATGAGCTTCTTCTTAATAATGTTTATTTTTTTATTATAATAGAAATATGTGTTCTTTACAGGAAATTTGGAAAACACCTAAAAATGGAAAAAAAGAAAAAAATCAACAACTGAGTCACCTAACTGATAACTTTCGTCAGCCTTCTAGTATTTTCTCCCAATTTTTTCCCCTCTGTACTGTTTACACAGTTGTGATCAATCTGTAAATAATAATTTTATACCAAGCTTATTTCACAGACATAATAATCTCATTCACACGTGTTCCTTTTCATAGATACCATACCTTTCCTAATTCTTCCACTGGTGCTGCCTAGTTAATTGCATCCATTTCCTGCTGTAAGCAGCACTTTGATGAACATCTGTTCATTTATTATGCACACATCTCTTTTTTTCAGATCATTTTCTGGGTGTTAAATTCCAAGACCTTAGATTACCAAGTCCAAAGGTACTTTTTTTTTTCCCATTATTAATTTTATTAAATCTTCACCCTATCATATACCTCTTTTTTTCCTTTTTATAAAGCCATTTTAAAATTTCATTTTATTTTTTTTATTATTGTTTGGCTGTGCCGTGCAGCACGCAGGATCTTAGTTCCACAACCAGATCAAACCAGCAGCTGCTGCACTGGAAGCATGGAGTCCTAAGAACTGGACCACCAGGGAAATCCCCAAGTACAAATGTTTTTTAAGGCTCTTGATATATACAGCTGTTTGTTTTTTTTACAGTGAACTTTCTAGGTATACTCCTATAAGCAGGACAGAATACCTATTCTAATTGCTTCTTGGACAGCATGGGGTATCTTCAAAAAAGGAAGTTTCTCAGCTTGAAAGGTGAAAAATGGTCTCCCATTTTAACCTGCATGCTGTTGATTTTTAATGTGGTTGACTTTTAAAATTTTAATGTGTTTGATCATTAACCAGCTACGTTGCCTGTTTTGAGAAATGTTTTGTATATATCTTTGCCCATTTATCTATTGTTTCATTCAGGTGAGTTATTCTAGAGATCCTAGCCTTTCCTCTGACTATATTTTGTTGTGCCTACACTTTTTTCTTTATAGGATTTATTGATTGCATTTTAATTCGGGCCATCTTTTACATATCTAAAGTTTAAAGTTTTTTATGTGATAAAATCCACGTTCTTTTTTTGGATTGTTTTCAAGCTTAGAGAACCCCCATCCATAGTCAACTAAAGAATCATCTGTAAAGTATTCTAGGTTTTTAAGGCTTGGTTTGCTTTGTCTTTAGGGTAGTTAACTAGTTACTCCACCTGAAATTCATTATCTGATAAGGCGTGAAGTGCTAAACTAACTGATTTTTCTTCCCTAAATAGCTACCTAATCATTCCAGTACCACTTACTGAATAATTAATAATTAATCTCTTCCACTCACATGTTAACCTAAAGACAAGACTTTCTAGTCTATAACTACAAAGCTCAGAAGCTTTTCACCATCACTTACACTACGAGACCAAGGTGAATTATTTCATCTACTTGGCTCCTAGTATCTAAAGCCATGAAATGGGGTAAAGAAAAATAGTCACCTTCTCTGAGGATTCAGATAAAAATAGTAAGTTGAATCTAAACCTCAAACAATCATCCTCTGGTTTCTGCCTGGGGGCATTCTAGAACTGACCCCACCTCTGGAGTGAAACAGCAAGCCGCTGGCTCTAGGGATGGTAAATATTAACTGGACACTGAGTTTCCAAGGCGGCAAGGGGAGGTTTTAACGATCAGAACCTCATTTTCCACTGTACTATCGGCTGGTTCTAACACAATGAGATCTCGGCCAGCTTACTCAGTACTTCAGAGTGCCAAGATTCAATTACTTGCTGCCAAGCCACGCAAAGAAGGACAGAAGGTGGAAAAAAAAAAAAGGCCCAGCTTACCGAATGCTCTTCCGAGTCGGAGGTCTGGGATGAGAGGATAGGGTTGAAGCTGGCTGGGGACAGGGGGCCCAGTTTTTTCCTCATGGCTCGGATTTGCAGCAGTGCCCGGAAGGCTGCGAAGAAGGAAACAGGTCGTCAGGACATGGGGGAGTCAGGAGGGACGAGAGGCTCCACAGAGGCCAGCCCGGCGGAGAGGGCAGTGACCTGGGGGGCCCAGCGGGGCCTCGGGGGGCTTACGCAGTCGGCAGATGGGGCAGTTGTTGGCCTGGTAGCGAAGGGTGTCGGCGCAGGTGTTACACAGGCAGAGGTGGCGGCAGGGCAGGATCAGGGTATCTCGCACGTCGGAGAGACACACTACACACTCGGCGCTGTTGTCGCTAACCTCGTCCTCAGCCACCTGGCCAGGGGGCGGGCAGACAGCCAGCGTCACAAAGACTCTCACAACCCCTGCTTTATTTTATTATTCATCTGTTTGTTTCATGTGGATCAGTTTTAAAGTCTTCATTGAACCTGTTACAATAGTGCCTCTTGTTTTTTTTATTTTTATGTTCTGGTTTTTTGACTGCAAGGCATGTGGGATCTTAGCCCCCTGATCAGGGATTGAACCTGCAACCCCTGTGTTGGAAGGTGAAGTCTCAACCGCTGGACCCCCAGGGAAATCCCCCATAATTTAGAAGGCAGTTTGCCTGCAGAGCTGAGATAAGTCCTATGAACAGGATCTTGCACCTGCATTGAACTTGATGGTTTACCAAGTGCATGTGCACGCCCAGTTTCACTTCCGGCAACTGTGTGTGCCAAGCTCCTCCTCTGGAGCTGAGATCTGGTCCTGTCCATCAGTCAGAGCTGAAGGAGCCCAGGAGGGAAGGAGGCAGCGATGAACTGAGGGTCCAGGAAACTGGGTGAGCAGAGCCCTGCAGAAGAACCCATCCAAACCAGCCCATTTTTTCATTTCCAAATTTAAATATAATTATAATCATCTGAAATGAGGAAGAAGAAATACTCTTCTAGGACCAGACAAATTTCAGAGTTTGGTGTGCTAAATTCCTAGATCCTGGCTGGATCAGAGGCGGTCTCACCCTGCCTCCTGGGAAGAGGACATTCAGAACTGTGGATTGGGGACTTCCCTGGTGGTCCAGGAGTTAAGACTGTGCTTCCATTGCAGTGGGTCAGGGTTTGATCCCTGGTAGGGGAACTGAGAGCCCATATCCTGCAGGGAAAGGCCAAAAAAAAAAAAAAAAAGAACCATGGATGGAACTTGCCTTAGACTCTTGCGTGTTGTACTTATTTTCAATCCCATAGATCTCCTGAAGGAGGTAGCTGACCCCATCCACCTGAAGAAGAAACGGAAAAGTGCAAGGGCAGGCTGGTTCTAATGAAAGATAAAAGTGGGAACTTACGCATCTCCACCACGAACCTCCTTCAGTAACCAAGGACTACAGATTCACAATGGAAACAATCAAAGGCCTAGGTAAGCACAGGATGCCCTAATTTACTTACATGTTCTCTTTGGGAGGAAAAGAAAATCTGATGCTTAATTCACCCACTCTTTTGTCCAACAGGGAACATGAACATTCATAAATACAACAGTAATCCTTGTACTGTAGGTCACTATGACAGAGCCCAGAGATTAGGCAAAGGGTGGAGGACCACAGGTCAAAATAGATGCATTATCTAGCTATAGAATGAAAGCTGAGCTTAGACCTTATACAAATGAAGGGATGGAAATGAGAAAGAAAGAGAAGAAATGGGCAAGGGAAAGTGGGGAAGGGAAAATGCAGATGCTGAGGGAGAGCAGGCTCTGGAAGGAGGGGCCGATTGCACCCCTCCTCCACTACTGAGCCACCCCATCACTGACAGGTGGGCAAAATTACCCGTTAGTCCTTCAAAGAGCTGACTCATTGGAAAAGACCCTGATGCTGGGAAAGATTGAGGGTAGGAGGAAAAGGGCACGACAGAGGATGAGATGGTTGGATGGCATCACTGACTCAAAGGACATGAGTTTGGGCAAACTCTGGGAGGGCTTCCCTGGCAGCTCAGATGGTAAAGTGTCTGCCTGCAGTGCCGGAGACCCGGGTTCAATCCCTGGGTTGGGAAGATCCCCTGGAGAAGGAAATGGCAACCCACTCCAGTACTCTTGCCTGGAAAATTCCATGGACTAAGGAGCCTGGTAGGCTACAGTCCATGGGGTCGCAAAGAGTCGGACACAACTGAGCGACTTCACTTGACTTCTGGGAGGCAGTGAAAGATAGGGAAGCCTGGCATGCTGTAGTCCATGGGGTCGCAAAGAGTTGGATACAAGCTTAGCAACTGAACAACAAGTCCTGCCTCTTAAAACCCCCAACTTCAGGGCTTTCCTTGTGGTCCAGTAGTTAGGACCCAACGCTCTCACTTCTGGGGCCCAGGTTCAACCCCTGGTCGGGGAACTAAGATTTTGAATGCTGTGCAGCTTGGCCAAATATTCAAACCCCAACTTCAAGGCCCAGTTCAACTCAGACAGCCTGAGCCATGTCTCCCAAAGCTGGCCCCTCCCTCATTTCCTCATGCCAGTTCAGTCCTCACTCCCCCTACCCCCAGTGGTCCCCTGCCCTAAGGCCCAGTCCATTATCGACTGCACATTCTAGTCTCCAGTTAGACAAAGCCTATTGCTGATGCCAATCGAGGGACTGCTGCTGCTGAGTCGCTCCAGTCGTGGCTGACTCTGTGCGACCCCAGAGACGGCAGCCCACCAGGCTCCCCCGTCCCTGGGATTCTCCAGGTAAGAACACTGGAGTGGGTTGCCATGTCCTTCTCCAATGCATGAAAGTGAAAAGTGAAAGAAGTCACTCAGCCGTGTCCGACTCTTTGCAACCCCATGGACTGCAGCCCACCAGGCTCATCCGTCCATGGGATTTTCCAGGCAAGAGTACTGGAGTGGGGTGCCATTGCCTTCGAGGGACAGGAGAAGGGATGAACCAACTCCCTTGAGGTACCCGAGCCTTTCCACCCCATGCAGGCGTCCTGGAGAACCAGGCCTCCCCATGAGGCAACTCACTGAGGCCCGGCCTTTCCAGGCAGCAGCCCCCCGGGCTCAGGCTCTGTCATCTCCTCTGCCTCTCTTAAAACTTGCTTTAATGTAGTGAAGATTCTGGAAAGGACATTACCAACAAATTCATACTAAGATATTACTGATGACTACTGACCTCACTAAGGGCGGAGAGCACTTAGTACCTCAAAGAATGAAGAATTAGAATTTCATGAACCTACAGCCTGTTTTACACAGAGAAGTAAGTCAGAAAGAGAAAACCAATATATTAACTCATGTATATGGAATCTAGAAAAATGACATTGATGAACCTATTTGTAGGAAAGGAATGGAGACACAGACATAGACAATGGACTTGCGGACCCAGGAGGGGAAGGGAAGGGTGGCGTGAATGGAGAAAGTAACATCAACATATATACACCAGCATGTGTCAAACAGAGAGCTGGTGACAAGCTGCTGTGTAACACAGGGAGCCCAGCCTGGCGATGTGGGGTGGGGGCAGGGGAGAGAGGCGCAGGACGGAGGGGATACATGTATAATTATGGCTGATCTGCGTTGTTGTATGGCAGAAACCAACACAACATTGTAAAGCGATTTCCCTCCAGTTAAAAACATTTTTTAAAAAATGGAAAAAAAAAAAGAATTTCAGATATTTGTCGGCCATTGTAGGGGAGGGAGGCTTTCTTTGCATCTCAATCAAGGCCTACCCTGCCCCACACTCGACTGCCTCTCACCCTCCATGTGATGAGGCCACCGTGGGCGATGCCACTGACTCTACTCTCCCCTCCTGTCCTCCACGGCTCTCCCCCCAGCCTCAGGGGTCAGGGCTTCCGGCAGACACCAGCATAACTTGCCAGTCATCCTGAAAGGGGGCAGATGGCCAGCAGACTTTGAATTTGAGAAAAGAAATGTTGGGATACATTAAGCCAAGAGCTCTAATTGGCCCTGAATCAGACCCTGATAGTTTATTCTTTTAGCTGGAAATGTTAGTTTCTCAGCCTGGCCTTTTCAATGAAAAGAGTTCTCCCTAAACCTGATGTCAGGAGACAAATCTCGTACTTTCATTTTCTGAAGTCCTTTACTGGCCGTCTCACCACCAACAATTCTGGAACAACAGACACCCCAAACCAGTATTCCTTTCAGGCCACCCAAGTCGTTTCTAACACAGAAAAGCATCCCTTTTTGCTTTTCTTCTTTGATTAAAAAAAAAAAAAAGGCAGGGAGGGGGGAAGAAGAGCGCTTAGCAGAAGAGTGGGGAGAGAGACAGAGAGCAGAGTGGGGAAACACCAACAGCCCCGGCCCTCGAATGCTTACCACTTGTTTCTGTTTGAGGGGCTTGACGCAGAAAGTGCCATCTGAGTGCTGGAGGGAAAACATGAAACACGGCAGTTATGACGAGGAAGAGGGAGACCAGCTGCTCTCCTGTTACTTCTCTCAATTAGGCTCCTTCTTGGATCCTCCCAGCCCCGCCCTGGAGTGTGGAACAACAGACTCCTCATTCTAGAAGGGTCCTCAAGCGTGTAGTCTAGCCCTTCCGATTTAAGAAGACAAAACGAGGCCTAAGGAGTCAAGGGGCATCAGCAAGCTAGTGGCTGAGCTGGAACTCGGCCCTGTGTGGCCCTGGGTGTGCAAAGGGGTGCTCCCCACCAGCTTCCCACAGCCTCCCAGCCAGACCCGCTCTGTCAAGCCCAGGCAGCCAGAGAAGGGGCCTCCATGTGACCTCGGAGGAGAGACAGCAGTGCGTACCAAAGCAAGTCCCGTAACGTTACCCACTGACCTTTTCAAAAGTGCCCAGCAGGACATGGCAATGGCCAAAATACTCTGAAAGAAAGAAAGGCACATGGATGGGGGAGAAGACCGCTAATGATACAGCTTGACCCCACCCACCTTCCCCGAGCCCCTGTGACCCTCTGGCTTCACAGCAAGGGGCAGGTTAAGTCACCCAGTAGGACTGTCGGTGCCCGAGGAGGCTGGGAGCAAGAGGGCACTGGGATGTGGAAACTGACGCCCACGGAGGGCCCTTGTGGATCTGAGACTGCAGTTGCTGCCAGCTTGCCTGCCACAAATGGGCCCACGTGCAGCCCAGAAGATGGGAAGCACCCGTACCATCACCTTCATCCACCACGGCATGGACCACCAACGGGTAAACCTCTCTGTCTAGGTCGAAGCCAAGCTGAAGGGAAAGAAGAGAAAAAGGGAGGGAGGAAGGGGCCTTACATCCAAAGGAAGGGGGCCTTACATCCAAAGGGCACAGTTATCCACCAGAAAGGGAGGCCTTAACTTCCTCATAGCTCCTCACCCGTCAACCTGGTGACTACCTGGTCATTTAGTCTCTAAGTCGTATCCCACTCTCGTAACAGCATGGACTTTAGCCCACCAGGCTCCTCTGTCCCTGGGATTTTCCAGGCAAGCATCCTGGAGTGGGTTGCCTTTTCCAACTACCTAAGTCCATTGAGTTGAACGCCACCAGTCTCTCTGTAAGAAACCTCAGAGATGTAAAGGTTTGTAACCTGTAGGTCTTTCCTTTGGGCACTACTTTCTCAAAATATCCTAGGCTAACGGGGCTGCTCTGGGATAGAAAAATTAGTTATGTCCTTCTCGGGGCATGAAGGCATCAGAAGGCTAAAGGGGAGCACGCCTTCGAGCTCCCCGGGGCCGGTCCTGTGCTGCCAGCCGGGGTCCCGAGGAGCTTCCGTGCCCTGCGGGCCTGTGCGCGGAACCTGCCCTGCGCTTTCTCCTGGCGGCCGCCGGCTGCTCACCTCCTCTTCCGCCCACTCGGAGGGGTCCACGGTGTGCGAGGGCAGGCAGAACTGCTGGCACACCCCGCGCTTGTAATGCACCGTCTCCGATTGCAGGCTGTTGTCTTTGGGGATGTAGCTGTTGGTCAAAGTGGGAAGCAAAGCACAAGTTACCGTCTCGCCCAGAGGATCTGATGCTTTCCTCTGTTCCATGTCTGCTGTCAATTATCAACAGGCTCTCAGTACAGAGTGGAACAGAAAAAAGAAAAAAGATCTCCTTATAATCTTTCTTTGCCCTTGCTTGGTGGTGCTATTGAAGTTATCTATTTAGGGACTTCCCTATGAGGCTTCCCAGGTGGCGCTAGCGGTAAAGGGTCTGCCTGCCAATGCAGGTGATGCAAGAGACTTGGGTTTGATCCCAGGGTTTGATCTCCAGGTCAGGAAGATCCCCTGGAGGAGGAAATGGCAACCCACTCCAGCATTCTTGCCTGGAGAATCCCGTGGATGGAGGAGCCTGGCAGGCTACAGTCCATGTGGCCGCAAAGAGTCGGACATGACTGAGTGACTGAGCGTTGGTGGCTTAGTGATTAAGAATCCGCCTTCCAATGCAGGGGATGCAGGTTTGATCCCTGATCAGGGAACAAAGATCCCACCTGCTTTGGGACAACTAATCCTCCTGCTGCAAGGAAAAGATCCTGTATGCTGCAGTGAAGATCCTGCCACAGCTAAGACCTAACACAGCCAAAAAGAAGTAAATACGTAATTTTTAAAAGGTATCTATTCAACCCACATACCCACAGAAATGTAGCTTAAAATATTTTTAAAATATTTATTTGGCTGTGCTAAATAGAGAAATTTATTTATTTGGGGTATGCGAGATCTAGGTTCCCTGCCCAGGGTTTGAACCCCGGGCCCCCTGCATTGGGAATGTAGAGTCTTAGCCACTAGACCAGGAAGTCGACCCAGCTTAATCGGTTTCTAACAGCACCATGATGACCTGAAGGAATATGCTGCTACCTGTCCCTGTACCAAGATGGCATAGTTTGAAGAGAAAAAGTGAACAAGTAAGACTGTGTAAGTAAGAAAATCCAAATTCAGGAACAGTTCTCGCCTGAGTGTCAAAAAAGAATGTTTTCCTTGGCAGGGGAGCGCGTCAGGCGTGGACCCTGGCCTGTGTGGGAAGGACGTGGCTCTCCTGGCCCCTCGTTCTTACCTGGCAATGCCATTCTGGAACTCTTCGGTGGCCTGATAATAGATGGTGATGGCCACCCGAGCATCCGTGTCGAAGGTGAACTCCACGTTGTAGTGGACTTTCGCTCTGCCCGCCTCTTCCCCAGCGGTCTTCACTTCCTCGGCACATCTAGAAAACCACAAAGACTCGGCATTCGGGGGGAGCCCATTAACATGTTTACAGTGATCTTTTTTTTCCTTTTCTTTTGGTGGGATCCTAGCTCCCTGGTCAGAGACTGAACCCACCCACGGCCCCTGCAGTGGAAGCAAGGAGTCCTAACCACTGAACTGCCAGGGAATTCCCTTCCTTTTTTATTTTATAAAAATTTATTTATTTGTTTATTTTAATGGCCGTGCTGGATCTTAGCTGCAGCATACAGACTCTGGGTGTCGCCATATGGGATCTAGTTCCCTGATCAGGGATGGAATTCGGGACTCCTGCATTGGATGCCTGAGTCTTACCCACTGGAGCACCAAGGAAGTCCCTTCTCTTCCTTTTTAAACTGAATATACTGTGGGCTACCCTCTGTGATCACACACTTAGGTCTCCACCCTCATTATGAATGACGGCAGAGCACCTATTAGTCCTATGGGGGGAATTTAGGCAATTTCTGATACTTCATGGTGCCACCGTTAAACGCCTTATGCCTTTGCCAGACTTTTAAAAAATAGCTTTTTCTTTAATCAAAGCTACTCATGCCACTGTTTAATTAGTTTCCACAAGGCTCGTGACAAAAACGCAGCGGGTCTCTTTCTGCCCATTTTCCGCTTCTTCAGAGAAAACCGCCTTTCCCTCTGCAGCTGACTGTCTTTGGCATTTACCTGCATGTTTTGCAATAACAGGCTCAGGTTACTTTTTCAGCTTTAGGCGTTGTCTATTGACCTTCTACTATGGGAACAAGTCTTTCCTTTTTTAAAGTTTTTAAAAAATTACTTGTTGATGTCGGTGCTGCGTGCGGGTTTTCCCAGGTGTGGTGACTTCTCCTGTTGCAGAGCCCAGGCTCTAGAGCGTGGACTCGGTATTTGTGGCGCACGGGCCTAGTTGCCCTGTGGCAGGCGGCATCTTTCTGGACCAGGGACTGAACCTGTGTCCCCTGCGCTAACAGCCAGATTCTTAACACTGAGCCACCAGGGAAGTCCCAAGACGTTCTTTCCCTCCCTTCCCTCCGCTCCACACTGGGGTGCTCCCTCCCCCGTGTAATACACCATGATTTTGTTAGCTCAGTACATCTTCCTCTATACAAATGTGAGTCTATCAGCATTACTCCCAGCTCAGCCACAGAGTAATCTCTAATCATCTTCCTTTTCCGGCATAAGCTTTTATTAGAGTTTGTGCTCTTTTTTTTTCTCTCCCCACCGCTGCTTAGTTCTCTATGCATTAATCACTAATTCGAACCCAAACTCTTGGTAGACAGACTTGCTATCCGGAGGGCAGCATCGGTTTAAAAATCATACTATCTCTGGGGTTTCCCTGGTGGTACAGCATTTAAGACTCTGAGCTTCCACTGCAGGGGGTGTAAGTTCAATCCCTAGTTGGGGAACTAAGATCCCACAAGCCACACAGTGCAGCCACACACACACACACACACACACACACACACTATCTCAGAGATAGTACAAAGAAGGCAGATGCTGATGATAACTAATACTGACAATGGTGATTAAACAGCAAACCCAGGGTGCCAGAGGAAAGGCACATGAGATTAAGAATAAATCCAAAAGTAAATATAAGCAGGAAAATAAGGACTTCCTGTGCCAAGTTCAAATATCCCATTTTCACATAGGTTTGTCCAGGTATCTGCAAAATTCACTTTCTCCCCCAACAATTCTTTGTTTTGGACAGTTCATCACGTTGGGATAACCACGATGGCTTTCAGAAAAGAGAAGGTTCCTCACCAACACTGACTGTCTCAGAAAGTTCTGAACGATCCAGGTGCAGAAACATCTCATGCGCGCAGCCCACGGCCTGGAGGCCGGGCTCTGGGTCTGGCAGAAACAGTTCTGTGGGTCCCCTGGGGAGTTGGCTGCCCCTGCCTGAAGAAGGGCGCCTGGAACCTGGCCCCAGCTGGGAACCTGGACTTACTTGACGAGTCTTAGTGTGTCCTTTCGGATGTTGATCAGGCTTCTCAAAGTCTTCACTGGTTCTTGGGGAGGAGGGGCTGCGTAAGGGAACTGTGTCAGAGACAAAGTGGGAGAAGAGAGTGTGTTTAGAAAGACCGATCACCATAGTAAGTGAGACTGCTCAAGGTCACAGCTGCTGGGAGGGCAGGGTGGCAGCGTTCCGGCGTCCAAAATGCTACATTTATCTGCCTTTCCCATTAGATGAAGCTTATGTGAGTCAGCATTCAAAATGTGGACAACTAATAAAAGCTCCCACTGCAGTTCCAAATACCATGCGACACACGGTGGCCGAGTTAATCACAAAAGGCTTTTCCGCCTGACCTTACACCACGGGGAGCCGGACCTGCAAGGATTTTCCTCCGGCGAAGCCGCATGGTGTCTGAAGAATTTAGGAACTGCAAACACAAGAGAACCCCAATGTGTGTACAGTGAAGGCCCGCAAACAGTGAAAAACAAATTTCCTCCGCAGCTGATCATATAAAGCAGAGGGTTTTTAGAAAACAAACAAACAAAAAAACCCATGAGCCAAGAGCTCTTCTGGGGTCATCAAAGGTTTTCAATTGTCCATCGTTTACCTTACACTTTCACTCTCTCCCAGTTTAGACATCTGGGTTTGGAGTTGTGAGGCGATGACAATGAGGAAATAAGAAAGGGGGACACAGTAAAACATTTAATTGGGAATTGCTTGGAGAAGATGAATCAGGGTGATCTACAATGCTCCTGGTATTCTTATAATGTCACTTGGGCAGTAAACATTTTTCACATACAGTTCCCCGAAAACCTACTAGTGTTTGAAGCTTTGCAAAAAACGTGGTCCTCCTAGCTCTGAAGAGTCTGTTCCCTTCTGCTGCTTTCAGAAAACAGAACATCTACACGAAACTCTGCTTTCATGGATTTTTGCTGACTATAACTCTTTTACTTGGGAAATATAATTGAATCTATGGTATTATACATCTGATTTTGTGTATTCAGTGTGATTGCTGATACTTCATGTGTGTGAATGTGACCCTTAAGAGAATACATGGAGGGACTTCCCTGGTGGTCTGGGCCTCCCTGGTGGCTCAGATGGTAAAGAATCTGCCTACAATCCAGGAGACCCAGGTTTGATCCCTGGGTCAGGAAGATCCCCTGGAGAAGGGAATGGCTACCCACTCCAGTATTCTTGCCTGAAGAATCCCATAGACAGAGAAGCCTGGAGGGCCCCAGTCCATGGGGTTGCAAAGAGTTGGACATGACTGAGCAAATAACACTTTCTGGTGGTCTATTGGCTAAGACTCCATGCTCCCAATGCCAGGGTTCCAGGTTCAATCCCTGGTCATGGAACTAGATCCCACATGCTGCAACTAAAGATCCAACGTGCCACAATGAAGACGGGGCCTACTTTAATCAATTCCACATTATTCAATGTTTCCAGTTAGGGTTTTACTTTTTTTTTTTTAATGTTACGGTGAATGCCTTGTCCCTACATTTCTGCGTGCCTGCTTGATTATTTCCTTAGGACAAATTCCTAGAAGTGGAATTACTGGATCAAAGAGTAAGCATATTTTTAAGACTCTTAAAACTATGTTGCCAAATAGTTCTCCAGAAAGCTAATTTCAACGTTGCTCTCCTGCATGCAGCGTATCAGGAGGCTTTTATATAGGGAAGCTGAAATCCTGGTTCAGACCCCATCTGTGGCCCATTTCTCCACCCCACCCCTGACCATTTTGCTGGGCTGTCACACTAAAGGAATTTAAAACAATTCTTAAATAAGCTTAAGCAAAAAGTAATTAGGCAGGAAATCCCGACACAAATGCTTGTCTATTCTAAAGCCAAAATAAATGACTTTGGGATTAAAATTTTTTTCTGGAGTAGTGAAGTTAATCATATTTATTTGCACGGGTACTTGAGAGTTGCCCGTAACTCCTACCTGAGTTTAAAAAAAAAAAAATTAGAGGTTCTCCCTTCACTCTTTGCCCCTTCTCCACATCCTCCCCACAAAGGAAAAACAAAAGGAAAGGGTGGGGGGAAAGCTAGTGTTCCTCATCTCCCATTTAGAATGTTACATTTGATGATAACTGGCAATGGAACGCAAATTATTCAGCGCTCAAGGAAAGGCATTGTGGGATCAACTGTTTATACAGACAAACTATCCTTCATGGTGGGCTTCCCTGGTAGCTCAGTGGTAAAGAACCTGCTTGCCGATGCAGGAGACTCAG
This sequence comes from Ovis canadensis, assembly GCF_042477335.2. Classification (NCBI taxonomy): domain Eukaryota; kingdom Metazoa; phylum Chordata; class Mammalia; order Artiodactyla; family Bovidae; genus Ovis; species Ovis canadensis. Next base: position 63,549,640 of record NC_091255.1, on the reverse strand, counting down.
GTTCAATCCCTGAGTCGGGAAGGTTCCCTAGAGAAGGGAATGGCTATCCACTCCAACATTCTTGCTTGAGGACAGAGGAGCCTGGCAGGCTACAGTCCATGGGGTGGCAAGGAGTTGGACATGAGTGAGTAACTAAACACATACGCATACAGCCTTTCTAGTATAATAAATCCATGCTTACATTTTAGCTCTTTATCTCTCTCTCCCCCACCACAAAAGAAAACCACTGAAAATCTCTTTAGGAGAAACTAACCCGGTTTGTAGGCTCCTACCTACCAAAGCTTCTGCCTTAGCAGCCTTTCATTAACCCAATCAGAGTCTTATCTGCAACCCTCAGTGCTGGGTGTAAAGAGACACTTCAAGTGGAAAAGACAATGTCCTGCTCTTTCAGGAAGCAGCATTATAAGGAAGATGATACTGCTACACAAATAACCGGAACGTTAAGCAGAGAAAAGCCAAACAAAAGGGCAGCGATAAGGAAGTGACTGTTTCTGGCTGAGGTAATATGGAACGGCTTCACGGAGAAGGTGGTATAGCACTCAGCCAGAGGAACTCTTTCAGTGAGTCCCCAGGGGTTGCTGATGAAGGCTTTGTGTGAACACAAAGCAAGTTCCTCCTTGGCCTTTTATTCTGGTGTTCATCAGTTTCCTTGTACATTTTTCTTACACCAGCCAGGCGCCACCTGGTGACCGAATGTGGAATTGCCAGCTTACAGAGATCTGATTCGGATATGAACGTGTGTGTACATGTTCATCCCTGAATATTCACTGGAAGGACTGATGCTGAAGCTGAGGCTCCAATACTGTGGCCACCTGATGCCAAGAGCTGACTCTTTGGAAAAGACCCTGATGCTGGGAAAGACAGGGCAGGAGGAGAAGGGGGTGACAGGGGATGAGATGGTTGGATGGCATCATTGACTCAACAGACATGAATTTGAGCAACCTCAGGGAGACAGTGAAGGACACGGAAGCCTGGTGTGCTGCAGTTCATGGGGTCACAGAGAGTCAGACACGACTAAGCAACTGAACAACAACAACACATATGTATATATTTATACACACACATATGTGTATGTGTGTATCAGCCATGTATCCTAGATTTTCTAGCCATCCTAATTTCAAATATTTTGTTAAACTACCCCCTACTTTTGCAAATTTTTGTTGTAAAAAAATATGGTCCCAGTGCATACGAGATTACTGAACGTCTTACTTCAGTTGTAAATTATTGGGCGATTCCCAGTAGTCTGTAAAAGGGACTATAATCCAGTCATAAAAATGAATAATTAATTTCAATAAAAAGGATTTTTAAAGGTACACAATTTGCTAACATTTGCCATTAACTTTGGGCCTGACCACATACCCACAGAGAAGCCTGGATATGGTCTGCAGGAGATCACTCAGTGGCTCCTGGGTCCTTCAGACTTGTCCCCACCACTTTTAAAAAACTGCCTATTATTTTTGGCTGCGCTGTGTCTTCGTTGCGGCGCCTAGGAGTTTTGGTGCACGGGCTTAGTTGCCCTGTGGCATGTGGGATCTTAGTTCCCAGACCTGAATCCCCTCCATTGGCAAGCGGATTCTTAACCATAGGACCACCAGGGGGGTCCCCCCCGCTCCAATCACTTGTTGAAACACTTGCTTACTTTCTGGCATAGAATGATACTCCAGGTTCACCTTCTGTTTTTCTGTCCCCTTCCTCGAACCTATCATGTCTCCAAGGAGCCCTGGTTCCTTTCTAGAGAAGTCTATCTCAGCCCATCATGTATTCACTAATCTTTTATTGATGGAACACCTGCTCTATCTCCGGTTTTCACTCTTATGAACAATCCTGCAATACACATTCCCTGAAAGGAAACTTAATAGGAAAGAAGGGAGAGGGACACAGAAGAAAAACAAAGGAATACAAGCTAACGCAGTTTTTTCACTTACGAAGCAAAAAGCCCCGAATGCCAAAAATCTGCTTCTGAAGAGAAAGGAGATTATTTTTGGACAAACTATGATGAAAATAGAAAAGTACTGATTGTATACATAGCAGACACGTAACACTTGTGTCAGAGAATCAAATAATAGTCAATATGGAAATCAACATCTGGGATCATATGAATAGCTCATTTACAGCACTCTTTTACATAAGTGCTTGCTTTTATAGATTTTAGGACTTTTCTATTTAAATTTCAGTTCCTTTTTATTTGATGTTTGGTTATTTTCTCAGCCTTCTCTACTTCCCCTCTTCTCAGTTACACAGTGTGTCCAAAACTTTACCAGTGGATATTTTTAGACTGGTGATATTTCAGAACATTTTCTTAAGATCTGTGTTGGGGAGAACAGATTACTCTGGTTGAAAGCTGTGAAATGAATACAAATTTCCCTATTTAACCAGCTGCAGCCCTGGGACAGGCTGTATTGTGCCTGCTGTCCACCAGAACGTCAATGAGCTATATTTACAGCAGTAAAACCCCTTTACATTAATTTTCCATCCAATCCTCGTGGGGAATCAATCACTTGTGTAGAAAGACTGGTAACCACAAAGCTGACAAGATGTGAGAAGACATCCTTTCCACTCAAATTGAAGATGTGAGGGAGACACCAAGAGGGGGTCACAAGATGACCTTTACTCAAAGATGCTCTGTGTTCAGGTCTGGTTACCAAAGGAATCCATCCAAGATGGCAGTCTATTTATAATCTGTTAACTCTTCCGCCAGGCCCCCTGGCCAGGGGCACACAGGACCAATGTCCTGGCTACATGATACTGCCTCTAAGGTTGACCTTTCCAAAATACTTAAGCCCTACTATGGGTATGCCCAATAACCCAGTTCTCTCTTAACAGGTGATGAAAGATTCACTGCAGAGAAAAGCACCCATCACAAAATCGCCCAGGTCTCCATTAACAACCATCACAGACCCATTTTCTTCCTCTATTATGATTTGGGTCACATTGCTCAGGAGTACTCAGACCAGGCAATGGGTTCTGTATACTCTGATATCAAATGCGTGGTTTTGATCACAAGTGAAACCTACTTGACTTCTGGTTCCTGACTTCTAGATACAGAGGGTTCTGCCTGACACCAGTTAATTTTAAGGAGCATTAAAAGGGAAAAAAGGGGCTTTTAGTAAAGCAGACACCGTTATCTTTTCCCTCCAGTTAAGTTGGTAAATAATGACTAATCGTCAGAGCATTCTATTATAGATGCCTGACTTTCAGATTTCATCTAGTCAGGAGACTGGTAACCTAGCCCACAAACAAGAATTCACTTTTAAATAAGAGATTTCAAGATGTCTAATCCTGTATGTAAAGAATGTGCCCAGAAAGATAAGCACCAGCATCAGCCAAAATAGGCATTTAAAAATATACAATATATTTTTTCCCCAAAGAAGCATATGAATGTTTTTTATTTTTTAATATGAATGTTCTAATGCCACCAAGTTTAGTTTTCCAGTCTTTTTTTTTTTTTTAAACACAGAGGCATTTTCAACAGGCCAATTATTAAGGAGGCCAAGTGGACTAAAGTCTTCCCCAGTCTATATTTCAAAAACTAAAAACTGGGACTTCCCTGGTGGTCCAGTGGCTAAGACTCCCCACTCCCAATGCGGGGGGCCTGGGTTCAATACCTGGTCAGGGAATTATATCCCACACGCTGCAATGAAGACAGAAGATCCCGTGTGCTGCAACCAAGACCTGGTACAGACAAGTAAATAAATATTTAAAAACCTAAACTAAAAACTAAGTTGATGTTCAAGTTGAAAAATTCCAAGCTGCCCACCTGTGTCCTTCCTGAAGTATACTGACTGTAAACTACCAATGTAAGATTCAAGATCAATTACAAGTTTCAAGTCTCCATCTCTCAAATTACTAGAAGGGAAATATGCTCTGAGGTCGGCTATTGTGTACGGCCATACCACCCTGAATGCGCTTGATCACATCTGAAGTCTGCTGTGTTAGAAATCCCAGCTTTTCAGGGACTTCCCTGGTGGTCCAGCAGTTAAGACTTGGCCTTCCAATGCAGGAGGTGGGGGTTTGATCCCTTGTCAGGAAGCTATCCCACATGCCTCGTGGCTAAAAAACCAAAACAATGAAACAGAAGCAATACTGCAACCAATTCAAAAGACTTTGAAAAGAATGGTCCACATTTTTAAAAATCTTGGGAAAAAAAAGGAATCTCGGCTCCAGTAAAAGAATAACAGTATGAAATATAGAAACAGTTAAGTTTATACAGATTTCTAAGCCAATTCCCTGGTAGCTTAGTCGGTAAAGATTCTGCTTGCAATGCAGGAGTCCGGGTTCGATCCCTGGATTGGGAACATCCTCTGGAGAAGGAAATGGCAACCCACTCCAGTATTCTTGCCTGGAGAATCCCATGGACAGAGGAGCCTGACGGACTACAGTCCATGGGGTCGCAAGAGTCAGATACGACTTAGTGACTAAATCACCACCAAGTCAATCAAATACAGAATTCTAAGCCCAGGTGAGGTCTGTTATCTTGGCTAAGCTACATATTTGCAGATACAGCCTCAGGCTTAGGAAGAAAGCCATTAGTGACTCAAAAACTCTAATGAGATTTTATTTTGTTTAGTCACTCATGAGATATGGAAATCCCATATAATTAGAACAAAACAGCATAAAATAAAAGCCTATAGCATATGTCTGATAGTTTTCATTTCTAAATTGTTAATGTTAAGATCTGTAATTTGTAGCTAATTTAACAAGGCACCATCTGCTTCATTTTGTCTTGCTAAGCCTCTAGAAGTTTTGAGAGCTCTGATTATTCTTCAGTCACTCCTTAATAACAGTGATTAGCCAAGGCTATGTAAATCAACTGAACTACTTTCTCTGGTTTATATATTAGATATATTATATTGAAGCCTGCTGCTGCTGCTGCTGCTGCTAGGTCGCTTTAGTCGTGTCCGACTCTGTGTGACCCCACAGACGGCAGCCCATCAGGCTCCACTGTCCCTGGGATTCTCCAAGCAAGAATACTGGAGTGGGTTGCCATTTCCTTCTCCAATACATGAAAGTGAAAAGTGAAAGTGAAGTCTCTCGGTCGTGTCCGACTCTTAGCAACCCCATGGACTGCAGCCCACCAGGCTCCTCCGTCCATGGGCTTTTCCAAGCAAGAGTACTGGAGTGGGGTGCCATTGCCTTCTCTGATATTGAGGCCTAAGGTCACTTAAAGTCTGTCCATAATGAAATCTAGAGCTAGAAGTATAAATCTTATATCCTAGATGGTAAATCTCAGGACAAATATTTATAATATATATACAATTTATATATATTACATAATTTCTATTATTTATATATATATATTATATAATTTATAATATATCAAGTCCAGAGTCCAGCCTCAAGGCTGATTCACATCACAGGCTTCTCTCTCATCCTGTGTTCCATCCTTAACCTTTCTTTGACCTCCTATCTGAGATCTCTGTGTCTCTCCATCTGTTACCTGTCACCTCTCATTCATCCTTGTAAATTTCCACTCGTTGAACCGCATTCTTCAGCCCTTCCAATTTTCCTTCCCATTTTCTCAGCAACCACTTCTCTCTGTCTCTTATGCTTTTTACTGATTTCCTGCATGCTATTAAGACCCTGGGCTTATCATCTTATCATCTTTCTGGGCTTGTCAGAGGTGATTCCAGTTCATCAAGTAAAAGAAGGTGTCCTAGCATTAACCATAAGCTTTCTGAGACTAAAAATAGCCAAGTTCCATGTTTAAACATAGTGCAAGGCAAAAATGGTGCAACAGCTAATAATTTTCCAAGAAGCAATACACAGCCATAAATCTTAGCATGGTTAGTCTGGCTCCTAGGTTTATAATTCTCAGCCTAGTCAATTAATACAAAGATTCTTTAAGCACTAGTTAATAATCTTCCAAGAAAGCAGAGCCCGAGGATTAAGTGGGAAGTCAAAAGTTCAGCAAGAGGATTTAGTAACTAGCTTCTAAACAAATAAATTATGGAAAAGGAAAGATTTATAGTGGGTAAGCCTGACAGACACCCACCTTGACTAAGTGATCAAGGTTGCCATCACTGGGAGTCGCATGAACTATTATGTGCCTCTGATTTGATGCAATAAGAAGGGCACTTACCTCTGTGGTGTTCTTCCTCCAAAACCATAATTCTAATCTAATCACAAGAAAACCTCAGAAAACCCAAACTGATGGGAGATCTACAAAATATCTAACTATACATCTCAAAATTGTCACAGTTGTGAAAAACAAGGGAAAACAGGAACTGTAAAGATTGGACGAGATAAAGGAGACATAACAACCAAAGGTAACCTGGAACTTAAAAAAAAGACATTAATGGAAACACTGGTGTAGTCCTAATAAAATCTGTAGCTTTGAAAAATAGTAATGTTCGTATGCTAATTTTTAGTTTGGGTAAATGCTTCATGGTTGTATAAGACATTAACATCAGAGAAAGCGGGGTGAAGGGTATACCAGAATTTCCTACTACCTTTGCAGTTCTTCTGTTAAGGATAAAATTATTATTATTATTATTATTTGGGCTGTGCAGAGGGGCATGTGGGATCTTAGTCCCTCGACCAGGGATTGAACCTGTATCTTCTACAGTGAAAGTCTTAACCACTGGACTGCCAGAGAAGTCCTTTTCCTTTTGGTATAAAATTATTTTTAAAAAAAAAAAAAAGGAAGGGAGGAAGTTAAGCAAGAGAAAGGACGAGAAGGAATGGAAAGCAGAGGATCTCACAATGGAAGGTGGGACTGTCTTGGCTCCTGTACTAGCGGTTGCGCAATTTACACAAACCGCTGTACCCTAAGTCTCCACGTGCTCACCAGTAAAATATGCCTGATAATAGCTGCCTTACAATTTGAGAGAGTAAAGGTTATATTAATCAAGGTCCAGTCAGAAAAACAAACCACACCAAGCATTTTAACAGAATTTAATAGAAGGAACTGGTTAAACGGGCACTGGAGAATCCAAACACAAAAAAGGGACACTGAGCTGACACAGTCACCTCGGGGAGGCCGACACCGTCCCCAGTGCTGAGGGGACCGGGGGGCGAGGTCGGGGCTATCAGATCTTAGAGGCTCCCAGAAGCTGGCTCCTCTGGGTACCACACTTCCTCCTCCTCCGGGCCTGCAGACTCATTAGCATCCCCTCTTGGCAGAGCCTGGAAGTGGAGAAACCTGGGAGAAGACTTCCTCAACATTACCCTTGCTCATCTTAGAGAGTGCTTTGGGGCTGGGAGAAAACAGCTGGACTGTTAACGGTGAAATAACTGTGTTGACTGTAAATGGCACCCACTGGTACCTATTACTATCATCACTTCTATTAAGTGCCTGGGCTAACTTTTTTTTTGGCTGTACCACGTGGCTGTGGGATCTCAGTTCCTCACCAAGGGAGGAAGCCCCTGCTCCCTGCGGTAGAAGCTCAGAGTCTTAACCACTGGACCGGCAGGGAAGTCATCTCCCTCTCATTCTTTAAGAAACCATTTAACAGTCTGGGTTAGCAGAGGACATGCACCTTTGGTATTAAAAGCATTTACATTTTTAATAAATGGAAACTATGGGACTACATTCTATTCTATAATTATAGCAACCTTTACCGCAAAGTCCGCTTTGTCAGAGCTGTCTTCTAAAGATAAAGCACACGTCTGATTCATTTCTGTAATAATCAGAGCTACTATTTTAGTTGAGTGAAATAAGTGTGCCATTCAGGGATGCTATCTACATACAACCACATTATTGACCCAGAAGTCTTTTTTATAGACTTTTGTAAAAAAAAAACAAAAACCACCACTTTTCTTACAATATAAGGTCATTTTGCATCTCTTTAAAAGCTGAAAAAAATTAACCAAATTTTTCTTTGAAATGCAACACAGATACCTATAGTTTCCCGTAAGCTGGGGTGGACCCTGACAACAGGAAATAAGAGGTAAGAGTGTGTACTGAGTTTCAGTATGTTTCAAAGAAATTTCGAGGAAATTCCTGCAACACAGAAGCTTTAGTTTCACTGTTGAAAACCGCAGCAGTTCTCTGTGCCCTGGTTTGTTGAGAGACACAGCCTTAAACAACAAACCAAAAGTTCATGCGTTTAGCAGCACTTTCCAAGTCAGCAAAACTTAAGTCACAAAGTAAAGTTTCTCAGAACTTCTGGAAGCTCAGTCTACACTTCATGTATCACTTCCCCTTTTGTGTATATGTGTCTGAGCTTCCTGTGAGATGATAAACTGGAGGGCAAAGTCTGTGCTAGAGACATTTTCATATCACCCAGGGTGATTAGACCAGCACACATAAATGATTAAAATGGGTATCTGTAGAATGAAGACATGAATAAAGCCTTCAGAGAAGCACAGTGTGTGCCCATGGTGACCACCTGGATTTTGAATATTTGCCCTAAACAGCAGGTTGGCACAATTAATACTCACGAAATACCTTAAAAACAGGCTGCCGTGTTTTTTATTTTATTTACTCTTAATTGAAGTATAGTTGATTTACAACGTTGTGCCAATCTCTGCTGTATAGCAAAGTGATTCAGTTTTACCCATATATACATTTTTTTTTTTAATTGGAGGCTAATTACTTTACAATATTGTGGTGGTTTTTGCCATACATTCACATGAATCAGCCATGGGTGTACATGTGTTCCCCATCCTGAACCCCGCTCCCACCACTTTTTTTTTTTCCTTTTCTTTTCTTTTTCTTTTTGGCAGCACCGCTTGGCTTGAAGGATCTCAGTTCCTGAAGCAGGGATTGAACCCAGGGCAGAGCAATAAAAGCACCAAGTCCTGACCACCAGGCAATGAGGGAATTCCTTGCCATGTGCTTTTTGGTTTTTGGTTTTTCCTGCACCATGTGGCATGTGGAATCTTAGTTTCCCAACCAAGGATCAAACTCACGTCCCCTGCATTGAAAGTACGGAATCTTAACCATTAGATTGCCAGGGAAATTCTTGCCACGTGCTTTTTAATATAGGCTTTATGGAACAGTATTTTTTAAGTTCAAATAGGAGATAGGATCCTCTGGTCCTGCCAGTGAGCTGTGTGCAAGCATGAAATCAAAGAATACAAGTGAAACGATTTGATAAGACACCAGGAGGGGAACCAGTTCACAACGGAGCCAGGGCAGCAGCGTAGCGGTCAGACGCGGCCGCTGAGCGGAACTCGGAGGAAAATCTTTCGCCAGGTGGACACACCGCTTCCGCCACCGCAGCAGCAGCAGCAGCATGGGGAAGGGCGACCCCAACAAGCCGCGGGGCAAGATGTCTTCATATGCCTTCTTCGTGCAGACCTGCCTCAAGGAGCACAAGAAGAAGCACCCCGACTCCTCAGTCAATTTTGCAGAGTTTTCCAAGAAATGTTCCGAGAGACGGAAGAGCATGTCGGCCAAGGAAAAGTCCAAGTTCGGAGACATGGCAAAAAGTGACAAAGCTCGCTGCGACAGGCAGATGAAAAATTACGTTCCTCCTAAAGGTGACAAGAAGGGAAAGAAAAAAGATCCCAACGCTCCGAAAAGGCCTCCATCTGCCTTCTTCCTGTTTTGCTCCAAACATCGCCCAAAGATCAGAAGTGAACACCCTGGCTTATCCATTGGGGATACTGCAAAAACAAATTGAGTGAAATGTGGTCTGAGCAGTCAGCCAAAGATAAACAGCGGTATGAACAGAAAGCAGCTAAGCTAAGGGAGAAATACGAAAAGGATATTGCTGCATACCGTACCACGGGAAGACTGAAGCGGGGGGGAAAAAAGGGCCCTGGTAGGCCGACAGGCTCCAAGAAGAAGAAGGAGCCAGAAGATGAGGAGGAAGAAGATGAAGATGAGGAGGAGGAGGAGGAAGGTGAGGAATAAATGGCTATCTTGTAATGATGTGTGTGGAGTGTGCGTGTGTGCTCAGGCAATTGTTTTGCTAAGAATGTGAATTCAAGTGCAGCTCAGTATTAGCTTCAGTATAAAAACTGTACAGATTTTTGTATAGTTGATAAGATTCTTTGTAGAGAAAATACTTTTTAAAAAATGCAAGTTGTGGCTTTTTGAGGGGCTACTACATACAGGCAGAGTTTCAAGCTTCTGATGGTAAATGTTTCTATATATTTAATGCTTTCTTTAATTTCTTGACTTGTATATGGTAGCACAGCAAACTCATAGAAATTAGCATCAATAGCAACTTTTGGGTTTTCTAGAACGAGAATGTTGTGTTTTTGTTTTTGTTTAATTTTGTAATAAAATTATATATATTAAAAAAAAAAAAGACACCAGGAGGGAAGATCCAAGTTCTTGCTTCTATTCTCAGGTGAGTAATTTAACATCTGTGGCATCAGTTTCCTTATCTGTAAAATGGGATTTACAGCCCTTGTCTATCAGATGGGGTAAGTAGTAAGAAGATAATGAAAGTCGCTCAGTGTTGTTGCCTGACTATTTGCGACCCCATAGACTATACAGTCCATGGACTTCTCCAGGCCAGAATACTGAATTAAGAGCAAATAGAAAATGTTCTAAAAATCACACCATGCTATGAAAATATAGGTTATCACTGTGGTGCTGGAGAAGACTCTTGCGAGTCCCTTGGACTGCAAGGAGATCCAACCAGTCCATCTTAAAGAAGATCAGTCCTGGGTGTTCACTGAAAGGACTGATGCTGAGGCTGAAACTCCAATACTTTGGCCAACTCATGCAAAGAGTTGACTCATTGGAAAAGACCCCGATGCTGGGAGGGATTGGGGGCGGGAGGAAAAGGGGACCACAGAGGATGAGATGGCTGGATGGCATCACCAACTCAATGCACATGAGTTTGGGTGAACTCCGGGAGTTGGTGATGGACAGGGAGGCCTGGCATGCTGCGATTCATGGGGTCGCAAAGAGTCGGACACGACTGAGCGACTGAACTGAACTGATCATTAGTGATGATTATTTGTGACAATATTATTTTCTTAAAAAAAAAATTCTACCTGTAATCCCATTTTGAATTTTTGGAAAAAAGAATGCACAAATTAGCAGTTAGATAAGTATTTCTTATCCATGAATCCCAAAACACTTGGAGTAAATACAACTTAGGACACACCTCACTTTTACTTGGGAGAATGACTGCAAATCTTCCACATAGTCTATTGGAACTGAACCTCCTGGGAACAGCACGCATTCTCTGTGTGGAGGCATAAAAATTCTTACCACAGTGACTGGAAGGCTCTCTGAGATCCTCAGTTTATGATTAGAAAGACATGGGAGACACAGCCTAAGGTAAAATGAGAGCTGAGCAAGCTTGCCTCTTGTCTGCTGTGACCCTGGTGGTCCAGCGCACAAGTGTGACCTCTGCACTCGATTCAAAGCAACCACGAACCAGTGAAGAACACAAAGCTCAGGTCTGAGACAATCCGCTTGCATTCTGCAGGGAGACCCAGGCACGCGCTGGCGGGGAGCTGGGACCGACCCCTCTGGCTGAGGGCTGCTGATGGAGCAGCAGAGCTGACCTGTCCCTACTCCCACCAGCGCATGCACACGGCGTCTGGGGGACTTCTTATCACACATCCACAAACAGGGGCTCCCCGGACCATGTGGAGGCCAGGCTGCAGAGGGCACTGGTATGTCTGTGAACTTCTCCTCCTTTTTAAGACATTCCTGTTTTTTCTTTTTTTGGGGGGGGGATTCAAAACTCATTTTTTTGTTTTTTTTTTTTTTAATTTTTTAAATTTAAAGTTATTTATTTTAATTGGAGGCTAATTACTTTACAATATTGTATTGGTTTTGCCATACGTCAACATGAATCCGCCACGGGTGTACACGTGTTCCCCATCCTGAACCCCCCTCCCACCTCCCTCCCCGTACCATCCCTCTGGGTCATCCCAGTGCACCAGCCTCAAGCATCCTATATCCTGCATCGAACCTAGACTGGCGATTCGTTTCTTATATGATATTATACATGTTTCAATGCCATTCTCCCAAATCATCCCACCCTTGCCCTCTCCCACAGAGTCCAAAAGACTGTTCTATACATCTGCGTCTCTTTTGCTGTCTCGCATACAGGGTTATCGTTACCATCTTTCTAAATTCCATATATATGCGTTAGTATACTGTATTGGTGTTTTTCTTTCTGGCTTACTTCACTCTGTATAATCAGCTCCAGCTTCATCCACCTCATTAGAACTGATTCAAATGTATTATTTTTAATGGCTGAGTAATACTCCATTGTGTATATGTACCACAGCTTTCTTATCCATTCATCTGCTGATGGACATCCAGGTTGCTTCCGTGTCCTGGCTATTATAAACAGTGCTGTGATGAACATTGGAGTACACGTGTCTCTTTTAATTCTGGTTTCCTCGGTGTGTATGCCCAGCAGTGGGATTGCTGGGTCATAAGGCAGTTCTATTTCCAGTTTTTTAAGGAATCTCCACACTGTTCTCCATAGTGGCTGTAGCAGTTTGCATTCCCACCAACAGTGTAAGAGGGTTACCTTTTCTCCACACCCTCTCCAGCATTTATTGCTTGTAGACTTTTCCTGTTTTTTCTTAAAGTCAGGTTTCTCAGAGAATACATCAGAGGATCTGACAGTCCCGGGGACCCCGGGGACATGGGGTACGGCTGAGGCGAGGGAGCTCTGTGAAAACTGACAGCTAAAGCAAAGGGCTTCGAAAGGAAGCTTGCTGAGACCATTCAGCCCCTTCCCTGAGGATCTCCCAGAACCCGGCCACCAGGCTCACTCCTCTCTCCACCCCTGCCACCCTCAGGCTGGATGTGAGTGGATTCTTTACCGCAGAAACTGGATACGGCCACCTGATTTGCAGCGCCATGAGAAAGGGATGGACAGCCTTTTCCACAGTCGGTGTTGGGTCAATTTAAACAAAAAAAAAGGAAAAGAAGCTTGGCCCTGGGACTTCCCTGGTGGTCCAGCGGCTGACTCTGAGCTCCCAAGCTCCCAGTGCAGGGGGCCCGGGTTTGATCCCTGGTCAGGAAGCTATGCTTGCAACTAAGATCCTGCTTGCCACAACTAAGACCAGAGTAGCCAAATAAATAAGTATGAAAAAAAAAAAAAAAAAACCTTGGCCCCTACTTCACAGCACACTCCCAGGTCAATTCCAGGTGGATGACAAGCCTAAATGTGAAAAGTAAAACAAAGTTGTTAGAGGAAAACCAAAACATCTTCCTGATTTTGGTATTTGAAACATTTCTTAAATAGGATACAAAAAAGTTCCACCATATAAAAAAATAGATAAACTGGACTATATTAACATTTAGAACTTCTGTTCAACTAAAGATACCATGAAAAGAATGAAAAAGGCATTGAACTTCAAAGCTGCTAAGAGACGAGGTCTGAAACGTTTTCTCACCACAGAAAAGAAAAACGGCATGCCCTGAGGTGGGTATTAGCAACCACGTTTGGTGGTAATCATACTGCAATATACAAATGTGTCAAGTCAATAGGTTGTACACCTCACACTAACACAATAGTTACCTGTCAATTATGTCTCAATAAAGTGTATTTGTTTATTTTATTTTTGGCTGCATGGCTTGTGGGATCTCAGTTCCCTGACCAGGGATTGAATCTGGGCCACAGCAGTGAAAGCACCGAATCCTAACCACCAGGCTACCAGGAAACTCTCATAAATAATTTTTCAAAAGAGAGAGTGAAAAGCAAGCAGAGACTAGGAGAAGATATTTGCAATGTATTTATCTGAGCAAAGACTCATGCTGACCTGTTATTTCCTTACTAAGGAAGAAAAAGCAGCTGAGCTAAGAGAAAAGGTTTGAACTGACACTCTTCCAAGGATGGATCCAAATGGCCACTAAACATATGTAAAGGTGCTCAGCCTCACTGGGACTTCCCAGTGAGGGAAGTTAAGGTTCAGGGGTTAAGACTTCGTCTCCCAATGATGGGACTATGGGCTGGATCCCTGGTCAGGGGACTAAGGTCCCACATGCTTCATGGCCAAAAACAAAAATAAAGCAGAAGCAATATTGTAACAAATTTAAGAAAAGACTATAAAATGGTTCACTTCAAAAAAAAAAAAAAAAAAAGGGAAAAAAAATGTACTCAACCTCTTGTGTCATCCAGAAAATGGAAATTAACTGTGCTTTCCCACCAGAATAGCCGAGATGAAAAAGACGGAAAATAACTAGGTGCCAGGGACCCCAAACACTCCTGGTAGGAGTAAAATTGGCAAAGTTGCTTTGGGAAACTGTCTGGCAGAGTCTTCTACAGCATGCTGGGTGCCCCAGCAAGGCCAACCATGAGCATACACCTAACAAATATTCATGCGCATGCTGAACAAAGGCTTCCCTGGTGGCTCAGGTGGTAAAGAATCTGCCTGCAATGCTGGAGACCTGAGTTCAATCCCTGTGTCGGGCAGATCGCCTGGAGAAAGGAATGGCCACCTACTCCAGTATTCTTGCCTGGAGAATCCCAGGGACAGAGGAGCCTGGAGGGCTACAGTCCATGGGGTAGCAAAAGAGTCGACATGACTGAGCAACTAACACTTTCACTTTCATGCTGAACAAAATTCATACAGTAGAAGGTTCACAGCAGCAGGGCAGGGGGTACAAAAGGCCAGCCCCTTGTCCTCGAGATGGGGGGATTCTGTGGTGCAAGCTGCACTCCAGAGTTTTCCCAAGGGACCAGGCTGGAGCAAGTCTCTGCCAAGACCACACTGTTGCTAATTTTGCTCCCCTGCACCATCTGGCTTCCGTTTTACCTTTTCTCCAAAGAGCATTCCTTCAATAAACAGTTTTCATAAAGATCTCCAATGCAGGTTTGCTTCCAGAGAGTCTGCCTTAGAACAGGTGGCATCAGAGGCTACCTACGGAAGGGGACTCGGCAGGTGGAATTCTGGGGGTGGTGGGTCGTTCACCTGCCAGATGGCGACATGAACCCATCAGTGGGGTGAAGGTCCCTGGGATGCTATGACCTGTGGCAGGGGTGGGGGGGCGCACACTGACCAGTTTCACGTCTCTGGTACAGGAGGTGCCGAAGAAACAGCCACAAGAAGGACCGTGGGACTGGGCGGCTGTTATTAAAAATCGTCCATCCAATGAAAACGGAAAAAGACAATCTCAGATATGACGATGTGAAGCCAAGTATGACAATCGGCCTAAAAGCACTCACCCCCCGCAGGCACAGCACTTGATATTAAGGAGTGGCAGAACCAAGAAGAAGGACTTCCCTGGTGGTCCAGTGATTAAGAGTCTGCCTGCCAATGCAGGGGACACGGGTTCAATCCATGGTCCAGGAAGTTGCCCTGGAGCACTAAGCTCCACAACTACTGGGCCTGCGCACCCTAGAGCCTAAGCTCCACAAGAGAAGCCACTGCAATGAGAAGGCCAAGCACTGCAGCTAGAGAGTAGCCCCCGCTCCCTGCAATGAGAGAAAGCCTACACAGCAACGCAGACCCAGCACAGCCACGAAAAAAAACTAAGAAGGGTGAACTCAGTCCAGGCAAGTCTGTTACATCAAAGTCAAGGCCCTCACGGAAAGGCATGAACTCTAAGGCTTGAGATGGGGCTGTGTGTCCTGCTTGGTCACTCAGTCATTTCTGACTCTTTGCAACCCCATGGACTGTAGCCCACCAGGCTCTTCTATCCATGGAATTTTCCAGGCAAGTGCACTGGGGTGGGTTACCATTTCCTTCTCCTTGCATCCCCTGCATTGGCAGGCAGGTTCTTTTACCACCTGGGAAGCCTCAGGATGGGGGTGTCTGTGTCTATTTACTTGAGAACCTCAAACCCCAGATTACCTGGGCCCACAAAGTGGCTGACTCCCTCTCCTTGGAAAATAGGAATCCCCCTTGCTTGAAGACTACAGCGGCAGTCTCAAACAAGACAAGCCTCTTACAAGACAGTGCCTGCCCTACTCAGGACTGCCCCCACTTCCCTCCTGGCCATTAGACCATAATGAGGGTGAAATTTCAGCATCACCCAATGGGGTTGCTGGGCTCATCATCCCAAACACCCCAGGGGACCGGGCTAACACGCACACAGGCAGGAACTGAAAGGATGCGTGGGTCCTGGGGGTATCAGTCAGGGGTGCAGAATATAAAGCAGGATGGGGAAGAGCCGCTGAGGACATCCTCCCATAAACACCCTGGCAAACGTCAGGGTCTCATGTGCTGGGGGGGTGGCTCCTAGGAGCCTGGAAGAGCAATAGTGAAGTGAAAGTGAAGGTCACTCAGTCATGTCTGACTCTTTGCGACCCCATGGACTACAGCCCAGCAGGCTCCTCTGTCCATGGAATCCTCCAGGCCAAAATACTGGCATGGGTAGCCGTTCCCTTCTCCAGGGGATCTTCCCAACCCAGGGATTGAACCCAGGTCTCCTGCATTGCAGGCAGATTCTTTTCCCTCTGAGCCACCAGGGAAGCCTGGAAGAGCAATGGACCACACTAAATGATTCCAAAACTGGCACAGCAGTCTTTGGAAAAACAGGCCTTGAGGTCACTGGGACCTCAGAGTGAACCTGACGATGTGGCTCAGGGCCCCCAGCCACTCTCCTGCCCCGTCACACCAGTGGAACCCTTTCCCACCCCACCATCCGTCCCCTACAGAAACCCATCTCCATAAAACAGAGGTCCCAGGGTGGAAAGCAAGCACAGAAGTCACATTAAAAATCCCTTCTTAGTGCCAAGTACTATAGCAAACACTTGGACTCAACCGACTAACTTTCAAAGCTGTCTTTTTTATGTTATAATCTATTTTCCAAAGGTGGAGCTAACATTACACATACTGTTAAGTCTCTTTATTTTAGGCTTTTATTTACCTAAAACATAATCTATCCTATACTGCATGTAAAAGTAACCAGCATGGGACCTAGAGGAGCTGGCATACTAGAAAGGGTCTGCCACATACAGCAGGAAAAGCCATGAGCTGGCTGTGTCCTTTGAGAGGGCCGGGGACACACAGTCTGAGCACCAAAGCCTAGACACTACACTGACTGTGCTTCACAGATCAGGCCCTCTTCTTCTTCTTTAGATTTATTTTAGTTTTGGCCGGGCTGGGCCTTCACTGCTGCTTGGGCTTTTTCTCTAATTGCGGTGCACGGGCTTCTCATTGCGGTAGCTTCTCTTGTAGCGGAGCGCGGGCTCTAGGGTGCAAGGGCTTTAGTGACTGCTACACGAGGGCTCAGCAGTTGTGGCTCTCTGGCTCCAGGGCATAAGCTCAGTAGGGGCACAGGGGCTGACCTGCTGCACGGCATGTGGGATCTTCCCAGACCAGGGATCAAATCCCTGTCTCCCGCATTGGCAGGCAGATTCATTAATCTGAGCCACCAGGGAAGCCCCTTCTTCTTCTTTTTTTTTTTAATATTTACGTATTTATTTATTTGGCTGCACCAGGTCTCAGTTGCAGCGTGCAGATTCTTAGTTGTGGCCTGTGGGATCTAGTTCCCTGATCAGGGATCCAACTCAGGCCCCTCTGCACTGGGAGTGCAGAGTCTTAGCCACTGGCCCACCAGGGAAGTTCCTAAACCCTGTTCCTATTCCTTGTTCATCTCCAGCAACGTTTCTTCTCTAGGGAATTTTCTTTTTTCCTTTTTCTCATAATTTCAGGTTACCTTGCCACTCCTTTCTACACCTTTAATTCCATAAGACTATACATTGAACCCGACATACCAGACAGATAGAATCACAGTCTCTGTCTTGAATCTTTCAGCAATGCCCTAGATCTAATATATGCAATGTCCTATTTCACTAACCTCAGCCAGTGCAGCACCTTTATGTGAAGAAAGGAGTAAACTTAGTGAGTGGTTTTGCATTAAAAAACGAAGACATCTAGGCAGTAGTTTCCAACTAACTTCCCCAAGATACTTATTAACTACCATGGGAAAGATGGTAATGCTTCTGTGGAGAAATCCATGGTGAATTGTATCTCGATAAAGCTGTGACCAGGGTCCGGCACAGGGCGGACTGCTAAGGTGCTGGGAATGCTTCATTTCTTGATCTGGGTGGTGAGTCCAAGGGTGTTTGTTTATAGTTTCTTTAACAGTAGATATGGTTTATATACTTCCATATAAATATTTCACAACTCCCAATACAAAAGTTAAAAGAAAAAAAACAGAAAGTAAATTAAAAGCAGATGGTTTTTGTTTCCAGAAAAGAAAGTTAAAAAAAAAAAAAAGAGCAGGTGCCAGGAACAGTCATTATCAGCTGACCTGGCATCTTTGGGACACCCCTCCTCATCACTGGGACCTCACAGTGAACCCGATGGTGTGGCTCAGGGCCCCCCGCCACTCTCCTACCCCGTCACACCAGTGGAACCCTTTTCCATCCCACGATCCATCACCTACAGAAACTCATCTCCATAAAACAGAGATCTCAGGATGGAAAACCAGGACAGAAGTCACATTAAAAATCCCTTCTTAGTGCCAAGTACTATAGCAAACGCTTGGACTCAACCAACTAGCTTTCAAAGCTGTCTTTTTTATGTTATAATTTATTTTCCAACGGTGGAGCTAACATTACACATACTCTTATTTTTTATGCTTTTATTTACCTAAAACATAACCTGTCCTACACTGCATGTAAAAGTAACCAGCATGGGACTTCCCTAGGGGTCCAGTGGTTAAGAATTCACCTTTCAAAGCAGGGGGCACAGGTTTGATCCCTGAGTAGGGAGCTAAAACCCCACATGCCGTGGAGCAACTAGGCCCACAGGCCACAGCTGCTGAGCCTGAGGGCCACAACTAGAGAGTTTGTGCCCAGCAATGCAAGATCCTGTATGATGTAATGAAGATCCTACGTGTCTCAACTAAGACCCAATACCATCAAATAAATAAATACATGTTAAAATAAAAGTACCAGTTTTTTGATGTTATCTCTGGAATCAAGAGACAGTTGAAGCTAACTCTTGACTAAAACCTACAATTTGGTTATAGTCCCTCAGTATTTGGAACTACGATGGGATGGTATCTGCACACGGCAAAAGAGTCTTTGTTTACATATTCAATATTTATTCACTAAGTGGTAGGATTACAGCCTTGAAATTAAAAGACGCTTACTCCTTGGAAGGAAAGTTATGACCAACTTAGACAGCATATTAAAAAGTGGAGATATTATTTTGCCAACAAAGGTCCGTCTAATCAAGGTTATGGTTTTTCCAGTAGTCATGTATGGATGTGAGAGTTGGACTGTGAAGAAAGCTGAGCGCCGAAGAATTGATGCTTTTGAACTGTAGTGTTGGAGAAGACTCTTGAGAGTCCCTTGGACTGCAAGGAGATCCAACCAGTCCATTCTAAAGGAGATCAGCCCTGGGTGTTCTTTGGAAGGAATGATGCTAGAGCTGAAACTCCAGTACTTTGGCCACCTCGTGCGAAGAGTTGATTCATTGGAAAAGACCCTGATTCTGGGAGGGATTAGGGGCAGGAGGAAAGGGGATGACAGAGGAAGAGATGGCTGGATGGCATCACCAACTCGATGCACATGAGTTTGGGTGGACTCCTGGAGTTGGTGATGGACAGGGAGGCCTGGCGTGCTGCAATTCATGGGGTCGTAAAGAGTCGGACACGACTGAGTGACTGAACCGAACTGAACTGAACTGAACTGAACTGAACTGAAGTGGTAGGAAGCAACTTTCCCTAAAAGAATGCATTTGAAATGATTCCTTCATCTTTATTAAGAATTACAAAGTAACATAAATAGAATAGATCACTCAGATGGTAAAGAATCTGCCTGCAATGCAGGAGACCTGGGTTCAATCCCTAGGTTGGGAAAATCCCCCGGAGAAAGGAAAGGCTACCCACTCCAGTATTCTTGCCTGGGAAATCCTGTGGACAGAGACTGGCAGGCTATACAGTCCATGGCATTGCAAAGAGTCCAACATGACCGAGCGACTAGCACACATCTTAACCCAAAGCCAAGGGGTAACGACGAAAAACAAGTTACATTGCAAAACTGAAGACATACAATAATTTTATTTACATAATTTCTAAAAGTGAATGGTCCTCTTCCCTAGGCCAATACTGGCATGGGTGCCTTAAAAATGGAATGTAACACTCATGTTCTTAGCAGTATTATTCACAGCAGCCAAGAGGAGGAAGCAACCCAAGTGTCTATTGACAGATGAAAGGATAAACAAAATGTGGCCTATCTATATCCTGGAATATTGCTCAGCCTTAAAAAGGAAGGAGATTCTGGGACTGCCAGAATTCTGGTAGCCTGGTGGCTAAGACTCCAAGCTCCCAAAAAATGGGGCCTGGGTTCGATCCCTAGTCAGGGAACTAGATCTCACATGCTGCAACTAAGAGCTTGCAAGACAAGACTCCCACGTGCCTCAACTAAAATTTCCTTAATGCCACAACTAACACCTGATACAGCCATTGAATACTTTTCTTTTTTTTAAAAAAAGAACGAAATTCTGATATAGGCTACGACATGGATGAACCTTGAAAACATTATGCTCAATGAAATAAACAGGTCACAAAAAGCCAAATACTGTAAGACTCCACGATACAGACTTCTCTAGAAGTCAAATTCTTAGAACGGTTGCCAGGGGCTGAAAGGAGAGGAAAAGGGCGAGTTCGTATTTAATGGGGACAGAGCTTCAGTTTTGCAAGATGAAAAGAGTTCTGGAGCTTGGGTGTAAAACGGTGTGAATATACTGACATTGGTATACTTAAAATTGCTAAGATGATACCTTTTATGTTATGCATATTTTGTCACAGTTTTAAAACATGAAAGTAAGATTGAGAAGATAACATATTGAACTGAGCAGGGTAGTCACCTCCGGGGAGAGTCCAGGAGTAGGGAGACAGGTATTATAAGAGTGCTGTTTTTAAAAAACCCTTTTACATAAAGGTCTGTAAAGCCCTATTCGCATTTTAAAAGTATAAATATTCATAGTTTAGCTTTTTTATAGTCTGGATTTTCTTGGACTCTCAGGTTGTTAAAAACAGGACCCAGTCACACTGAATCTGACCTTTCTAAAGGTGAATCATTGCACCTTGACAACCCAGAGGCTGAAGCTCCCCAGCTCTACTCCTCCCCATGCTGATTCTGATGTCTTTGTCTTTTTCTACAAGCCCGCAACCACTTCTTAGTACATCCTAACCTGGTGCTCGGTGGTAAAGAATGGACCTGCCGAGCAGGAGATCTGGGAGATGCAGGTTCGAGCCCCGGGTCGGGAAGATCCCCTGGAGGAGAAAATGGAAACCACTCCAGTATTCTTGCCTGAGAAATCCCATAGACAGAGAAGCCTGGCGGGCTACAGTCCGTGGGGTCACAAAAAGTCAGACACGACTGACTGACTGAGCATGCAACCCCACTCAGCAGACCACTTCCTGCAGTTCACTAAAAAAATCTATTATTCTATGAATGGCCTTCATTTTCCTACTTTTATATATTCTCCTAGGCCTATTTCCTTCCTATGCTCAATGGTAATCCTTTTTCTATTTTTAGAGAAAATGTGAATGCTTTCAATTAAAAAATAAAAACATGTCCACTGGGGAAAATTCAAACAACACAGAAGGATATGAAGAAAGGACCTCCTGTCACTGATGTAGCCCCAAGAGTTACCCCTGTCACAGGTTCAAATGCTGTGTGCTCATGTATTTTTATGCACCTGTAAATATCAACATAAATGTATGCACAAATATTTTACACACTGTTACTAATACTTTTATCAGAAGTGAAACCAGACTCTATATTATATATAGCAACTTGCTTTTCTTGGTAAATGATGTGGTCATGGATATATTTTCATCTCAGTAAATACAGCTCTACCTTATTTTTGGCTGAGTGCTAGTTCATAGTATAGACACGCTACAATTTATCTGATGATTCCTGCCTAATGTGCGGAAAACTCACACGTATCTGATGTCAAAGTGGATCAGGGCTGCAGGAGAATGGTGAGTGCAGAGGAGACACACAGAAGTATGTTCTTCCTCTACATGGACATTTGGAAACGACAAATCGCTGGGCCATAGATGGAAATTAAATACGTACTGCAAACTGAATGTCCAAAAAAATGAAAAACAGCTGTAGTACCATTACAAAGGAAGGAAGAGGGAAAGAAGATGGACAAAAGGCAAAAAATCCAATTTAATACAAACACACACCCACACACTCCTTCCATGGACTTTTACATTCTGTCATGAACTCATGGCATCACTGACTCAGTGGACATGAGTTTGAGCAAACTCCAGGAGATAGTGACGAACAGGCAGGCTTGACATGCTCAATTCATGGGGTCGCAAACAGTCAGACAGGACTTATCAACTGAACAACAACAACAATGGACTCAGTTATGCCCCCTCCCCCATTCATACACTGAAGCCCAGCTTCCAAAGTGACTATATTTGGAGATGGGGCTTTCGAAAGGTAATTAGGTTAGATAGGGTTTCCTTCAGAGAAGGTGATGGCAACCCACTCCAGTACTCATGCCTGGAAAATCCCCCGGGTGGAGGAGCCTGGTGGGCTGTAGTCCATGGGGTTGCTAAAAGTCAGACTCGACTGAGCGACTTCCCTTTCACTTTTCACTTTCATGCATTGGAGAAGGAAATGGCAACCCACTCCAGTATTCTTGACTGGGAAATCCCATGGACAGAAGAGCCTGGGGGTCTACAGTCCCACTCCAGTATTCTAGCCTGGGAAATCCCATGGGCAGAGGAGCCTGGGAGGGCTACAGTCCATAGGGTCGCAAAGAGTTGGACACAACTTAGTGACTAAACAACAACATATGGTTAGATAAAGTCATAAGGGTGGGCCCTTCAAGATGGGAACAGAAACAGAGCTATATCATTCTCTTTTTCCTTTTTGGCTGTACTGAGAGGCTTGCAGAATCTCAATTCCCCAACCAGGGACTGAAACCCAACCCGTGCCAGTGAAAGCCCAGAATCCTAACCACTAGGGAACTCCCAGGCTCTTTCTGCTGTGTGAAGACCCAGTAGAAGGCAGTCATGGCAAGTAAGGAAGAGGGCCCTCACCGGCAGCCTGGTCTGCTGGCACCTTGATCCTGGACTTCTCAGCCTCCAGAACCATGAAAAATGAGTATCTGTTGTTTAAGCCACCCAGCCTATGGTATTTTGTTATAGCAGCCTGTGCAGATAAATAGAGGCTCTAAGGCTGTAGATATCACTGTACCTGTGACCAACCTGCCTGGTTACACTGGGGCCCGGGCACAAACCAGCCTTCAGACAAAACACCTGCAGGGCGCCCTGTTTAAGCGGCAGCTGCCCCCGGGGGCTCTGCTCCTCCGTGTCCCCTGCCTTGCCTTCTCCCCTTTCCTCAACTCTAACTGCCCAGAACTCTTGGATCTTTTTTTTTTTTTTTAATGTCAATATCCTAGTTCAGGCACTTTTCATTCTTAACTAACATGAACTATGACTTCTGGGCCATTTTCGCCTTCTGAGATGGCCCACACTCTTATCTATGGAGTGTGTTTCTCTCTAGATAAACGCACTTTTTATCTGAAAAGTAAGATAAACTACGACTTCCTAACTGGTCTCTTCTTCTCTTTCTGATTCACTCGACACTCTGAGTTGAGTTAAAGAATTAACTTTCTAAAATGGAAATCAAAGCACTATAGTTGTCACTGTTCGAATTCTTAAAATATTCCAGCAGGATGGATATTTTTTTAAATGCCTCTGGAGTCAAGACCTCTCTCGATAACTGACAATCCTAAGGTCACTAAACCTCCAAATGATTTACAGTTTTAGCAGTAATTTACCTCAATAAAATGAGATCTAGGACTTCCCTGGTGCTGCAGCGGATAGGAATCCGCCGGCCAATGCAGGGGACATGGGTTCAATCCCTGGTCAGGAAGAACTCCACATGCCACGCAGCATACTAAGCCTGTGTGCCGCAACTATGGAAGCCCGAGCTCTACAGCCTGGAAGCCACAGTTACAGACCTTGTGTGCTTAGATCTCCACCTTACGAGAGGCCTCCACAATGAGAAACCCACGCACCACAAGGAAGAGCAGCCCCCTGCTCGCCGCAATTAGAGAAAGCGCAAGCAAAGCAAACGAAGGCCCAGTGCAGGCATAAAAAGAGAAAAGAAAAAAGCTCTTAAAGAAAAAAAAGGATCTAATGCAATAAAGGACCAAAAAACCACCATCAGTTCTTCCGCCCCCTCGGGAAGGGGAGGGAGGCCTCAACTGTGATGTACAAACACCACCATCTCATCTCCTCAATACAGACGCCAGAGCAGAAGGACCTGTAGGAGCCCTGCTCACTACTTAAGATAGTTCCTTAACAACCAGTGAGGGGATCTGTCTGGTGGTCCAGCGGTTAAGACTCTGCGCTTCCAATGCAAGGGGCATGAGTTCGAACCCTAGTCAGGGAACTATGATCCCCCCTGCCACGTGGCTTGGCCAAGAAAATTTAAAGATGAAATAAAATAAGAAAAAACTCACAATTAACTTAAAAAAAAAAAAAAGTGAGTATGTGCTCCACCCAGAACTGTAATTGCAGAAATAACCAACCTGAAAGGCTAGCGAGTGCAGCTAACATTATTGCACACTTCTCTTTCTCCAGCAATTCCAACGCATTTTTCAAGCATGACATCCCTACAAAGTCAGAACAGCCTCCCCGTTACAAGTGGGTAATTTGAGAGCCTGGGTGATGGACCCTTGCCAGGGCTGCAAAGAGTTTGGGTTGCAATCTTCACTGCCAGGGTTGCAATAGGTATGTAAAATTTGCAATCTTGATTCCGACCTCTCTTCAACCATCCTTCCCTATACACCCACACTCTGGTTCTTTAAATCTGACCTGAAGACTTGATAATACATCTGACTTTGACGGATGGATTATCCTAAGTGGGAGATGAGCTTCTGTAAAAACTACAGGCCGAGCCATAGCTGAATGGTACTCATCTGAGTCTGATCATTCAGAAGATGATAGGAAATACGACAAGTCCCAGAAGCCAGGAAGTCTACGGCCTTTATAACTTAATCTAACCATGTATTTCAACATATTGTGTCCCCATCTCTTTGGAAAGAGGAGCCGTTCCTGCCCGGGGCTGCTGGATGGCTTTATAAGGCTGTTGTTCTCTTTCCTCTGCAACCCAACGCCTGTCTACCGACACTGAGATATGTTAGCAGAGAGTAGAGGTCAGCTCTGGAGAACTCAAGTGACCAGCCAGCCTTCAGTCGCTGGGCCTTCCCCTAAACAAGCTGACATGTGGTAACAGCAGGCGGCCAAGGTCAGGTCAGCTGGTGGAATTACACACCAAATACAAACTCTCTCAAGAGACACTCGTGAGAACGTGTCACAGGCATGCTGGCTACTCTCTCCACATTTCACAAACTGCCCTCGAGGATCCACTCAGACTCACATACAAGATGTGGGCAGGGGTCCTGAGTACCCCTAACCTGACCATCAGGAAAGGGCAGGGGACCCCAGGCTCTGGAATTGGACTGCTGGGTTCAAGTCCTGAGTCAGTCACTTCTAGGCTTTGCAATCTTTGCTTCAATTCCTTGTGTCTCTTGTTTTCATCCATCAAATCAGGACCTTCCTTGTTAGGGTGTGAGGATGTAACCGAGCAGGACCCTATGGGGCCTTCCCTGGACAGGCCTTCCCCCATATCCTCTGCTTCAGCTCATCTCGGAAGCACCTAGATAATAGTATTTGATGCAAATGTCCTGAGTTGTTTTGCAGATCTGAAAAAAACTCCCACCAAATGGAAGAGCGACTTGATGACCAGGAGCACAGAGCCCCAGACCTCCTGGGGCCTGAGGACTGATAAAGTGAACCCCTGTGGCAGCCCCTGCTCCCTCCTTATCAGCCAGAGAACCGTGCACAAGGCGATCACATACCTCGCAACACCGCCCACCCCTGCCTCGCCTGCCATTTCAAAGTGCTGTGCGGAAACGCTTTGGAGAGTTGAGGCTTTTTACAACATGAGCCAGCCATCTCCTTCCATGGTCCTGCAATAAACCTTTCTCTGCTCCAAACTCTGACGTTTCAGTTCGGCCTCACTGCGCATCGCCCTTGAACTTGCATCAACAAGGACACAAAGAGTCAACACATACAGAGAACTTGGAACAACTGGGCCTGGCAAATGGTAAGCGTTCACTCAATGTTAGCTATTATTAACTAAGAAAGGGAAAAAGCAAAGGGAAACATGTTGCATTCTCTACTTCCACCTCCCTTTCTGAAGTGACTCTGGTTTGCTTTCTTAACATAAAGGATGATGTCCTTTGAAAACATTTGCTCTGTGCAATATGAAGCATGTTTAACGATTAGTCCACAAAAACAACAACAAAAAGGCCAGTGTTGATGCTTCTTTAGGAGAAAGCCTGCAAGTGAAGGTCAAGGCTGCTGTCGGGGGCTCCTGGAAGAGCTCGGTCATTCATGGGCTCACAGAAGTGTAAACAAGACAGTTACCCTTTGGGGAGGTTTGTCGGCCAACATAAACCTCAAAATGAGCCTAAAGAAGTGTTCCCTTGTTTTAAAATCACCTTTATGGCCTGAAAAAGTTTTTTTAAAAAAACCTACACTTTAAAAAAGTATATAAACTATTCTGACACCAGAGGAAAGGAAAAAGGGAGGAAGAAACGGATGCAAATGGCCAAGTCCCTGTGAGAAGAAAGAGTATTTTTCAAGCATGAGCCCACTTCCAGGAAGCGTGGGAGTTCTTATCTGGCTCAAGCAGAAAAAAAGATCATTCCACTCTAAAGGCTAAGGTAACAGTAGAAAAATCAGACAGTAGACATTTGATAAGTATGAGTTGTCATAATAGACTGTGAAGCAGAAAGTACTTGGTATTTTGAAAGTACTGTTCAACTAAGAATTGGTTTCCGAGGTGGCACAGTGAAAAATCCATCTACCAATGCAGGAGATGCAAGTTTGATCCCTGAGTGGGGAACATCCCCTGGAGAAGGAAATGGCTTCCCACTCCAGTATTCTTGCCTGGAAAATTCCACGGACAGAGGAACCTGGGCGGGGCGGGGCGGGGTGCAGCAGGCTATAGTTCATGGGATCACAAAGAGTTGGGCATGACTGAGCACACAGCACCGGGCTGTGGTGGGGGGGTTGTCACTCCAGACAGAAAGGTGTTGTTAGTCGCTCAGTTGTTTCTGACTCTTTGTGACCCCATGTACTACAGCCCCCCTAAGCTTTTCTATCCATGGAATTTCCCAGGCAAGATTACTGGACTGGGTTGCCATTCCCATCTCCAGGAGATCGAACTCGGGTCTTCTGTATCGCAGATTCTTTACCTTCTGAGCCATCAGCGAAGCCCAGATGGAAAGGAAGAAAACAATAAAAACCATCAACAACAACCAAAATGCTTTTTAATGAAAGCTCCAGATGGAAAATCGTCATCAGATTAACCTTCCTAAAGACCAAAAAACAAATGATTTCTCTGGGGCTCTCATCTGCCTAACACACTTCAGTATTTCCCGAGCCTGTGGGAGAGGGTGGAGCACATCTTGAGGGAACGGAGCCCCCACCTACCTTTCCAACCTTGCTTCTCCACCAGGAAAAGGGCCACTCCTGCCAGACTGGCTTCCCTATTTGTTCCAGGCGAGGAACAAACCATGCTCATTTCAGCTTTGTGTCCCCAGCACCTCCCACAGTGCCTGGCACACAGCAGTTTCTCAGTAAATGGTTACTGGTTTGACAGAAATGTGAATGCGTTCACGCCTGTGCCCTGTGCCTCCCTCCCCGGAAGCCCCTTGCCTACCCGCCTCTTGAAGACTCAGCCATCCTCCAAGGCCTCCTCCTCAAAACCAGAACCAAAGCACCAGCCCTTACGATTCCCCTCCACCACTCTCTATACCTACAGAATCGCAGCCCTTTCAGACCTTGACTGCTATTGAAGTATCTCTTGTTCCTGTGTTTGGCCTGCCCCACTAAAATAGGAGTTTCTGGAGAACAGCAGGATATTGTGAAGCAAAGAGAAGCAGTGGAAAGGTTATTGATCTGCAGCTAGGCAGATCTAGTTATGTGGCTTTGGGAAAAATTTTCTGAGAGCATTTTGAACAGGGTCCGGAACATAGTGTGCACTTCATAAAGGCTACTGGGCTTCCCTGGTGGCTCAGCGGTAAAGAATTCGCCTGCATTGCAGGAGATGTGGGTTCAGCCCCTGGGTTGGGAAGATCCTCTGGACAAGGAAATAGAAACCCACTCTGGTATTCCGGCCTGGAAAACCCCATGGACGGAGGAGCCCGGCGGGCTATAGTCCATGGGGTCACAAAAGAGCTGGACACGACTTAGCAACTAAAGAACAACAACAACAAAAGCTCGGAACCTCAGTTCTCTCACTTACAAAATAATACTGATAATAAATTCTCTGACAGGTAGCGTTTTTTTATATATATATAGTTTTTATTTATTTATTTATTGGCCTTGCCACGTGTCATGTGGGATCTTAGTACCCAGATTAGGGACTGAACTCTGGCCCCTGCACTGGAAGTGCGGAGTCTTAACCACTGGATCACCAGGGAAGTCCTAAAGTGGGTCTCTATGAAGATTAGAAATAATGTCTGAAAAGTCTCTAGGGCCTTCCTTAGCACAAAGTGGCCAATCAGTAGCCACATGGCAGCTATTTTTGCAAAGCTTCATGCTGGGTGCAGAGAAAATGCCCCATAAACATTTATGGAATGAGTTGAATGAATGGAGAGAGAGACAGTCTGATATCAACTCAGATATCGAGGGGAAACTTGTCAGTCATTCATTCAACAGATCTTTATGAAAGGCTTATCACAATGTCCCAGGCTTTGTTCTGGGTGCTGGGTTTCGACAGTGGCACAGCCCCCTTGCCCTGGGAAATGGACATTCTGATGCAAAAGGCAGATAATAGAGGGGACAAGGCAACGGAAGCTTATGTGGTGTTAGGAAGAACTGATGCTTTCAAACTGTGGTGCTGGAGAAGACTCTTGAGAGTCCCTCGGACTGCAAGGAGATCAAACCAGTCAATCCCAAAGGAATTCAACCCTGAATATTCATTGGAAGGACTGATGCTGAAGCTCCATTACTTTGGCCACCTGATACACAGAGCTGACTCATTGGAAAAGACCCTGATGCTGGGAAAGATTGAAGGCAGGAGGAGAAGGGGGTGGCAGAGGATGAGATGGTTAGATAGCATCACTGACTCAACAGACATGAATCTGAGCAAACTCTGGAAGATAGTAAAAGACAGGGAAGCCTAGCATGCTGCAGTCCATGGGGTTGCAAAGAGTTAGACATGATTTATCGACCGAAAAACAACAATGTGGTATTCGTTGCTATGCTGCTACTGCTACTGCTAAGTCGCTTCAGTCGTGTCTGACTCTGTGCAACCCCATAGACGACAGCCCAACAGGCTCGCCCATCCCTGGGATTCTCCAGGCAAGAACACTGGAGTGGGTTGCCATTTCCTGCTCCAACTGAAGAGGAATGAAAAGCAAGGTGAGGACAGGCTAGGGACTGGGTAAGGGAAGTCTGCAGAGGCGGCGTTTAGGCAGAGCTTCAGAGCGGCAGATCCTAGGAGAGCTGGGTTTTGTGAGCCGTCCTCACTCTCAGGCAGACCGGGTACTTTTCCACGGGGCAGCCTCTGGTGCCAGGAGACCCTGCTCCACCAAAGAGGCTGCCGTCTGGCTCCTCTCAACTCAGACCAAGCCGCAGACGCTGCTGAACCAGCAATTACAAACTTATTTTGACAAGACCATTTGACTCAGCCACTTAGCCCCTAGTGGAAGTAAACGGATGATACTCATACCGCCACGGGTCTGTTCCCCAGAAAGTTCAGATCGCTGTTTTCTCCAAACAAGTAGCCTTCGGGGTGAGTTGAATCAAACTTCTCTCCTCCCATAATGAAGTGGCTGGCAAAATAGCTTCCTAGAGGGCGAGAGACAGAAACCAGTCAGACTAAGCCAAGCGAACAAGCCGATTCAGGGGGAAAGAAGAAGGCTAACCCTTCAACCAACAATTAGAGCCATTTCTAACCCTAGGAAAAGTTTCTTCTCTCGATTGGGGATAATGGCACAAAATACGCAAAATCCTAGCAGTGAGATATCAAATAGAAAACAGATCACTGTTTTCCTTTTGACATTCTTTTTTTTTTTGGCTGTACTTCACGTGCTGTTTCTCTAGTTACCGTGACTGAGGGCCTCTCTTGTGGCGGCCTGCTGGCTCAGTGGTCTCAGGGCTTAGCTGCCCTGTGGCATGTGGGATCTTCCCAGACTAGGGATCGAATCCCCCCTTAATCCCCCCATCCTCCGCATTGGCAGTCAGATTCTTAACCACCGGATCACCGGGGAAGTCCCTTTTGACATTCTTGCAAAAGACCAGAAGGCCCCACAATGCACATTAATGTGTGTATATATATATATATATATATGTATGTATGTATTTTGTTCCTGAATTTTTTCCCTTACACTTGAAATGGTTATTCCTTATTCTGCATGTACTCATGAATCTTAACTGCGGGTATCAGCATGCCCGCACGCACATACGTTCCTTTGCCCAGACTTTCCATACACCGGCTCATACCCAAACACAGTCGTCTCAGCATTTCCCTGCCAATTCTGTGTATACCTCCATCACCCTCCACAATGAAGGGTCCTTGTGTTCCATATTTGCTTCAAAATGACGGTTTAATAGGAAAATACAAATTAAGTAATACTGCCCCAGGCTTTACCAATCAACTACCACACAGACTCTTGCCTGGAAAATTCCATGGACAGAGGAGCCTGGCGGGCTGGAGTCCACTGGGTCTCAAAGAGTCAGACACAACTAAGCGACTGGGCACTCACATACCACACAGATTATATTGCTTAACTGGACAAGTTTAATGATTTTGAAAGACACAGACACGCATATATACCCTAGTCCCAAATTCATTAGCAGTCTTCATGGCCAAAGTTACAGGGACATCAGTCAGGTCCCACCTTGATCAGCCAGGAGGCAGGAATATTTTCAACCCTACACCAACTAGAGGCAATCTGCAGGCAGGGTCAGGATCTCCAACTGCCTTATGGAGACAGATGGAGGAAGCGAGCCAGGACACGATGGCACTAAGTAACCAAGGGAGGCTTAGGTAACACTGCCCATTCCATCTGGGAACACTTTCCAAATCTGATTAAACGCATGCTTCTCACAGACTGGATCAACAACAGGTCCTACCGCATAGCACAGCGAACTGTGTATCAATATTCTGTGATAAACCACAATGGAAAAGAGTATAAAAAAGAATGTATATATACAAACAGAATCATTTAGCTGTACAGCAGAAATTAACACATTGTAAATCAACTATATGCCAAAAAAAAACCCAAACAGTAACAACAACAAACCCCAATGCTTCTTAGCTCACATTTCTATAATCCAATTCTCCCATAAACGTAAACTGTTCAAAAGTGAGTGACTCGGCCATATCATATTCCATCAGTGCTCTCATATACCCCAGTTCTTGGATTAATACAAAGAACTTACGAATCAGCAAAAAGTCTTCCTTATGTGTTATATGGCTAGGATAAATGTTTCAATTTTTTAGGTTTACAGAAAACTCTAAAAAATGAGATTCAGCACTTTCAGCCTGTGAAGAAGCCGCAGCAACAAAGGCAGAGAAGAAAGTTCTAACAGGAAAACGGAATCAAATATTCTTTTTTTTTTGGATTTTCTACACATGGAGTTGCTTTGGTCTAGAAACACATTAAACAAAACAACATGGATAAAATCCCTTGCCACAAAGTGAGGCAATTCTTTAATTAACCAGCAAGCAGGAAAGCATTATTTGAGAGTCGTTGTTGTTATTTTAATTCCGTCTGACTCTTTGGGACCCCAGGGACCGTAGCCTGCCAGGCTCCTCTGTCCATTGGATTTTTCAGGCAAGAATACTGGAGTGGGTTGCTATTTCCTTCTCCAGGGAATCTTTCTGACCCAGGGATTGAACCTGCATCTTCTGCATTAGCAGGCCGATTCTTTTACCACTGAGCCACCTGGAAAGCCCCTTGTTTGAGGGTAAAAGCAGCTGAAACCAAAGCAATCAAGGAGGAACCCTTGAAAGTTACCCATCAACATGAAAACACACAGGGGCAGCCATCTGCAGTGATACACAGCACAATTCATCATTTAGGAGCTTAGTTATAAATTATTTATGTCTAGCACTTACTAGCCCTATTTTCCACGTGCATAATTTATAGAGAAGGAGGTGCCTAGCTGTCACAAACAGAAGCACCCATCTCAAAGAATTTGTCATTTACTGTCAAACATTAGGAAAATACATTTTCTACACATTAGACATTATACATTTACTATACATTAGGTGAAATTAGGAAAGATGTTTACATTAATGGGTGGCTTGCCCAGATCATGAATAAAGAATGGGGAGAAGCAGGTTCGGTGTCTGGAGTGGTACAGGCTGAGTTCAATCTGGGACACGCTGAGTTTCCAGGACCTGGGAGCCATCAGGTGAGGGATGTGAGGACAATGAAATCAACGGATAATCAGCTTACACATGGTAGTGATTGATTCTAGCAAGAGAAGAGCACTAATGGCTTCAGGGTTAAAGCCTTCGGGGTTAAAGCATTAAAGATGGCAGGGTTCTACTGGAAATGCCCTTTTGGGGACAGCCATGATAATAAATGAAATTACCCAGAAAGCAGCATGTAGCGCTAACTGTAGCCTTGTCTGGCATTTTATTTTTTTAACTTTTAACTTTTTATTTTTAAATAAGTCTATTCAGCTGCACAGGTCTTGGTTGAGGCATGTGAACTCTTAGTTGCTGAATATGGGATCTAGTTTCCTGATCAGGGATCATACTTGGGCCCCTTGGAATAGAAGCTTGCTGTCTTAGCCACTGGACCACCAGGGAAGTCTCTATTTTATTTTATGACTATTTAAAAGAAAAAAAATTTTTTTTGGCTGCACTGCACAGCATGTGGGATCTTAGTTCCCCAACCAGGGATGAAACCCACATCCTCTGCATTGGAAACTGAGTCTTAACCACTGGAGTGCCAGGGAAATACAGCCTTGATGGCATTAAAAATCAAGAGCACACATATACAAAGACCTAAAAGTAAGGTCAATAATCCACAGGTGAAAAGGAGGATTTTTTTTCATTTTGAGAGAAGTGTCAACGCCACACTGATCTCCCTGACACACTTAAATGCCTCATCAGATAAAAGAAAAACGTTCTGTTTGCCAAGGCTGCCCAGAGATGGGGATCAGGGCGCAGTGACCTAGACGGTGTGGCCACATCAACAGATGGGAACACCAAACACACCAACAGTCCCTGAAAAACAGTGCCTGGTGGACAGTTTGTGCACATTTCTGCTTCTTAGTGAGAACTGTGCACTAAGATCAGAAATGGTATGGAAAAAAGAACTACACTGGAACATTTCTTTGCCTATTTGCGGGAAGGAAACAACACACATGACTAGTAGATTACCTGCAAGTTTTTCATTATTAATTGGCTATAATTTTTATTTAGAGTTTTTATTTTACTTTGTAGGCCACCTATGTAGCATGTGGGATCTTAGTTCCCTGACCAGGGATCAAACCTGCAGTCCTCGCATAGAAAGTATGGAATCCTAATCACTGAACCTCCAGGGAAGTCCCATAGTTGGCTATAATTTATTAACCAAATCATAATTGGAATTCTTTGCAGGCTTTAAGAAGATACATCTTGGGACGTCCCTGGTCCAGGGGTTAAGAAGCCACCTGCTAATGTAGAGGATGTTGGTTTGATCGCTGGTTCGGGAAGATTCCACATATGCCAAGGAAGAGCGAAGCCCAGGAGCCACAAGTGCTGAGCTCCAGAGCCCAGAGCCCGTGTTTCACAGCAAGAGAAGTCAGTGCACTGAAACTCAGAGAGTGGCCCCAGCTCGCTGCAACTAGAGAAAAGCCCTCGCAAAGCAATGAAGACCCAGTGCAGCCAGCAATAAACTCAATTTTAAAAAATCTAACCCTTATTTTTAAAAAGACATATCTTGCGGTAATCATTTTGCAAGACACATCTACATCAAATTATCATGTTGTGCCCCTTAAACTTACAGAATGTTATCTGTCAATTATATCAGTCGAACTGGAAAAAAGAAGCCACATTATACACAAAAATTATATACTTTTAAGAAAAGTTTTTATTGAAATATAGTTGATTTACAATGGTGTGTTAGTTTCAGGAGTATAGCAAAGTGATTCGGTTATAGATATACTTTTCCATTACAAGTTATTACAAGATACTGAGTATATAGAGTATAACTGCTTGTGCTATACAGTCCGTCCTTGTTGGCATCTATTTCACATATAGTAGTGTAGACATTTTAATCCTAAACTCCTAATTCATCACTCACCCCCTAAATTGTATTTGAAACATAAGGTATGTGTGGGAGGGAAAGGGGGGAATCAGTGATTAATGGGTATAGTTTCAGTTTTCCAAGAAGAAAAAGTTCTAGAGATCTTAACACTAATGAACTGTTAACACTTGAAAATGGTTTAAAAAAAAATAAAAATAAAATAAAAATAAGAAAAAATAAAAAAATAAAAATAAAATAAAATTTAAAAAAAATAATAAATAAAAAAAAATTAAAAAAAAAAAGAAAATGGTTAAGGTGGCTAAGTTTAATGTTATGTATTTTTAACCACAATAAAAATAAAATATCAAGGGGGAAAACCCCATAAGGTATGGCCCAGAATGATCAGTACTAGTACAATTCAGTATTTTTTTTTTAATATTAGAGGAAAAAAAAGGCATCCAGATTTTAAAAAATTACTTACAAGGGAAGAAAATTATACTAGTACTGTTCTTCCAGATCAGCACTGTTCAGTAATAATATACCATGACAGGGCTTCCCTGAAGGTGCAGTGGTTGACTCTGGTCTTCCACTGTAGAGTCAAGGGTTCAATCTCTGGTCAGGGAACTAAGATCTCACATGTCTTGAGGCATGACCAAAAAAAAGCAAGCCACATATGTAATTTTAAATTATCTAAGAGCCATATTTTTTTAAGTAAAAATAATCACAATTAATTTGAATATATTTTATTTAACCCCATGTTGGATATTCTAATAACCCAATATATCTAAAATATTACTTCAACATGTAATCAATATAAAAATATTTTCAGGTGCTAGTCACATTCTTTTTTCAACTATCCGCTAAGAAGAATACAGCTATTTGTTACTCACCATGTGAAAAAGAAATATCTTGAAATTAACAATCTTAACTAGTTTACCCAATGAACTACGCTACTGGGGTACATTCCTAACATCATAATGAAAGTAAATGTTGCTCAGTGGATTCCAGAATTTACGTCTGCCCTAATGAGATATTCTCACATTTGCCACCAAACCACTGTGAACTATTACATCACACAAGAAAGGGCAGTTGACACTTCTCATTTTCTTCAACTCTGTATTTAATGGATACCCTAAATGTTAACAAAAACTCTTAATTTGGGGGGACTTCCCTGGCGGTCCGGTGGTTAAGAATCTGCCTGCCCGTGCAGGGGACACAGGTTCAATCCCTGGTCTGGGAAGATTCCACACACCTCGTAGCAAGTACTGAGCCCATGTGCCTAGAACCGGTGCTCGGTAACAACCCACTGCGGTGAGAAGCCTGCGCACCCTCACGAAGAGTAGCCCCTGCTGGCGGCGACGAGAGGAAGCTTGTGCACAGCAGTGAAGACCCAGAGCAGCCAAAACCAAAATTAATTAACTTAAAAAAGATAATGATTCTCCCCCTAAACAAACAACAAAAAACAGTTTGCAGCCTTCTAGGTTTTCCTATACATATATAAGCACATTCAAGTTTTCGCTTTTGCTTTCCTTTGTTTTTTAACCTACTTAAAATATTACTCATATTGATCTGCATGTAGCTTTTTTTCTCTAATGTAATACTGGCATCTTTCCAGGTCTGTACTTATGTATGGACTTATGGATTGACTTCATTGTTTTTTCCCCTGGCCCACTCCAATTAGCTTATAAAATCTTAGTTCCTTGACCAGGGGATTGAACCCAGACCAGGCCAGGGCCTAACCACTGAACCACCGGGGAATTCCCAACCTCATTGTTCTTAATGACTATATAAAAACAAACTCTTTTTGAAGGCTTACTCTATATACCAGTGCTATAGTAACAAATATTACATATTCCTTACAACCCTATAAGGTGGGTGTCAACTATTTTTTTTTCTTATTTTACCAAAGAGGAATTGAATGCCCAGAGAGGTTAAGGACTTTGTCCAAGGTCACACAGTTAAGAAGAGGCAGTGCCATGCCCCAAATCCAGCTATTTTTATTCCCGAGCCTGTGTGTGCTCTTAACCATTATACTGTAATCCCATTGACTGCCTAGATTGAATTAACTGTTTCCCTCCTGATAAACGCTCCCTACTCTTTCTCGTTTATGTTGCTTGCCTGGTTTTCTTTTTTCTTTTTTCTGACACATTGTCTTATTTTATTCAAATAGCAGTCTGCTCACACATGGTCCAAGAACACTTGAATAATAAAGCAAATATAATCACATGTTAAAAATTGGTCTTCAAACATCATAGCCAATGATGCCACGCTTGCCTATGATCTCGCCAACATAAAACCACATTCACACCTCAGTGGCCACCAAACCATTCAGCAGAGCTTCCTTAACAGTGAGCTGTTTGAAGCTACCGGTTTTAGCACTGTTGATAATTTTTTTCAAGCTCTGAATTGCTGTAGGGATCTCAGCAGGGGTTGGAGGAACCAGCTCCACCTTGGCATAGTACCAAAACGTGGCCAATCGAGGCTTTGAGTAAGTCACAGCAGCATTGACCAGCACCGGGGTCTTCTCCACGAGGTTACGGACAAACTGGGCCATGGTCCTAGGATGGAGAGCCCGTCACCCCGACTGGTTTTTTTATTTTATTGTTTTTACATCTGGAATTTGTCCTTGTGAACTGTGTGAGATAAGGGTTTAATTTTTTTTTTTTCCAAATAGGAAACATCACTAACATAATTTCTCGACTATTCCATCTCCCCCACTGATTATTTCACTTTCTTGTGTATTTGTGGTTGTGCTGGGTCTTCGCTGCTGCGGGGCTTTCTCCAGCTGCGCCGAGTGGGGCTCCCCTCTACTTGCGGGGCCTGGGCCTCGCATTGCGGCGGCTTCTCCGGCCGCTCAGTCAGGCTCTAGGATGTCTGTGCTTAACTGTGGTTCCCGAGCTCTAGAGCACAGGCTCACAAGTCGTGGCCCTTGGGCTCCTCCACTAATTGAAATTTGATTTTTATCATGTTATATATATATATATATATATCTAGATCTGGGTCCTATTCTATTCTGAACAAGTACAACATAGGGTTTTCGGGGGGGTGGCGTGCCCCGCGGTCTCAGCTGTGGTGTGCAGGACCTTTCAGTTGTGCCATGGGAACCCTTAGTTGCAGCATGTGGGATCTGGTTCCCTGACCTGGGATCAAACCCGGGGCCCCTGCATTGGAAGTGTGGTTGTCTTAGCCACTAGACCACCAGGGAAGTCCCCCAGTACGGTTTTAACAACTGTAGCTTCACAGTATATACAGCAAGGCACAGTCAGTGGACCCAGACCTTCCCACGTTCTCAAGTCCCCAACGCTGACCCTTCTCCCTGTTTTCCTTCTACTTAGTGGAGCTCCTTAAAAACCCTTTAGTTACCAAAGTCTCAATACCTTCACCTTCCCTATATTTGTATTCATCCTTTCTTCCCATCTCAAGAAGATATTCCTATTGTCCCCATCGCAAGCGTGATTTTTTCACCTGGGTTCTCATTCCCAACTAACTCTACCTCCTCCAGACCTCATCAGCAACAATCCTTCTTACTCAAGATTTCCATTCCTCGTTCTCCACTGGCTTTTTTGTTGGCCTCTACAAACATATTCTCTCCCTGACTTAAAAAACAAATACAAAAACAAACGCCTGAAGACCCAACCATCCATCCACGCACTCATCCGCCCACCAGCCCATCCATCCATCCATCCATTCCTCCATCCTCTGTCTGCTCCCACCCCCACATCCAACAACCCCTCCGATCTTTACAGCAGTTGCTACCACTGCGCTGAAACTCTTCTCTGGAACCAGGCCAACCAGGCCAACTGTCTTTTCTCACACTTCATTCACCTTATGAATGCTCAGAAGACTTCAACGCTAGTTTCTGTCTTTTTTAGCATTTCTTTCTTTATTTGACTGCTCTGGGCCTTAGATGTGGCACGTGGAGGGCTTCCTCCGGCTGTGGTGAGCAGGAGCTACTTTCTCATTGCGGTGAGGGGGCTTTGCACCGTGGTGGACTCTCCTGTCGCGGGGCACGGCTCTAGAGCTTGAGAGCTTCAGGAGCTGCAGCCCGTGGGCTCAGTGGTTGCAGCTCGCTGGCTCTACAGCACGAGCTCACCAGTTGTGGTGTGTGGGCTTAGTTGCCCTGAGGCATGTGGAACCTTCCCCGACCAGGGCTCAAACCCATGTCCCCCCCACTGGCCAACGGATTCTTAACTACAGGACCACCAGGGAAGTCCTCAAGCTCTTCTCTTTATTTTATTCAACTGGCATAAAACACTTGGTATTTCCTTTTTTCATATTTATTTATGCATTTGGCTGTGCTGGGAATTAGATGCAGAATTTGGGATCTTCCATCTTTGCTGCGTGTGGGATCTAGTTCCCTGACCAGGGATGGAACCCGAGCCCCCTGTATTGGGAGCTCAGAGTCTTAACCATTGGACCACCAGGGAAGTCTCTTGACTGTTATTTTTAAAAACAGTTTTTACTGAGGTATAATATACACAGCATAAAATTCATCCATGCTACAATTCAATGATTTTGGCAACTATCACCACAATCCAGTTGAAAACATCACCACCACAAAATGCTCCCTTGTGTCCATTTACAACTAATTCCCACTCCCACCCCCAGCCTTAAGCAAACCCTGCTCTGCTTTCTATTTCTTTGTATTTGCTGTTTCTAGTCCATACAAATGGACACATACAATAATACATCATCTTGTATCTGGCTACTTTCACTTACCACAATGTTTTTGGGGTTAATCTGCATTGTGTAGCGTATACCAGTAGCTGTTTTCTTTAAATTGCTGAATAGTATTGTAATGAATGAATATACCTTATTTTGTTAATCCATTCACTAGTTGATGGACATTTGTATTACTTTCAGTTTTTTGATCATTATGAGCAATGCTGTCATGAACAACTGAACACACAGTGCTGTGTGTAAATATGTCTTCATTTTTTTAAATAGATTTACTCGTTGGAAAAGATCTTGATGCTGGGAAAGATTGAAGGCAGGAGGAGAAGGGGACGACAGAGGATGAGATGGCTGGATGCCATTATCATCTCAATGGACATGAGTTTGAGCAAGCTCCGGGAGATGGTGAAGGACAGGGAAGCCCTGGTGTGCTGCAGTCCATGGGGTCGCAAAGAGTCGGACACGACTGAGCCAGTGAACAACGAGAGGAGTGCAACTGCTAGACCATAAGGTAAGTTTATGTTTAACTTTTTAAGACACTCTCACACTCTTTTCCAAATTGGCCATTACCATTTTGCATTCCCATCCGTAAGGTACAAGGATCCCAATTTCTCTGCATTCTCACCAACATGTGATGTTGTCTTTTTCCCTGTTGCTTTCCTAGCAGTTTTGAAGTGCTATCTCATTGTGGTTTTAATTGTACTTCCCTAATAACTACTGATGCTGAGCATCTTTCCATGTGTTTACTGGCTATTCCTATATCTTCTTTGGTGAAATGTCCATTCAACTCTTTTGTCCATTTTTAAATTGAGTTGTTGTCTTAATATTGAGTTGTAAGAGTTGTCAAAATATTCTGGATGTAAATCCTCTATGTGTTTTGCAAATATTTTCATTCAGAAGGTGGCTTGTCTTTCCATCTCCTTAATGTTGTTTGAAGTAAAAACATTTTTAATTTGGAAGAAATCCAATTTATCAGTTTTTTCCCTTATGGATTTAGCTTTTGGCATTGTATCAAAGAACTCTGCCCAATCTGAAACAAATACATAGCTTCTCCTATGTCTTCTTTTAGGGGTTTTATAGTTCTAACTCTTGAATCTAAGTCCATTTTAAAAAATTTTTGGCCCCATCATGGAGTATGTGGGATCCTCAACCAGGGTTTGAACTCTCGCCCCCTGCATTGGAAGGCAGTCTTAACCATGGGGACACCAGGGAAGTCCTCTTTGCTGTCATTTAGTCACTAAGACGTGTCCAGCTTTTTTTGTGACCCCATGGACTGTAGCTCACCAGGCTTCTCTGTCCATGGAATTTCCCAGATGAGAACACAGGAGGGGGTTGCCATTTCCCTCTCCAGGGGATCTTCCTGACCCAAGGATAGAACCTGAGTCTCCTGCACTGGCAGGCAGATTCTTTACATCTGAGCCACCAAGGAAGCCCTGGGGAAGTCCTAGGTCCCTTTTAAAAACAGCTTTACCAAGAGATAATTCACATACCATACAATCCATCTATTTAAAACATACAGTTCGATGGTGTTTTAGTATATACACAAGTTATGCAACTATTCATCATTATCTAATTTTAGAACATTTTCATAATCCCAGAAAGAAACCCTGTTAGCACTCACTTCTCATCTCCCCCTCCCCCAGCCACTGGCAGTCACTAATCTCCTTTCTGTCTCTACGGATTTGCCTCTTGTGGACATGTCACATAAACGGGATTATACAATATATGCCCTTTTGCCTCTGGCTTCTTTCACTTCATGTTAGTGACTTTCAGGTTTCAGCTAAGCTATAGCACATATCAATACGTCATTCCTTTTTATTGACGAATAACACTCCACTGCACGGATTTACCACATTTTATCAGTTGTTCCAGTCACCAGTTGTTGAACATTAGGGTTATTCCCACCTCTTAGCTACTATGACTAATGCTGCTATGAACGTTCATCTACATGTTTTGGCATGGAATATTTTTATTTTTCTTGGGCATACATACACACACATACACCCCTAGGACTGTAATTGCTGAGTTATAAAGTAACAAAGCATTCGAGGAGCTGTCAAATTGTTTTCCATAGCAGCTGTACCTTTTTACATTCCCATCAATGGTGGACCAGGATTTCAGTTTCTCCACATTCTCACCAACTCTTACTATCTGTTTCTAAAAATTATTGCCATCCTAGTGGCTGTGAAGTGGTAATCTAACTGCAGTTTTGATTTGCATTCCCCTAAAGGAAAAAGCAAGAGAGTTCCAGAAAAACATCTATTTCTGCTTTACTGACTATGCCAAAGCCTTTGACTGTGTGGATCAAAATAAACTGTGGAAAATTCTGAAAGAGATGGGAATACCAGACCACCTGACCTGCCTCTTGAGAAACCTATATGCAGGTCAGGAAGCAACAGTTAGAACTGGACATGGAACAACAGACTGGTTCCAAATAGGAAAAGGAGTACGTCAAGGCTGTATATTGTCACCCTGCTTATTTAACTTCTGTGCAGAGTACATCATGAGAAATGCTGGGCTGGAAGAAGCACAAGCTGGAATCAAGATTGCCGGGAGGAATATCAATAACCTCAGATATGCAGATGATAACACCCTTATGGCAGAAAGTGAAGAGGAACTCAAAAGCCTCTTGATGAAAGTGAAAGAGGAGAGTGAAAAAGTTGGTTTAAAGCTCAACATTCAGAAAACGAAGATCGTGGCATCTGGTCCCATCACTTCATGGGAAATAGATGGAAACAGTGGAAACAGTGTCAGACTTTATTTTGGGGGGCTCCAAAATCACTGCAGATGGTGGTTACAGCCATGAAATTAAAAGACGCTTACTCCTTGGAAGGAAAGTTATGACCAACCTAGATAGCATATTAAAAAGCAGAGATATTACTTTGCCAACAAAGGTCCATCTAGTCAAGGCTATGGTTTTTCCAGTGGTCATGTATGGATGTGAGAGTCTGTCTGTGAAGAAAGCTGAGCGCCGAAGAATTGATGCTTTTGAACCGTGGTGTTGGAGAAGACTCTTGAGAGTCCCTTGGACTGCAAGGAGATCCAACCAGTCCATTCTGAAGGAGATCAGCCACGGGATTTCTTTGGAGGGAATGATGCTAAAGCTGAAACTCCAATACTTTGGCCACCTCATGCGAAGAGTTGACTCACTGGAAAAGACTCTGATGATGGGAGGGATTGGGGGCAGGAGGAGAAGGGGTCAACCGAGGATGAGATGGCTGGATGGCATCACTGACTCGATGGATGTGAGTCTGAGTGAACTCCGGGAGTTGGTGATGGACAGAGGCCTGGCGTGCTGCAATTCATGGGGTCGCAAAGAGTCAGACACAACTGAGCGACTGAACTGAACTGAAAGGCCAACTGGAGAAGGCAATGGCACCCCACTCCAGAACTCTTGCCTGGAAGGTCCCATGGACAGAAGAGCCTGGTGGGCTGCAGTCCATGGGGTCGCTAGGAGTTGGACACGACTGAGCGGCTTCACTTTGGCTTTTCACTTTCATGCATTGGAGAAGGAAATGGCAACCCACTCCAGTATTCTTGCCTAGAGAATCCCAGGGATGGGGAAGCCCGGTGGGCTGCCATCTATGGGGTCGCACAGAGTCAGACACGACTGAAGCGACTTAGCAGCAGCAGCAAAGGCCAACAATAGTAAGCATCTTTTCATTACTGACATGCTTATTGTTCATTTGTGTATCTGTTGGAGAAATGTTTACTGAAGAACTTTGCTCCTTTTCAGGTTGTCCTTTTGTTTTTGAATTGCACACATTCTTTATACAATCTAGACACAAATCCCTTACCATATAGAAGATTTGCAAATATTTCCTTCCACTCCATGGTCAATATTTTCATTCTATTTCACTCATTCATTCTATGTGAGTTAATTTTTGGTGATGTGAATCAAGGGTCTAAGCTCATTTTTCTGCTTGTCAATATCCAATTGTCCTAGCACCATTTGTTGAAAAGCATATCCTCTCCCTGTTGAATTGTCTTGGCACTTCTGTCAAAAACCACCGACCATAAATATAAGGATTTATTTCTGTCTTGAATTCTACTGATCTATATGCTTCTAGCTGTACCAACACCACAGCATGTCTCGATGTAATTTTTGAAATTGGGTAATGAAAATCTTCCAAGTTTGTTCTTCCTTCTCAAAATTGTTAAGGATATTCTAGACCCTTTGCTTGTCCACATGTATTTTAGAACTGGCTGGCCAGTTGCTTCAAAAAAGTCTGTTGGGATTGTGACAGAGAATGTAGTCAATTTTCAGATCAATTGCGAGACCACTGGCATCTCAACTGAGTTTTCCAATTCATGAACATAAAATGTCTATTTATATAGACCTCTTTAAACTAATCTTTAGTTAGAGCATTAATCTTGATAACATTTTAGAATTTTCAGGGTACAAATCACACACTTATGTTAAATTTATTCCTGAAAATCACTACATTCTTTTTGCTGCTATTGGGAATGGAACGCTTTTCTTAATTTCATTTTCAGATTATTTGTTGTTGTTTAGCCACTCAGTAGTGTCCAACTCTTTTGCAACCCCATGGAACCCACCAGGCTCCTCTGGCCATGGGATTTTCCAGGCAGGATTACTGGAGTGGGTTGCCATTTCCTCCTCCAGGGGATCTTCCTGACCCAGGGATTGAACCCAGGTCTCCAAGTCCTCTGCATTGCAGGCGGACTCTTTACCGCTGAGCCACCAGGGAACCCCTTCAGATAATTGCTCGTATATAAAAGCACAATTGATTTTTTCGTGTTTATATGATCTGTTATCTACAACCTGACTCATTTATTAGTTCTAGTAGGCTTTTTTTGTAGAATCCTGAGTATTTTCTATACATAGGATCATGTCACCTGT
The DNA here is from genome assembly GCF_042477335.2 of Ovis canadensis. NCBI lineage: Eukaryota > Metazoa > Chordata > Mammalia > Artiodactyla > Bovidae > Ovis > Ovis canadensis. The sequence continues at coordinate 63,506,016 of NC_091255.1, read as the reverse complement.
GAATACAGTTTCACTTTTTTCTTTACAATCTGGTTGCCTTAAAACTTCTTTTTTATGTGTTTCTTTGTTTGACCTTATTGTTAGAATCTCCAATCCAGTTAGAATCTTCAGTCATTACTGAATGGCAAAAGCAGACATCCTTGCCTTGACCCTAATCTTAGGAGGAAAGAAATCTGTATCTCACCATTAATTATACTGGTAGCTATGAGTATCTCATAGATATCCCACATCAGATTGAAGAAGCACCTTTCTATTCCAAGTTTGTTGAATGTTTTTTATCTTGAAAAGGTATTGGATATGTTAAGCAGTATTGATCCAAGGTACTGGAGATCATGTAGTTTTTATTCTTTATTCTACTAATATGGTGTGTTAACATCAATTGATTTTTCAGATATTAAACCAACCGTGCATTCCTGGGATAAATTCCACCTGATCATGGTATATTTTATATTCTTATTTATCTCTTTATGACTGCATTCTACATTTGATACTAGATGATAAGCACTGAAATTTTGGAAGAGTGTAATTCTTAAATTATGATTTTTAAAGACTGTAATTTTTAGACATTTAAAAATGTTTTCCCAGCACAGGCGCTCTTTCAGAAACTAAAAACTTGGAGCCAAAGTTTTGGGCCTATCTAGCACAAATAATTTGATAAAAAAAGAAGCTACGGAGAATTTCCTGGTGGTCCTGTGGTTGGGACTCCATACTTTCACTACCACAGGTTTGATCCATGGTTGGGGAATTAAGATCCTGAAAAGTCATGCAGCACAGCCGAAAAAAACAAAAAAAAGAATCACTATGATTGTTAATTTTTATGTCAACTTGGCTAGGGCTGTGGTGGTCAGTTGTTTGTCCAAACACCAATCTAGATGTTGCTGTGAAGGTATTTTGTAGATGTAATTAACCTTTATAATTAGTTGACTTTAAGTAACAGAGATTAACCTGGATAATGTGGGTGGGCTTCATCCAATCAGTTGAAGGCTTTAAAAGCCAAAACTGAGGTTTCCCAGAGGAAAAGGAATTCCCGCTGTAAGACTCACACACATATGTATGGCTGAGTCCCTTTGCTGTTCACCTGAAACTACCACAACATTGTTAACTGGCTATACCCCAATGCAAAATAAAAAGTTTAAAGTATGGGGAAAAAACAAACAAACACAGAAATCCTGCCTGAGTTTCTCGTCTGGCAGCCTGTCCTACGGATTTCAGACTGACAAATACAACATGAATTCCTGAGAATCCAGCTTGCTGGCCAGCCCTACAACTTTCAGACTTGCCAGCCTCACAATAATGGAGGGCAATTATATGTGTACATCTCCTATTGGTTCTCTTTCTCTGGAGAACCCTGGTGATACAACCACCATAGAGCCTGTATTGTTAATCCTCCCTTCTGTGACCCACATCATGAACTACAAAGTTGATTTGAGGGCTTCTATCCTGATGCTTGCCATAGGCATCAAAATCCCAGGATCAGAATCTATACACTAGCACACAGCACAGTCCATCAGTGCCTGATAATGTGCATTGACAGTAATAAACAGAATGAGAAAAGAGTTGCTAAGGAACAAAAGAACACAACCACTATCATATAAGGAAATCAAAGGCCCTCAATCATAAGACACAATCGAAAAGTGAAAGAAATCAGTCTGCTCTCAATGAAGTAAGGTACAAATAAAGCAAAAATACTGGAGGTTTCCAAAGTAGAATTACCACCTTTTGAGTGTTCAAAAATAACACCAGCATTTGAACTCTTGAGCTTTATGACTCCATCATTAAAGAGAACAACCATTAGCTTTATTATGGTATTAAATGTATTTACTAAAAATTTTAGAAACCTATTTTTTTTTTTACCATTTTAAAATATTTTTTTATGTGTGGACTATTTTTAAAGTATTTATTGAATTTCTTACAACATTGTTTGTTTTATGTTTTGGTTTTTTCGACCTCAAGGCATGTGGGATCCCAGCTCCCTGACCATGGATCGAACCTGTACCCCCTTCATTAGAAGGCTAAGTCTTAAACTTTGGATTACCAGGGAAGTCCCAAGAGACCTACTTAATTTTGGTTAATGCATCAATCAAAATTTGCCAAAACCAAGTAATTCTTTATTCTGCAGTAAGTTTCCCTGGCGGCTCAGTGGTAAATAATTCACCTGCCAATGCAGGAGACGAGGGTTCGATCTCCGGGCTGGGAAGACCCCCGGAGAAGGAAATGGCAACCCACTCCATATTCTTGCCTGGGAGATCCCATGGACAGAGGAGCCTGGCTGGCTACAGTCCACGGGGTTGCTAAAGAGTCAGACATGACTCATCAACTAAACAACAACAAAGCTAAGAGAAACTTTTATAACTGTACAACCAGCAAAGACTTAGTACCCACGCTTCAGAAACTGCTCTTGCCCTAGGACAGACCCACTTGACAAGCATATGTGTACTCCAATACAACAAAAAATTTGGAGAATGATGATGTTAGCTGCCCAGGACTCTGATTACCATTCTGAATTTTATTTACTTTTTAAAAAATTATTTATTTATTTATCTGGCTGCATCAGGCCTTAGATGCAGCACGCAGGGTCTTTGTCCCCTCATGTGGGATCTCTACTTGCAGCGCTCAGTAGCTGCGGTGTTTGGGTATGGGTTTAGCTGCCCCGGGGCATGTGGGATCTTAGTTTCCAGGGATCTAATCCCCTGCACTGCAAGGCATGTTCTTAACCACTGGACCACTAGGGAAGTTTCACCATTTTTAATTTTACTCTATGTTTTTAACTTTTTATTTTGTATTGAAGTATAGCCAATTAACAATGTTGTGAATAGTTTCAGGTGAACAGCGAAGGGACTCAGCCATATACATACATGTAACCATTCTCCCCCAAACTCCCCTTCCATCCACGCTGCCAAGTGACATCGAGCAGAATTCCATGTGCTACAGAGTAGGTCCCTGTTGGTTATCCATTTTAAATACAGCCGTGTATACACGTCCATCCCAAACCCCCTAACTATCCCTTCCTCATCTTAAATTTTTATAATAAGTTTCCCTCTTAACACCTAAGCAAAATGAATTACTCCTATTTTCCAATTTGCTCAAATATGTAAGAGGGAAATGAACTAGATTTATCAGGTACTGAATTAAAGTGAATGTCTTTATGGTATGCTATTTCTTCCTGGACAGAGGAAAACAGAACCAATGACACTTATCAATATGGAGACACCGTTCAAAAGTTGGGCCTGCGTGCATAAAAACAACACCTCAGCAAAACTATACCTTTGCTGAACAAATGATCATGGGCTTTGAAAGAAACAAAGATCTCAGAGGAGGATTTAAAAGCACAGAATGGCTTCCAACTCAAAAATTACAAAGGCACAACCCTGTGCCTTTTAGCACTGTGCAGAACAGTGCTGAAAACAGCTTTCTATGCTAATGTAGAAACAGTCTACAGCAACAAATTCCCATCATACTTGCTGTTATTTAAATGATTAATATTTGTGTATTTATTAACAAAGCTAAAAACTGCCTGAGAACATATGCATAATATTAGTCATTGCCAAACTGTTTGTAATAGTAAAAGGTTGGGGCGGGAAGACACTTCCAAATGTTCACCAGTAGCAAACTGCGTGAAAAACCAATAGCACGTACACACCAAGGAATGTTATTTTATTTTTTAATTGATTGTTTTGTTTTTTAATGAAATTTTTTTAGTTGTTTTATTTTTTAAAAGAACAACAATAACAGCAACAACAAAAAAAAACCCTAATATAGAGATAACAGAAAAAGACCTCCAATATCTTTGAAAGTAAAAAAACCAAAACAAAACACGGTGCAGAGCAGTCTAAGTAGTTACACTTGTATTTACACAATAAACTGGAAGAATTCCAGAAAGTGGTTACGTAGGTATGGGCAGCATATGGGGAGGAACTGGGTGGATGAACAGGTACTGTGAGAACTAGACTCTCACTGTATGCCTTCTCATTCTTTTCAACTTTGAACTATGTGACTCTATGACTGATTCAAAAAAATTATTAATTCTAAACAATTTTAGGCTATTTTTTTTTTGCCTATCTCTAGTAAAAAACAAAAAAAAGCTATAAACCCAAGCGCCAACAAGAAATCAGCTGTTCTCAATATCTTTTAAATGTTTCCAGGTCAACATGCGTAGAAAATTAAGGGGTTCCTTTAAAAATATAAAAAGCAGAAAAACCAATTTCTGCTGGGCACGTGGAGTTATAGAGACTTCCTGGTGAGCCAGAGGGCGGTCCCAGCTCAGCCAGGTTGGTCACCTGGAGAAAGCTGATTCTGCTGTTTGCTTTGTTCCACTCTTAGCACCAAAGATAGGGAGATCTCAAGATCAGCCCAGTCTGATCCTTCAACAGGGAGACAGGCCTCTGAGTTTTGTACCAATACTGATGCAGAATAGCCTCCATTCCACTAATCATCAAGGATGAGTTCAAAATCCAATTCCTAAAGAAAGGCAGAGGCTGATGGTTTAGTAAGAAGAGCACTCACTTGCTGGGTAACCTTGGCCTTTACCAACCCACTTCTCTGAGTCTCCATTTTCTTACCCGCCAAATGAATGGATCAGGGGCCAGATTCTCTGCAAGGTTCCTTTGGGGCTCAAATACTATAATCCAGGGACTGCCCTGATGGTCCAGCAGTTAAGACTCTAAGCTTCCAATGCAGGGGACATCAGTCCGATTTCTGGCAGGGACTCTATATGCTGCACTGCCCAGCCAAAAAAAACCAAAAAGTATTATAATCCAATAATCAGGTAAATTTAAAGATCACACGAGGGACTTGCATCTGCCTTGCAATGCAGGGGACGAAGAGTCGATCCCTCATCAGGGAACCAAGATCCCACATGCCATGGAACAACTAAGCCTCTGTGCTGTAACTACTGAACCCTCGAGCCACAACTAGAGAGAGTACTAGACAGAGTCAGTTCTCTGCAGGGAAAGATCCCCGTGTGCCGAAATGAGGCAACACAGCCAAATAAATAAAACAATAATAATGATAAAGACCACGTGAAAGATAGCAGATGCATCTAGACTAGCGCATATACACCAAGTACACAAATTTTCAAGTACACAGAGGTCTGCCGACTGGGACATGAATGTTCTGATTCCTATTTTCTGTGTTTTACGTTCAACATACAAAATTTGGTCCACTTGCTACAAAGATTTCTCTCGTGCAAAAGCTCTGATTAAAAAATGGGTTACCATTTGGTGAAACTTTCAAAAAAGATTGGTAGAGCAGAGATGATGATTTAAGACTGTAAGTATGGAGGGCGATGGTTAGGGAAAGTTTCAGTTTGGTCCATTACCCTTGTATTATCATCATCCAAGATTCACAGTTGCATCAATATCCTTTGGGGACTTTGATCGACCTATGCTTATTCCGATAAGTAAAGGACGGATGAATACTCTTCTGAGGCGGTGAATTCCACTGCAAACTCCAAGTTCAGCAAAACACGCTCCATATGCGAATCAATAAAAGCTAAGTGATTTCGGAAAAGTCCACAAATAATTGTGTATATTTTTGTCGACTAAAAAGCAAAATGCATGCCTCCTTTAGCACTGGGTTCATACAGTTGTAATTAGCCAGAGCTTTATTAAAACACTAATAATGCCTCCCTTGATCTCAGACTATACTAAAGCAGTTCAAAAGCATATTCATGTCTGCAACGTTTCATTCTTTGGCACAAAACAGTGTGCAACACAGCCTGGCAGACACACTGCGGGGTGCAGCTTCATTGTCTGGTCCCAGCTTTCACCTGGCACAAACTGGATCGACTGCTGAGAAACCAGCTCATCTCATTAGCATGTCTTTATTCTACTGCTGTAATTCTGACATCTCTCCAAGATCATGAAAATCCTCATCAGGTCCAAAGCCGAAGGGAAGATGGTAGCCATGGGTCCCCAGAAGTCTTGAGAAAAGTATTGAAAAACAAAGAGCCAGGAGTTAGGGTCTTGGCTAGCAGTTTCGAATTGGCTGGTGCTCAATCCACTTGTAAACCTCTCTGTGCTGTCAAAATTCTCCTCCACTTCCAATATTTATGGTACAAGCCAGAGGCTGGAGACATGTGTCGTTTTAATCATTCTGAAAACAAACATAATACTTCTAGACATTATCAATACCTGTGCCCTATCCCAGGGCTATTCGCACTCCAAATCCAGGGTTGCCATTGCTCTGGCAAAGCGACAACCCGAATGACTCTGATACATTTCTGTTGAACTCCTTTCTTCTGACAGCCTCTTGAAAAAGCACCCGCAACAGCAAACGCATTTTCGGCCGCCATCCTCCAGCAGCACCCCCCAACCCCGCAACCAGGAGAAACCTAATTCAAACCTGTGCCTCCCTCTCCGGAGGCCACCAGGGCCAGCACCTAGCACAGGTGCCCGCTTCGGATGCCAACCCGGTCCACCTCATCCTCAGCTCCTGAGGGGGCCCGGGCACCGGGCGGGAAGGAAGGGGCCCGGCCTGCGCCGTGGACACCCCGCCCCTCGGAGCCGCAGTCCCCCGAGCGCACGTCTCCGTCACAGGACCCGATGGCGCGCAGGCCGCTCCCAGCCCCCGGCGGAGGGGCTGCCCACCCCGGCGACCCCCGCCAAGGGCCCTAAAGCAGCCCCTCCCAGACCTGGTCCAACACCTCCCACCCTCCGAGATGGCTCTGCAGCGCCGTCGGCCGCTGGGTCTCCTGGGCCCCCGGGGAACCCCCCGCGCGGGGGCATCGCGACCTCCTCGCAGCCCCCGCTCGCGCTCACCGGACTTGGGCGGGTAGCGGTACACGGAATTGGACGGGATGTCCACCTCCTCCACGCCCGCGTGCTGCCGGCTGGTCAGGGCCCCCATGGCCGCTGCGCGCGCGCCGCTCTGGGCGCCTCACCGCGGCGGCCGCTCGCCCCGCGTCCGGTGCGGGGGTCGGCTGCGCGCCGCGGCCCGCTCCTGCCTCGGCGCTGCGGCTTCGGCGGCGGGGAGCCCCGGGCGCGCCGCGCACCATCCTCCGCCGGGCCCCGCGGCGGCGCCTATGTCGAGGGGGGCTGCGGGCTGGGCCGGGGGCGCCGCCGCCGCCTCAGGCCTCGTGATGTCAGCCGCGGCTAGCGCGCGGGGCCCGCGGCGGCCGCGGCCAATGGTGGGGCGGGGCGGGAGCGGGCCGCGCCGTGCCAGCCAATGGGCGGCGGCACTCGGCGGAGCGGCCGCCGGGCGCGCCCGGCCGGCCCGGGGCTCGCGGCCCAGCGCGGGCTGGAGGGGCCGGGGACGCGTCGCCCCCATGGAGCCAGCTGACCTCGCTCAGGTGACCGCGCGGGAGCCGCCGTCTCGCCGCGCACGCCAGGTCGAGGCCCAGGAGGTCGCTCACCGTTGTCCCCAGCATCCGAAGGGCGCACGCGGCTTCCCGGCCGGGAGGATGCCTTCTCCAGCCCCACCCCTCAGCATCCCAAAGGCAATGGTCAGAAACCCCGCAGAGGGGGGCCCCTAGCCCGCCCGCCCCAGCCGAGGAACTTCGGGTGGGTTCCCCCCACCCCCAGCGCCGTAGCCTCAAAGGGACTCCCCGGGGCCAGGGAGATTGATCAGTGCTGGTGACCCGCTCGGAAGACGTCGCCACTGACATCCGTCTCACTTTGTTGTTGCCCAGTCTCTAAGTCGTGTCCGACCCCATGGACTGCAGCACACCCGTCTTCTCTGTCCTCCACTGTCTCCCAGAGTTTGCTCAGACTCATGTCCATTGAGTTGGTGGCGCCATCCAACCATCCCATTCTCTATCGCCCTTTCTTCCTTTTGCCTTCAATCTTTCCCAGGACCACGGTCTTTTCCGATGAGTCGGCTCTTCGCATCAGGTGGCCAAAGTATCGGAGCTTCAGCTTTAGCAACAGACCTTCCAATGAACATTCAGGATTGATTTCCTTTGGGATTGACTGGTTTGATCTCTTTGCAGTCCAAGGGACTCTCAAGAGTCTTCTCCAACACCACAGTGCAAAAGCATCAATTCTTCTGCACTCATCCTTCTTTATGGCCCAACTATCACATCCATATCTGACTACTGGAAAAAACATAGCTTTGTCTAGACAGACCTTTGTCTGCCAAGTGATGTCTCTGCTTTGTAAGACATAGTCTGGGTTAGTCATAGCTTTCCTTCCAAGGAGCAAGCATCTTTTAATTTCATGGCTGCAGTCATCATCTGCAGTGATTTTGGAGCCCAAGAAAACAAAATCTGACACTGCTTCCACTTCTACTTCTAACCCTCTCATTTAGCTCCTTTCAAAGAGCAGAATTCTATACACATTCTCTGTTTATGGGTCCCTTCTGCAGCTCATGTAGCCCTGAAGTTAGGAGACCCTCAACTCAGTAGATCGAGACAGTCAAGCTCAGATCATGCCTTTTGGAAACTATGCGAGCAAGGAGAGTCAAGGCGGGATGACAGGTGAAGGGCTTCTCTGAATGAGAACACACAACCACAGTGGGTCACTGGGACAGACAGAAGACACCACTCCAGAGCTTAATTACAGACATATGTGTTTTAAACCTTTTCTTTTTTGTGTGGGTCTGGTGAGAGCATAGACTGATTAGCAAAAACTTCAACTGCTAGAACACGATGTCAGCAATGTTTCAGCAACATTCAGTGTACTGTTGGGCCCTTGGGTTCCCTTGATTAGATTTGTAAAAGCCATTTCACAAAGTCTCTTTCCTGATTACCTTTTGTACTAGTTTTTTAATTCATTTATTTATTTACTTGGCTGCCTGGAGTCTCAGTTGTGCTGTGCACAGGCTCAGCAGTTGCCTAGAGGGGGCTTAGTTGACTGGTGGGCATGTGGGATCCTAGTTCCCTGACAAGGGGTCGAACCCCGCATCCCCCAACACTGGAAGGCAAATTTCAAACCACTAGACTGCCAGGGAGTTTCCTCTTTTGTACTTTTAATTGTCCTCTTCTCAGTTGCAGACCTGGTGACAAAGATACCATCACCCAATTGCCTTGGTTGTCCCCAGGATGGCAGGAACACATATTTGTCTTTTTTTTTTTTTTTTTTTTTTTTTGACTAATGCCGAGGAGCAGGCAAGTCCCTGGCCCAGGCCAGCAGATGGAAGCTTCTCCCAAGCACCAGGGCTCCGTGGCAGAGTTCAGAGCCCTCCCTCCAACCCTTGACCCTCACCACTAGAAGGCTTTTAGACATATCTTTGGAAGGGAACAAATGACTACCAGTTACCCTTTTCATCACACACAGGGCCTACCTTGTAATTACTGGGTAAAGATAAAATACAAGTCACGAAGAATCAGTATGGCCTCAAAGCAGAAAGCCTTTAGCACATCACAGAGTAAAATGCCTTATAATCTTATTATCAAAGAAGTCTTTGTCCTTCCTGCCCTTGGCCATTGGTAAAGGGGGCACCATCTCTGAGTGGATTTACCCACATCTGCAGCCAGAGTCAGGCAGCAGGTAGCTCAGTCAGGCAGCTCTGTTCCTGTTTTTTGCAATGATCTGTTCTTCTTTCATCTCAGCCTCTGATCTTGGGAAGTGGGTTTGCTCCCTATCTTTTCATATATAAATATAATTTTATTTGTATTTATTTATTTTTGGCTGTGCTGGGTCTTCCTTGCTGCATAAGGCTTTTTTCTAGTTGAGGCAAGCAGGGGCTACTCTCTTGTTGCAGTCATGCTATCAAGGTGCAGTGGCTTTTCTTGCTGTGGAGCACAGGCTTTAGGGCACGTGGTTCATTAGGGCATGTGGGCTCAGTAGTTGCAGCTCCCTGGCTCTAGAGCACAGGCTGAGTAACTGGTGCATGGGCTTAGATGCTCTGAGGCATGTGGGATCTTCCTGGATCACGGATGGAAACCATGTCTCCTCCATTGGCAGGCAGATTTTTTTTTTTTTTTTTTAACCACGGAGCCACCAGGGAAGCCCTGTTCCCTGTCTTGGATAACACTCCCCAAGCTTATAACTTTGTTTTTCCTCCAATCCTTACTGTCTATTACAAAGAAGCCATTAGTGAATCAAGACTCAGTTTAAAAAAAAGAAGTGATCGGGACTTCGCTCGTGGTACAGTGAATAAGAATCCACCTGCCAATGCAGGGGACGTGGGTTTGATCCCTAGTCTGGGCAGATCCCAGAGCAACTAAGTCCACCCCCAAGCCACAACCGCTGAGCCTATATGCCACAGCTACTGAAACCTGTACACCTAAAAGCCTGTGTTCCACAATAAGAGAAGCCACTGCAATGAGAAGCCCAAGTATCTCAACTAGAGACTAGCCCCCGCTCACCGCAATCAGAGAAAGCGCGCTGGAAGCAACCAAGACCCAGAAGAACCAAAAAAAAAAAAGAGTTAAGACTTAAAAAAGAAAGAAGAAGTGATAATGGTAACGGGCTGACTAGGGTCAGGAGGCAGAAGAGAAAGGGATGCCGGTAGTTCAGAGAAAATTCCAGATCAAAGAGATTTTCTGTGAGTTAGGTTAGAGTCCCACGGTCTACAGTGTAATCACACAGTGTTACCGTTTTGGAAAAAAGAACCTCCCCCGGTGCTCAGGGTGCAGGCGAGATAAGCAAACCCTTGAAAGACCTGCATTCCTCCCAGGTCCTTGCTTGGTGCCTCCAGACTCCCCTTGCCAGAGATGTGGGCCAAGGAGAGGTCCTGAGGGAGAAGATGGCACAGACAAGAGGAAAAATCCAGAAGTGAGAGCCATCAAGAGAGCCATAAAAATACTTTTAACTTGAACAAATGGTCTGAGGAGAGATGGCTCAGATCGCACAGGGAAATTACACGCAAATACCACACATCCTTTGTGTAAATAGCCTCAAGGCATTCTAACCATTTCCAAGCTTATGTGGGTGCAGCCCTTGGGAGAACCCTAGGAGAGAAGCCAGCGCTTAAGGGTCTCAGGGGTTTTCCTCTAATCATCCAAGGAAGGCAGGGAGGTAACAAGCTTGTGTATTTTTATCAGGTCGTAGCCCTTCTCCACCTTGGGTCTAAGGGAGAAAGGAGAAGCCTGCGGGGAAGGGAACAGAGGGACGAGTAATTTCTAGGTCAGCTAGTCCCCTTGAGCCTTTACTTTATTCGTTTTGGCTGTCCTGGTTTCAGCCCCGTCGTGCATTTTCCACCTTTTGTGACACACCCACCAATTTCAAAGATTCTCACAGATGCCCGCATCAGGAGGGAGAGAGAGAACTTGCCGGTGAAGAGCTGATAGATGCTGTCCTAATGGGAGCACGGAGTTCCCAAGGCAGCAGAGCCGGGATGTTGGGGGGCATGCCTCAGGGACCTGAAGGAGCTATGACAGGCTCCTTCTTGCCTGTTTGCCTTACCCTTCTGCCTGGGCTGGGCGACAGGAAAGCTAGAACTCTGGCTATCCTGAGTATCCAAAACATGGGCCCCAGGGACTTCCCTGGTGGTCCAGTGGCTAAGACTCCATGCTCCCAATGCAGAGGGCTCGGGTTCCATCGTCAGGGGGCTAAGATCTCACGTGTCACAACTAAAGAGTTCTCATGCAACAACTAAAGCAAAGACACCCCCGCCCCCCCCCCCCACCGCCCCAAACCTGTGCCACAACGAAGATCGAAGATTCTGTGTGCCGAAATGAAGTTCTAGAGCAGCCAAATTAAAAAGCAAACAAACAAGGGGCCCAATCTCAACGCATAGCCCCTCATCTCTCTCTCTCAGTCCTTGGCCCTTGGCTTCAGTGGAGTCAAGCTAAAACCACAAGCAGAGAATTTCACATCCTGCTCCAGATCGGCATGCCAGGCTGATGTGGACACAGGGGCCTGATCCTAAACGTTTTGGGACCCAGCAAACTGTTCCTCTGACAACCGAAAGCTCTCTGTTGAGAAAGATAACCTTGCCCACTAGGAAATCAGCCATCGGCCTTTCATATTTTTGCGTCTTGCCAAGTGTGAATTCCTCATTGTTAATTTCCTGCTCAGCTGCGTGCCTCTAACAAAGGGCAACTGTTTAGACTCCAGTTGGGTTTGTAGCTTCTTAATCTATTTTTCAAGTTGAGATTGAAATGAAAGACAATGTTTACACTCGCCTGGTGTGGCTTGGGTGGGGAGAGTGAGGTGCCCAGGGTGTGACCTTGAAGTTGCCACTCAGTGTCCGCAAGGCACCTCACCCTGCCTCCAGCCCTGCTTCCCCGGGCCTCTGGAGAAAGGAGAGACCTGGGACATTAATCCCATTCAAGCATTCATTTAAAGAAATCAGGAGAGTTCCTTCTATTTCACTTTAGTTTAGTCCCAGATTGTTTCTGTGAAACACCAGAGCCCTTAAGCTCGTTTCGGTACATTCGCTTCTGCCTTCACTTCCCTGTCCTTCTTTTGGTTTTGAGCTCAGCTGCATCTGGGGCTGCATATGCTCCGTGATGAAATCTGTGCTAAAGGAGGTGCCACTAATGTTTCAGCCCACTTTGGATCTGCTGCCTGCTCTGCCTCCTCTGGGGGAAATACTCCAGGCGGGCAAAAAGCCCAGCATCTGTCCCCTGCTGCCAGCGAAGCCAGAATGTGGGAGAGACAGTGCTGACAGCCCCCACACCTCTATGCTCAACTGCAGTTACTCAGAAAATCAAAGGGAGAAGCTGAGAACAAATTCTCTTCCTTCTCCTGGGGTTTCTTGGCAACACCGAGTGCTGGCTGGAGCGTCAGGTCTAGAAGAAGCCGGAAGGATATGTAATCCAGGGCCCCTCACCTGACAGGTCGGATGTAGTTCTAGCCTGAGGAAGGCAAGGGACTTGCCCAAGGTCAGGCCAGTGGCTGCCTGGCTCAGAACTCAGGGATCCAAGGCTCCGTGCTCCGGGCCTCGCCGTGGGAAAAACGAATTGCTGGTTTGGTGTCTTTATTTACAGGGCAGGTTGACTTCTAGTGCCAGGAGAAGAGGACAAATCAGCGGGAATACACGTTCACCTGTTGGGATGCCAGGCCCAACACTCGGTACACCACCCTCCCACAGAAGTTACCCAGTACTGAGCTCGAGCTCAAGCAGGGAGCAGTCGTCTCCCTACACCCTCCCTCTACCCCCCTGAAACTGGAGCTGAGGTCAGATGGGCCATACACCTCCTCCCAGGCATGGAAACCAAAGGGCAGATGAGAAAAGAGGGTTGAGGATCACCCCTGAGGGCTAGATCAGATTCTAAGCAAATAGGTTAAAAGTGTCACATACACATTCAAGGTGCTTCCCTGCTAAAGTCTGTTGCTGTTGTTCAGGTGCTAAGTCATGTCTGACTCCTTGCGACCTCATGAACTGCAGCACATCAGGCTTCCCTGTTCTTCACTATCTCCTGGAGTTTGCTCAAACTCATGTCCATTGAATCAGTGACACCATCCAACCATCTCATCCTCTGTTGCCCCCTTCTCCTTTTGCCCTCAATCTTTATCAGCATCAGTGTCTTTTCCAATGAGTCAGCTCTTCGCTAAAGTTTGATCACCGACCAGTTCCGTGACTCTGTGTGTGTGTGTGTGTGTGTGTGTGTGTGCATGCTCAGTTCTGTCTGACTCTATGCAGTGCCCTGAATTGTAACCCACCAGGCTCCTCTGTCCATGGAATTTCCCAGGTAAGAATACTGGATTGGGTTGCCATTTCCTTCTCCAGGGGATCTTCTCAACTTAGGATTGAACCCACATCTCCTTCACTGGCAGGTGGCTTCTTTACCACCAAGCCACCTGGGAAGCCTGACTTCATTTACAAGACACATTTACTCCTGAGCTAATTGCTTATTCATTTAAGTGACACCTACTATCTTCATCAGGGGTTCTTCAAAGATTGTGTGTTGAGCCTGACAGAGTAATAAATAGAGATGCTACTCACCACCGTGGTTCTCAGGGTAAACTGCTGGAAGCCTCAGATTGCTATTATGTTCCACGAAGTGTATGTTTGTTATATTGCTTCATTGTGTACTGTTATCTTTCCTAGTCCAAGATGCAATCTGTGTATGAAAAGAGATCTAGTGATTTCATTAGCTTCCGCTCTGGTTTTCCTGCCTCTCAATCCTCTCTCTTCTCATCCATTCTAAAAAATCACTCCCAGCTTAACTTTACTGATAGGCAGCTATCATCATCATATACTCTAACCCATATACCTTCAGTGGCTCCCTGTTACCTTACACAAGATGCATATTTTTTTCCCTGAGCCCTTTTCTCCCTCTGTGTCTCAGTAAACCCTGCTTGTACCCTGAAAACATGGCCCTCAAAGGCCCTCTAGATCAGCTATCTATGGACTGGGCTGTGTATCTGTCAGCCACTATTGCTAATTTTTCACTGATGTGTCATCTCCTAACTACAGAGAAAGCCCATTGGGTTGGGGGCCTGCTCTCTAGAGTGGACTATTTGGAATTTTGCCAGCCAGTTGCTAAACTGCCAGTAGCTTGAAATTGGCCATGATGGAACTATTTAAACCACAGAAACCACCAAAAGCTGCAAACCAGGGCTTGCCCCACACCCCCAGCCTTAGATTTCTTTGACTCCCTCAGAAGGACTGGGCATAGTGTCTCCCACATGTGCGTTCCTGCTCAGTCGTGTCCGACTCTGCGACCCCATGGACTGTAGCCCATCAGGCTCCTCTATCCATGGAATTTTCTAGGCAAGAATACTGGAGAGGGTTGCCATTTCCTACTCAAAGGTATCTTCCAGACTCAAGGATTGAACCTGAATCTCTTGCTTCTCCTGCATTGGCAGGCAGATGCTATATTACTGAGCCACCTGGGAAGCCCGTTTCCTGTATGCGAGTCATTCAATAAATGACTTGCTAAATGCTTACAAAGAATAATCGATTTTGAACAATGACGCCATCCAAAAAATTTTGAATGTGTTATCTCATTTAACCTTCAAAACAACCCTGAAGCTATAAGTATGGTTATTTTTCCCATTTCCCAGATGAGGAACCTGAAACTCACTCAACCAGGTGAGGGAGCAGGAACCTGCCTGAGGTTCACCTGAGCCTAAAGCCCCAGGTCTTCCCCGCAGATTACCGGTCCTACCAGCTTCCATGAGGAAAACCTGTCCGTTTGCCAGGCCTGCTGGTCACCGAGCCAGCAGAGTAGTTCTCTCTGTAGGGCCACCAGTGAAAAAGGGCAACACGCGGGGACAGCTCTCCACCTCACCTTCACTTTGCCTCTCCAAGTTTTTTTTTTTTTTTTTAATATTTATTGATTGATTTGGTTGTGCCAGGTCATAATCGTGGCATGTGGGATCTTTAGTCACAGCATGTCGGATCTAGTTTCCTGACCAGGGACTGAACCGGTGCCCCCTGCATTGTGAGCGTGGAGTCTTAGCCACTGGACCACCAGGGAAGTCCCTGTAAGTTTAACCTACCTTCCTCATCCCACTTCCTTCTACCTCTTCTTCTTATCTAAATTAGGACCGTTTTCAACAAGCCCTTTGATACCCCTCCAAGGTCTTTCTTGGCCTTAAACTTCTCTCCTATAGACACTTTGGTAATGCCTGTGGTCTTTATTTTATTTTATTTTATTTTATTTTATTTTATTTTTTTGCCTGTGGTCTTTAAGAGCCTTCAGGTCTAGACAGAAGTCCTGACTCCTTACACAATCCTGTTTGATGACTGGACTCTGTGCACAGCCTAGTCAGTAGCACAGCTCTGGTCTGGCAGCTCCCCAAGGACAGGTCATAGGATTTCCTCTGGCTGCTCTCAAGGTCCAGGGCTTGATGGACATGGGTATTGCTGGTGACAAAGGCGCGTTCTGGTAGTTTCCCAGTTCTGTTGTGTACAACCCAGAGTTCTCATTCTCAGCAGAAACTTCCTTCCTCTTTATGTGGAAAGCTGCCCTGTGTTTATTAACAGCACCCTGCTTGGTCCAGAGAGTGATCTATGTGGCGTGGGCTCTTGGGGTCAGGAAATAGCGAATATCCATCATCTGCCCCAAGGTGCCCTGTGTTCCCAAAGGAGGAAGGTACCTGTTACCACAAAACTTGAGGAAAAAGAAAAAAACAAAAAACAAAACAATACCAACCAAGGACTTTATTTTAAACAAACACTTCCCTTCCAGGACTTGCTTTCCCTTTTTTTTCTCCTTCCTCAATGTATCCTGGCTTCCTGTGTTTCTGAAAATTTCTGCAACCTCAAGTAGCATCTCATTGTAAACTCCAGACCTCTCCAATATTTCTCTCCATTTTGCTGAGTCCTGATCCATCTATATTCCCTCTGTGACTCTGGGATTTACAGATAAGCAAGGGAAAATGAGTCCATCCTCACTGCCTGACAGCCTGGTACCTGTGGAAGGGCCTCACAGAGGTCGTTTAGACTCTGTTAATGTTCACCAGTCCCTCCTTCTCTACTTCTGGGTGTGTGGTGAATCGACTTGGCTGCTCCCTGGAAGTTAGAAGTAGCCATGTGATTTTTCCAGACAATGAACCATGAGCAGAGGTGTACCACTTCTGTGCTAAAGCACTTACTTGCCAGTGCGCAACCCTCCAGCCCTCTCATTGCCAAGTTCTGGCTGGCACACAGGGTCAGACAGGAAACGTTGTAGGCTTTGTTGTTCATACGGCAACTACTATAGTTCAAAAATACTCGTAGATGAATCATAAGCAAATAAGTGTAGCTGTGTTCCAATAAAACTTTATTTACAAAAACAGGAGGCAGCCTGAGGGCTGTAGTTTACATGACAGTGGAAGCTCCCATAGGCTGGATTGTTATATCACTGCCCAGAGGTCAGTTTTTCTTGAAAGTCACCAAACCACAGCAAACTTCGCATGGGTGACAAGTAAGGATTATAGTTACCCCATAGCTTGCTGCTGCTGCTGCTAAGTCGCTTTAGTCGTGTCCAACTCTGTGCAACCCCATAGACAGTGCTTAACCTAATTCGAAGAGTCTTGGCAGCAACTTGAGGAAGGATGTACCATTTTTCATGGCTAAAGGAGTGATACTTTAGCCCCCTTCTCCCCCACTGCCCAGCACTGGTCCACTCCAACCCTTGCCTCTCCAAGCTTAACGTTCCCCTCTCCACTTCCCAGTAGAAGCTGGAGCTTCCCAACAGAAGCGCCAATGGGTCTTGCTATGAACTTGCTTTCAAGGTAACTCTTCAAGTCCCTTTCTGGGCTTCCCTGGTGGTCCAGTGGTTAAGAATCCACTGCTGGTGCGGGGGACACGGGGTTCGATCCCTGGTCTGGGGAGATTTCATATGCCAAGGGGCAGCTGGGCCTGTGAGCTACAACTATGGAAACCCTCACACCTAGTGCCCCGCAACTAGAGAGTAGCCCCCCTATTCACTGCAACTAGAGAAACCCCTCACACAGCAACAAAGACCTAGCACAGCCAAAAAAAAAAAACCAAAATTCTCTTCTTTCTCCTTTCTATCTGCCCAAATCCTTCCCAACTTAGATTTCCCTCCTCCAAGGAATTTTCTTGGACTATCTCCTATGATTGCTAGTTTGCATCAGCGTCTCTGTCTGAGGTCACGAAAAAGAGCCAGGGATTCGTATTGCTCAGAGGCTCCGTTGGGCTCACCCAACAGAGTTAGGGGAGAGAGGGACTGGGCCCAGGCAAAGGTGAGTCATTTGTGCCCTGGAATCAATCTCTTAGACTCATAATCACCTTTGTCTGGAAACACATACACATAAGATTAAATGACAAAAAATAAGCAAACAAGGGAATGCTTAATGCAAGTTTGAGGATTATGTGTCTGGGGAGGAAAGGAATATGCATTTGAGGAGAGGCATGGCTTTCAGAGGTAGTAGTCTTGAGTTCTGTGCTGGGTACGTGGGTGATTGTTCATTATGCTTCAAACTGTGCATAGGTTACACACTTAGTGCAGGATATAGTTCTCAAAACAAAGGTGTGCCAGGTTGGAAGCCTGTCTCAAACCTTAGAGTCAGTGGCGGTCATAACAACCGGCCTCCTCCTGTGTTTTGGAAGCATGCGTGGGGCTAGAGAGGCCCAGTGCCAGGCTCATCAATTTCTGTCCCGTAGAAAGAGGCTGGTGCCTGAATCCAAGAGGACAGTTGAGGACCCCAGAGAAGGAAGACCTTCCTAAGAAGGCTGTCTCCTGCCCTCTGGCCAAGGCGCCCCCCCGCCCCCCCCCCCCCCCGATGTTGTCCCTTCTAAAGGGTTGCCAGAGACCTACCTACCATAAGACACACCTGGCAACTAGAGGTGGGGCCGGCTTATCACAGGGCTGGCAGGTACAGGACGCAGAGTACAGGCCACCAGTGCTGCTTTGGGGAAATGCCATTAACTCTGCTGGGAGTGGTATGACCTTTGTCCCTTTGGACATGTGACATCTAGTGAAACGTAATCTGGTATAAACCAGTATGAACTCATCCCTGAGGTCTGGCTTTAACATTCCCACTACTTCCAACAATACAGACCAGTTTTTGTTATCACTGAAGGAGGATTCCAGCGGATGGGCAGAGCTAGAAAGGAGCCTGTGATATTGAAGAGCATAAACTCTGGGAGAAAACATGTGGACCTGGGTTCAGACCTCAACTCCACCCTGAGCTAACTGGTGACTTGGTCACGTATTACCTCTCTGACCCCGCTTTTCTTCTTTGTTAATTGGGGATATGCACAGTCCCCACCTCACCAGGTTGTTGTATTTAAAAAGGTAATCCAAATAAAGAATAGCACAGAGCTGGGTTCAGAGAACATTCTCGACAGACAGAAATCTCAATGATCACCGAGGAGGACTGGGATTTGCCTGGAGTAGACATGTTACTACACCAAGCCCCCATCTCCATTAAGGAAATTTAGTCGCTCAGTTGTGTCCAACTCTTTGCGACTCCATGGACTCCTCTGTCCATGGAATTCTCCAGGCAAGAATACTGGAGTGGGTTGCCATTTCCTTCTCCAGGAGATCTTCCCAACCCAGGGATCAAACCTGGGTCTCCTGCATTGTAGGCAGATTCTTTGCCATCTGAGACATTAGGGAAGCCCTTTCTTTAAGGAAAAAGACTAGAAAAACAAGTGGTCAAGTTTACCTTAGCCATCATATAGTAGAAATAGCCTTGCAATTCAGGGGACTCGGGTTCAATCCCTGGTCAGAGAAATAAGACCCTACATGCCACAGGGCTACTGAGCTCCTGTGTCGCAACTACTGAGTGCTCTAGAGCCCACGGGCTGCAGCTAGAGAGAAGCCCAAACACTGCAACTGAGACCCACCACAACAGAAAAAAAACAGTTAAAAAAAAAAATAGGTTGTGTTAAACAAGCAAGAGTTGGCAATTTCATTAGAAGTCCATAAAAGGAGAGGCATGCCTAGCCTCCAGCCTAACCCAGCTGCCCCTCGAACTTTGTCCGCATTTGACCTCCTTACCTGACATTACATCCCTCCCATGATTCTTCTCCTCTCAACATCTGTCTGCTTCTCCCGCCCACTTTGTTCTATTGTCTCGGTATCTTGAAGCAACAGTAGGGAAACAAGAAATAAGAATTTGAGAAGGGAGGGAAGGAAGGAAAGAAGGAAAGATGGAGGGAATGGAAGAAAAGGAGAGATCTAATCCTTGTACTCCCATAATTCAAGCAGTGACTGTGAATAAGCTCCTCACCCTCTCTGAGCCTCAAAGCCTATTGGAAGTTTCAAACCATAGAAGATGTTCAAAGGGTACAAAATTTCAGCAAGGAGACTGCATACGGTGGGTCTTCCATACCAAGAGTCCTCAAGTTCCCCCTCTCAGTTGTTTTGTTTTTTAATTTTTTTTGGCTGTTCCACACAGCATGTGGGATCTCAGTTCTCTGACCAGGGGTCAAACCCGCGCCCCACTGCATCGAAAGTGTAGAGTTTTAACCACTGGACCGCCAAGGAAGTCCTTCTCTCAGTTTTGTTGGATCTATTTGGGTCAGAGAATAAGAGTAGTGAGGAAGAAGAAAGAAATAGGAATGGAATGTACATCAGAGATGGCCTGGGAATGTCAGTTCTCCACCCCTCCCCCATGATTGCCCAAGAGAGCAGATGCCTCCTCTTCCTCATCTGGGGCTTGTTCCTTTGCAAGCAACCCCTGTGCAAGCCCCAGTGCCTTTCATGGCTCTTTGTGAGCCCCACTGAGGCAACACTACAACATTAAGGAAGGTAGTGTGGTGTAATGGTTAACTACAAGGTTCTGGAACTACACCGGCCAATGCTTCACTCCAGCGTTTACTACTGTGACCTTAGGTAAGCTCCTCCCCTCCTCTGTGCCTTAATTGCCTCACTTGTGGAATGGGATTCTGGATTGTAGTGGACTGAAATGAGTTAACAGACAGTAAACTCTTTGAAAGACTTCCTTGGTGGCTCAGCGGTAAAGAATCTGCCTGCCAATGCACGAGACTTGGGTTTGATCCCTGGGTCAGGAAGATCTCCTGGAAAAGGAAATGGCAACTCACTCCACTATTCTTGCCTGGGAAATTCCATGGATTAAGGAATATGGTGGGCTAGTCCACTGGGTCTCAAAATGCTGCACGCCACTGAGCAACTAAACGACAGTAAACTCTTCAAAAGATGCCTGGGTCGCCAGAAATGCTTGGTTAATTGCAACTGTGACGATCCAGCTATTTATTGTTGCCTGTCTCTCCACCAACTCAGTGACTTGCATTCCCAACATCCTTGTTATCTGGACCCCGTCCCACCTCCCCCGCCCCCGAGGAAATACTGGCTAAGACTGTTTCTCCTAGTTGTATCGTGGCTCTTTCTGTAGCCTAGACCATTGGTGTAACAAGGATTTTGTTCCTTCTGAGACTACTACTGTGCTTTATTGGTTATTAATGGGCATGTTTTTATTGCTCTGTTTTGCCTGCTGCACATTGTCCTCTCAGATGAAAATAATAATACCTTCAGTTAATAACACCTTGCACTTGGGGAGCTGCTTTCATCCCAACAGCTCAAAGCCCTCTACAAACATGACCTCATTCATTTTCCCTGTGCTCCCAGGAGGGGGGCACTCCTGTTTCCCAGCCTGAGAAGGGAAAGCCCTACTCCTATTCATTGCCAAACAGATTCTCAGAAGCCAAAGTATTGATTAAACATTTCCACTACTCACAGCTACAAATCAGAGGCAGAATTCTGTTGCTCTCTATGCCCAAGTTGACTTTATGTCCACAGCAGATAACCAGAATGGCTCGGGGGCCTGGTCTTCCATGCCTCTCCTGGGTGTCTACAGCTGTCCCCTGTAAATGGTAAACATTAAAGAAAGCTTCAGAACAGACCGCATTGATATCCAAGAGAAAATAGCTTTGGCAATTTTGGTGTTTTCAGGACCTTTGTCTTCCTGGAAAGGGCAACCATTCCAGCATTCTAGCCTGGAAAATCCCATGGACAAAAGAACCTAGAGGGCTACAGTCCATGGGGTCACAAAGAGTCTGACACAACTTAGCTACTGAACAAAACAAAACAAAAGGGCTCCTGGAACTTCCCTGGTGGTCCAGTGGTTAAGACTCTGCGTTTCCACTGCAAGGGGCACAGGTTTGATCCCTGGTTGGGGAACTAAGGTCCCACATGCTGCAAGGCATAGTCAAAACAAACAAACAGTCATAAGGGTTCCTGCAGCCTGAAATGCCTCTGCCCAGTTCAGTCCTACTACTCATGGCCCTGGCATGCTGGACACCTGTATGTACTTGTGAAAACTGGAGCCGCACAGTGACAGTACTTCCTTGTTCTGAGGCTGCTTGTGGCCCAGGCTCCCTGGCAAATGGCAAATGCTGGCTGCTCACTTTTGTTTTCACCTTGCAATTACTGGAAGGGAAGGGCTGCAAGCTGTACTTGACTCTTCAGCCACACTCCAGGTCTCAGCCCGTGCAAACTTGGAGGTAGCTAAGGGCAACAGAAATGGGCCTGGGCAGGCAAAAAGCTGACTCCTGCTCCTTCAAAACAAACAAACAAAGGGACTAACTAAATGGGACAAACTCATGATAGTGCCCGAAGCTGTTTTTCGTCAGTACATAAACATTGGGTGTAACTTTTTCTTTATTTATATTCTTTTTTTTTTTCTTTAATATGGTTAGGTTTTCTTAGATGGAGAGTTAAATCCACTTCAGGCAAAGTCAAAATAGAACCATGGCTTCCTTTCTTTTAGCCTCCTGTTCTGAAGACTCTTAATTAATTATAATGTTCTCTTTGATTGATATTTTAGATCCAGAACTTACAAAGTTTTTGAGAAACAGAAATTCTCACAGTGAATTCCTAGCAATGTTTATTTACCTTTCTAAACTCTCTGGCCTGTCTTCAATCTGCTTAAACTCCTAGTTCTTTCCCCATCCTGACAATGCCCAAACACAAAACTTGAAGGTTATATCTAATTCAGAAGATGGAAGCTCAGTGTATATAAATAAACTTTGTTTTTAAATATCTAGAGTTGAGAGCCAGTACCTGTATAGAAACAAATTAAAGTTTCAGTTAGGTCAATTAATTTATGGAAAAACTTTTTTTTTTTTTTTAGTTTTCAATATTGGTGTCTGAGAAAGTCTCATTTTCTCCTTTCCATTATATTTAATGTACATTAACATTAGTTTACATCTTCAGAAAGCCAAGTTTTTGGCCTAAAAACGTAGGGAAAGGCTGTTGGGCTTTTGGGGTGTGTTGGAGTAGAAGGAGACATGAAGAGATTACATTATACTTCAATAAAAAGCCAAAAAAAAAAAAAAGTAAAGCGGCTTGAAAGTTTAAAAAAATAAACAATTTTGAGAGTTGAGCAGCTTCAAAGACTCTGTTTCCTATTTTGATCACTGTGTTTCTCGAGATGACCACATCTTTCAGAGGAAGTGAGTCAAAGCCACTCTGTCTTGCTTTTCCAGCTGAGCATGTTCAGTTTCAATGAAGTAATGAATGAACTTGGCCGCACCACCCCCCAAGACTACAACAGCAAATAGAGGAGCCTCAGCCAATCAGCTGGCACTCAAGGTTTTCAAGTTGAGTTCAAACAGACTCACGGGAGACCAATCAGATGGCGCGGCTCCGCCCCAAACGCCGGGTCGGGGCCAATCAGGAGCCCAGGCGAGCCAAAACACAGCGTCTGGCCAATGCCCGGGAGCCCCACAGCGCCGACGTCCGCCAATGGGCGCGGCCAGGCAAAAAGAGAAACAGTGCGGGCCCGCAGGCCGCAGGATTCGAATGGAACGTCCGCACGGGAACCGGGCCCCGGCCGAGCGGAGCGGGCCAATCAGCGGCGGCGGCTCTCGGCCCCCGAACGTTGGGACACGCGGCCCCGCCCCGCGCTGTTGTTTGTGGTGTCGGCCGGCAGCGCGAGTCGGACAACAACACTCGCCAGGCGGGCGGCGCGGCGGCCGAGGGTCCGGAGGCCGCGGGCGGCGGCGGCGAGCGCGAGCGGAGGGCAGCCGGCCTCCCGCGGCCGCCGAGCCCGGGAGTGCGCGCCGGCCGGAGCCATGTCGGTGAACATGGATGAGCTGCGGCACCAGGTCATGATCAACCAGTTCGTGCTGGCCGCGGGCTGCGCGGCCGACCAGGCGAAGCAGCTGCTGCAGGCGGCCCACTGGCAGTTCGAGGTGCGTGTGGGCCGAGAACCAGCGCTCCCGGGCAGTCCCGCTCGCTGGCCACCGGCGCTGGGGTCGGGGTGCAGGCCGGGGCGCCCGGCCGCGCGTCGCGGAGGGAGAGGGGGCAGGGAAGCTCTATGTATATCGCCCGGTCCGGCGATCGGCGCCCGCGTGGGGCGTGGGGCCCTGCCGCCTGGGACCCTCGCGGGGCCTGGGGGACGCCCCCTCCGAGCGACGCGTGTCTGCGGGCCAAAGGGTCGGACCCGGAGGCCCGGGAGGGCAGCGCCACGGACACCGCGGAGGGTCCCGGCCGGTGGGGCGGGTGGGCTTCGACCCCCGTTAACCGCCACCATGCCGCTGTGTTTGTCCGCAGACCGCCCTGAGCACGTTTTTCCAAGAAACTAACATTCCCAACGGCCACCACCACCACCAGATGGTAAGTGTGGCCGGGCGCGGCTGGCGGGAGGGCCGGCCTCGCCGCTACCGCGGCGCACCCGGGGCGGCCGGGGGCGCAGCGCACCGGAGCGGCCGAGCGCGCGGGCCGGGGGCCGCTGTCAGGCGCCGGCGGTGACAGCCATGTTGCCGGGGAGCGCCGCGCCGCGTTGTAAACAAAGAGCCAAAATGTCTTCCAGGAAAGAGCGGCTCCCGGGGCCGGCCGGCTCGCCCAACTTTGCGGTCAGGTCTCCGGGGCCACTATGGCTCGACCTGAGGCCTTGTGCCCCGGCGATCTTCCTAGGCCAGGGGCCAGGAGGGTGGCTGGAGGAGTAGCCAGGAGGCAGGTATGGGGAGGGGGCTCGGAGGATAAGTAGATATCCCGGGAGGGGGAAACGGAGGGCGGGAGCGATGGGCCCCCCCCCCACCCCACGGGGACTGGGACCTGGGGGTGTCTGTTTATGGAGCACCATTTCTTGCTCTTGAGTGGCAGCAACCCCCCCTTCTTCCAAACAGCCCAGCTCTACGGGGAACAGGAAAGGGACAAGTCCATTCTGGCCTGGGAGCTGGGCTCTTCCCAGGTAGTTAGGTCCACTCTTTCCTGTTCATGGGAAAAGACCTAACCCTGAGCCGCCTGGAAGACTTACAGGTTTTTTACTAGATAAGCCAAGAATGCGTTTAATCTCTATAGGTGAAGGCGTATAAAGCACAGGAAACAGAAGTGGTTCAGGCCTGGATTTGCTTTCTTCTCTTTTCCAAGTTGGCCCCAGGCCTGGGCCTTTGCCCTCCTGGCCATAAGGCATCCTGCTCTCCACTGGGCACAGGACATCCCTTCACTTCAGAGGTTTGACTGCCTCCTCCTCCCCCTCTAGTTACCAGTTTGCCCTGCTGGGGAGGAGGGCCCCCCGATCGGGATGGTAAAACACACTCCGGATCTATTGCGGCTTCTGCAGTGTATTTTTTGCCATTTCTCACGCTCAGTGTACTTGCCCACAGCTCCCTTCTCAGAGTGGCCGTTTGCCTGGAGAAGCTGCCAGGAGCTCCTCTGCTGTGTCTTGTTCTTGATGCCATGTATTCATCTAGTTACAAAGGACAAGTGGTGGTGGGGGGTCTGTTTTGACCCCTTTAACCAGCTTTTCTCTTGGAATGGCCTGTTGTGTATAAATCAAAAAACAAAACTGCCCTGGAGTATGATGAGAATTATGCTGGCCGCAGGATTGGCAGTTGAAGCCAGGCTCTTGGTAAAACCAAGAGGGGTTCATCTCCATGGGGGCCTCCACCTGCACCCGACTGAGGGGAAGCTGCCTCCGTGTCCTCTCAAAGGGGGCCTCAAGGTTTGTTCCATCAACTGGTCATTTCAAAAGGCCCAGGCTTCCGGCTCAGCGGCTCTGGGCTGCCTTCAACAGAGAGGCTCGCCTGTGAGAGCCGGGACTGGTGATCCTTTTAGGTTCTGTTACTCTTTCCCTGCAAATCCCCAGGGTTTGTAATCCTTTTGAAGCTTCCCTTGAGGCCTGTTGCTGGTTTTGATCGTTGTCTCCCATGAGTGTACCATGTATTGAGTACCTCACCAGCACCTGAACGAACACCATCCCTGCCCTCTTGGAGCTGGTCATTTTTTTAAGAGATAATAAATCAAAGGAAAATGTTACGTAAAAATACCAGAAGTGCCCCAGGCCATGAGTTACTGATAAATAGTCCGGTAGATTACTGGACATCAACAGTTGGAGGCATCTTCCCAGATGAGAGGGGGATGGGCTCCCAGGTTAGATTTGGAAGGGCTAGGAAGAGGAGAAAAACACTGGCCAGGAAACAGTGGCTGTTCAGAGGGGGCAGCGGGCACTGGGTGTGCTAGAGAGCTGGGAAGCGCTCTCCGTAACTGTTAGGTAGAGCTGGACTTGCACAGGACTTGGTCCAAACCCCTGGCTTTATAGAAGCAGAGAGAAGCTCCAGAGAGGTTAAGGAAGCTGCCTGAGCTCACACAGGCAGGCAGGCACAGGCCTGCTCCAGATCGCTGGCTTGTGGACGGGGAAGTCGGTCACGATGCTGTGATGCAATTGGCTTCTGCCCCCACCCCCCATTCATTGTTTTCCTGCTGCCGAGAAGTCAGCCCTGGAAGGGGGGTGGTGGTGGAGGAATAGTGAAGGGAGGAGGGAAGTGGTCTGGG
Organism: Ovis canadensis; assembly: GCF_042477335.2. NCBI lineage: Eukaryota > Metazoa > Chordata > Mammalia > Artiodactyla > Bovidae > Ovis > Ovis canadensis. The sequence continues at coordinate 63,480,044 of NC_091255.1, read as the reverse complement.
TGGGGCCAGGCCTGCTGCCCTGGGTCCTGTGGCCTCCCCAGAGAGGACACGGGTTGGAGCCCTAGCTGCTGATGGAGGGGCCAGCCCAGTTAATCAGAGAGGGTTGCCCCCCCCTCCCCCCGCTGCCGTGGGCCTGTCCCCATTTGGGGGCTGGGGTTTTTAACTGCAGAGCTGTGTAAGCTCCGACTGCAAGGTGAAGAGTCCTCAAATCTTGCTCCCTGAGTCCTGTGCCTGGGGGAGGGGCTGGTGTTGCTAAAATTAGGAGAAATTCAAAGAAGGGCTCCCATGGCTCCCTGGGAAAGGGAGAAGCGGCCGTGGGGGTCACAACAGGCTCTGCAGGCCGTGTTCTCAGCTGCCTCCTCCCTGGGCCCCCGCGAGGTGCTCCTGGATGGCACCTATGTGCTCCCCACATGGCAGGGGCGGGAGGGAGGGTCTGCTGTCCCTGGTGTTTGCAAGGAGACTGCCAGTTACGGCACACCAGCCCGGCCCCTGCCCTTCCTGGCTGGAGTCCCTGCTCAGGGTTGTGGCAGAAGACAGCAGAGGTTGGCATATTTGCAGCTACCCCCGGGAAGAGGGCTGAGAGGGGCTGAGTGGACTCGCCCAGACACTGGCAACGAGTCGCCGGGGACACTGGAAACTGACATCGCTGGTTTTTGTCCTTGGGGGGCCTGGGCATGAAGTTGCACTAGATTAACTAATTGCAGATGAGTAGGGGCTCGGAGAAGTTGATGGCACCCCACTCCAGCACTCTTGCCTGGAAAATCCCATGGACAGAGGAGCCTGGTGGGCTGCAGTCCATGGGGTCGCTAAGAGTTGGACACGACTGAGCAACTTCACTTTCACTTTTTACTTTCATGCATTGGAGAAGGAAATGGCAACCCACTCCAGTGTTCTTGCCTGGAGAATCCCAGGGACGGCGGAGCCTGGTGGGCTGCCATCTATGAGGTCACACAGAGTTGGACATGACTGAAGCGACTTAGCAGCAGTAGCAGCAGCAGGGGCTGGGTAGAGGTTAAGAGCTTGGGCCTGAAGACCTAGGAGTCCCCTGGGTTCCGGCTGCTCAGCTTGCGTCCTGCAGTGGTATGCTTTAAGTATTTGGCTGTATCGGGGCAGGTGGATTTAGTTGCCCCGTGGCTTGTGCAATCTTAGTTCCCTGACCAGGGATTGAACCTGAGTCCCCCGTATTGGGGGCAGATTCTTAACCACTGGCCCATCAGGGAAGTCCCTGCCTTGCTGTGTTTTTGGTCAACTGATTTGAGCTCTGGGGCTCGGTTTCCGCATCTCTATCACAGAGAGAATAATCAGAAAGACCTGGCATTGCCGTGAGAAATGAGATGATGAGGCAGAGGCCCTGACGCCCGCCGACCAGCACTGCTGCCAGGCAGGCACAGCTCCCCCTGGGCTGGCCTTGGAGGGAGACCCCGGATCTGGCTGTCTTCCTTTGACTGACCTCCCCAGGACATCTGAGGGCAAGTTATTGAAGAGCCAGCTGGGTTTTCACCCAGGCTGAAGCACTAAGCAGTGGTACCCTGGGCTTCCTCCCTTGTCTCGGCTGGAATTAACCATTCCAGCTCCTGGCTGGAATTAACCATTTGCTTCTGACACTTGGGGCGACATTCCCAAGCATCAAGAAACACTCTCTGGGGACTTCCCTGGTGGTCCAGTAGCTAAGACTCTGTGTTCCCAATGCCAGGGGGCTTAGGTTCTATCCCTGGTCAGGGAACTAGATCCCACCTGCTGCAACTAAGACCCAGCACAGCCAAGCAAATAAATATTTTTTCAAAAAAGAAACACTTTGGTTTTGACAAAAATTGTAGGAATCTGCCCCCATGTTTTTGGTTTTTAGCGGCTCTGTGCAAGGAGTGCTTTTGTGCTGTTGAAACCTCTTTTGGACTGAACAATGGGAAATAAAAGAGGGTCAGGCCTGGGTGAGCCCCACGGGAAGGCAGGCTCTGTAGGACCTCGGATTGTGGCTTGGGGATTGGGGAGGGGGGCCCACTTGGGCAGCCCTCGAAACCCCTGTGTTCTCTCCCAGCAGATGTGTACCCCCAGCAACACACCTGCCACACCGCCCAACTTCCCTGACGCGCTGGCCATGTTCTCAAAGCTTCGCGCCTCCGAGGGCCTGCAGAGCAGCAACAGCCCCATGACTGCCGTGGCCTGCTCACCCCCTGCAAACTTCAGCCCCTTCTGGGCCTCGTCCCCGCCCAGTCACCAGGCCGCCTGGATCCCGCCCTCCTCCCCTACGGCCCACAGCTTCCACCACCTCCACCACCCACAGCCCACGTGGCCCCCCGGAGCACAGCAGGGGAGCACGCAGCAGAAAGCCATGGCGGCGATGGACGGCCAGAGATGAGACTGGATGCCACCGGGCGCTGGGCTGGAGCTAGGGGGCAATCCAGGGGCGGGGGGGAAGCTGGGCGCGCGGGGGTTTCCTGAAGATCGCACTGGAAGATTTTATATAAGAGAATTTTTGTGGGTGGGGGGACAGTAAACTTCCTGAGCCACTTGGATCCTTCAGGAGTTTCAAATCAGGCAAGTTTTTTTTTTTCCTCTTTTTAATATATAACTATAATATATATATGAATATATAAAAATAACTAATGTATGTGAGAGTGGGGCTGGCCGACAGGGTGTTGGGTCAGCGGGCAAAGGCCAGGGGAGCCACCCAGTGGGCCAGCACCCCTTCCTCCAACGCCAGGCCCAGGGCAGGTGCTGGGGAGCCAGGTGGTGTGACTGTAGTCACTTGGTCTGCTCACTGCCTCCTTTCAAAGGTCACACCTTCTGGAATCGGGCGAAGGACCACGGCCTTCCCACTCCCCGTGGCAGCTGTGGGAGGGACTCCCGGTGGTGCTGGGTGTCTGAAGGTGTGGGGGCCGCTGCCCACCCCCGGTCAGCGGTGCTCCAGCCCGTGTCGCCTCAGCGGCTAGCTGTGCAGGGCTCATGTAGGACTTGTGAGCCAGCCCCCAACCCCAGGGCCGCCCTGCCTCTCCCACTGTGTCCCCGGCCGTGGACAGCAGAGCGGAGGGCTTGCCTTTGGATGGAGTTCCCAAATCAAATCATCTCACCAGGGTGAAATTTTAATTTAAAACTTAAAAGAGACTTTTCTAACTTCCCTGGTTTGTGGTGCCTTTATTTGCCTTGGAACAGAGAGCGTGCTCCTTGGGCAGAGGGGTGGGGGGCCCTTGGCTGTGCTGCGGTTCAGGGGACCAGCCCCATGGCCATGCGGCGGGGTCGGGTGTTCTGACAAGGGGGCTGATAGGTTGGGGTGGGAAGAAGGAGGAACAGGTTCTGGCTTGGTCATAGTGACCCTCTCCTCTTGGCCCTTGGCCACCACCTCACAGCCCACCACAGGCTGAGCCTTAGCCCTGGAGCCCCTGTCTTTGCAGTTGGTGGTGGGGGAAGCTGCCCTCCTGCCTTGGGGGGCCCGATGGTGGCCCCACACTTTAGCCTGTCCCCCCCGCCAAGGTATCTTTCCGCCCTCTCTGCTCTTCTGCCCCCAAGCTCCTTCGGGGCACCCTGTCCTAATGTGCGTGTTGTGTGGCCACATCCCAGAGGTCAGCCGCAGCTCTCAGGGAGCCAGAGGCCTGAGTTGGGTCCCCAAGGGGCTAGGATAAAGCAGTGATGGCAGTTCCTGGCCTGGTGGGGCCCTTCCTCAGACTCTACCACGCAGGTGGCCAGGTGGGTACGGAGTTGGTCCACCCAAATGCAGGATTTGGGTTGCAGGGCCCAGGCTTGGGGTTCCTCCTTGAGCCCCTTACCGCCCCCCACCCAGACCCCAGACCCCTCCAGCACGTGTGACTGGACACATTCCCTTCCTTCTTGGCAGCCTGGGCCTTGCTGTCGACCAGGCCTGCAGGGTCTGGATATTCAGACCCAAAGTGCAGGAACACCTGGGAAGGGCCCCACCTGGCTGGCTGGCCCACCCTACTACTGGGCCCTTGTGTCTTCACGGGGTTGCTGTGGGGCAGCCCCTCTGTGGGTATGGAGCAGGACTGGGGATGCAGCTGCCCTCGGCCACCCACTCTGCATGTGACCATGTGCTCGAGGCTGGGTTTGTCCTTTCAGTTTTGTTTCCTGGTCGGAGATCCGTGGGACTCCTCCCACCCATACCCCTCACTCTGCCCACCTGTGCTTTCCCAGGGTGGAAGGGGAAGCCCCTCATGGGCACGTGGGCGGCCAGTGCTGGGTGAGGGCGGGCAGGCGGCCCAGGTGTGGGGAAGCGGAGTGGGGGGGCCCCTCGTCCTTTCAGGGGCATCGGGGTGGGTGGGGGGCCTGGCTGCTCCTCCCTCCTCCCCGCCAAGCTGGTGAGTTTGGATTCTAGACCAGGACACTGAGCAGAGGAGGGCCCAGGCCTCGCCTGCCTCCCGCTTGCAGAGCAAAGGGTGCTGGGTGCCTGCTGGGATTCTGGGGTTCTATGATGAATCAGATCTCAGCAGATGGGGAAGAGGGGGGGTGCCCCCTCCCGTAGGGAGTGCCTGCTCCACCCATGACACCCCCAGAGAGCCCCACCCTCCACTGAAACCCTTTTCTGGGCTATTTCCTGCCATGCCCACCTGTGGCTCTTTGTCGCCCCTCCCCTCACACCTCTAAAGCAGGCCTCTCACTGGCAGAGGGGCCTGGGGGTGGGGGAGGGAACCCCACCTTTGAGGAGGGGGCTGATGAGAATAGATCTGAAGGCAGAAAACTGCTTCCAAGACTATCTGGGTGGGAGGCAATTCTCCCCTTGTCCCTGGGGCTTTGGGGACAAGGGCTTGTCCCTTACAGTTGACCCCTCATCTGTTAAGGCTGACATGCAGCAGGACAAGGGCCAGGCCTCAAGGCCGACAGACAGTTCTCTATGTTCCTGGGGAGGGAAGGGGAGCAGGGACACGGCCTGGCCCCAGCAGCCCCTCTTGTATCTGCTGCAGCCTCCAAGCGTGACCCCATGGACTGTAGCCCGCCAGGCTCCTCTGTCCATGGGATTCTACAGGCAAGAATACTGGAGTGGGGTGCCATTTCCTTCTCCAGGGGACCTTCCCAACTTGGGGATCGAACCCGCGTCTCGCATCGCCTTCACTGGCGGGCAGATTCTTTACCACCAGCACCACCTGGGTAAGCCCCTTGTTTCACAAGCTGGAGAGGATGGCAACCAGGAACCTTCCCAGGTGCTGGTGGCCCCATCTTCCCCAGGATGTGCCAGAAGCCTGCTGGCGGCCACCCTTAAACCTTCACCCCAGGGTACAGCCTGAGCAGAGCACGGACCTGAAGCATCTAAACCCTCCAGAGGGCCCTGGGCACTTACCCAGAGGGAAGGCGGTGCCTGTGCCAGAGAAGGCCTTAGCACTTGGTCCAGCCAAGGTCGAGAGAGGGCCAACCCCCTGTAGGCCTGCCAGTCCCCGGAGCCTGGGGTCTGGCCTGTGCTGCCGCCTCCCCACCCTGGGTGCTATACTCAGTCCTCTTGAAGCCCTGGAGCCCTCGGAGAACAGCTGGCCCTGTTTGGGGGAGCCACGTCTGTCAGGCTGCAAGAAGTCCACTGTCCCACCTGAACCAGGACCAGAGGAGCCTCATGGCCCCGAGCTTTCTCCTAAGCATTTATTTATAGCTCTACTCAGTGAGCAGAGGTGGACCGCGGCCCCCGGGTGGGCTCCTCGAGCCCCTCCCCAGGAGGTGCGTCCCTGTGCACGTCCAGCCCCTCTGGCAGGTTTGCCGTCTCGCCGGGTAGGTGGGCTGGGTTCAGCTGGGAAAGGCGGCCCTCGGTGGAGACAGGTCTGTCTTTCTGATGACGGGAAGGAGCTGCAGGACAGGAGGGGCCCTGGATGGCTCAGGCTGACTCCCATGCCCAACAGCGGCGCACCTCGGCTTGCCCAAAGCCCCACTAACCAGGCTGAGCCAGGACATCATGCTGGAAGGTCAAGCTCTCTTACGAGCCCCTAAGCCACACTCCTTTATACTCTGAGTTAAAATAACTCAGGGGCCAAGAGCCTGCCTCTTTGTTAACATTCCCTCTATTAATACAGGGACTGTTAGGGGCACACTGACTTAAGTCAGGGCAGGAATTTCTCTTTAAGACAGCCCCCGCCTCCTGCTTCTATAATGTGCCTTTAGAGTGGACACTGGGGTGCCAGGGAGAAGGAAGCTAAGTTCCCCCAAGAACAGTCTTAGGAGCCAGAGCCAAAGGCCACCGATGCTGTCTGCCTCCTGCTGAATCCTCCACCCCAGGCTATTTGCCTTCATCACCAACGCTGGCTCTGGGGCCAGACAGCTTGGCTTTGAGCTCCGGCTCTGCGACTTTCTAGCTGTGTGACCTTGGGCATGTACTTTAACCTCGCTGTGCCTTGGCTTTGTCAGCTGTAGGTGGGACCAGCAATGGTCCCTATCTTTTAACACGTGAGGATTAAAATTACTGGTTCACACGTGTAAAGCTCTTCAGCAGTGAGGAACCCTTGGCAGAGGCGAGGCTGCACATCGCCACCACTGCACTGGTTTCTGGCTCCTGCAGGCACTGGGGGCTGGAACTGGAAAGCTTGGTGCAGAGGACCTCGGGCTGCGGCTCTAGACCTGGGCAGGGGTGCGGTGGGGCTCCCTGGGCCTCCAGCAAGTAGCTGCAAAGCATTGTGGGTACATAAGGTTTCATGAGAAGAAACTCAGCAGCTTTCTTAGACTCTGCAGGGGAGCTCCTAACTTAGCAGCCAGAATCCAGCACCCTTTTATTGACAGATGAAGAAACTGGCCAGGAGGAGGGGGAGACATGCTCAGAGTTACCGGGAAGTGGTCTAGTCCCCTGGCTCCAGTCTGGTGTCCCTCTCTGGCCCCCATGGGTAGCCAAACCCCAGGGGAACACTTAGCCCTCCGGCTTTCAGGCCGGATTTGGCCCCTCTGGAGAAAGCACGGGCCCTGGGGACCTCACAGGCCCAGGAAAGTCGGTGCGTATGAGTAGTGGGGAAGGACTTGGGCCTGGAGCGAGAGCTTGGGCCGCAAGCCCACCCCTGTTTCCTCTTCTGTGAAATGGGAGCAGTGACAGTATCTGCCCACAGACCTGGCACAAAGCAGGCGCCCGGGAGGGAAGGGTTTTCTCTTTCCTGCCTCGCATCCCATCCCTCGGCTCCCAGGCCCTTCTTCTCTCCAGGGGAATAAGGGTATATACCAGCCACGGGCAGGAGAGGGGCCGGACAGGGCAAGGAGGAGGGTCGGCGGGCAGTGCCACCCAGAAGGACCCTCTGTCCAGGGAGGAGCTACCTGAGTCTTTGGCAGCCAGCGTCTGGGCGCTCTGAGGCCGCGAGGGCAGCTGGCCGCTGTTGCTGAGGGACTGCTGCCGATGCCCGTGTGCCCGGGACTGCTTGGTCTTATGCTTCATCCCCGCGTCTGACGGGAGACGGAGCGGGGAGGATCAGTTCTGAGATACGCTCTGAGGGGGCTGTAGGGATGGGGAGAGCGCGGCGGGCTGCTGGTCTCAGCCTGCCTCAGTGGGCGCCCTTCTCAGTCTGAATTAGTGGAAATGCTCTTTATAAGCAAGCACTTTGCTCATTGGAAAAGACCCTGATGCTGGGAAGGATTGAAGGCAAAAGAAGAGGGAGGCAGAGGATGAGATGGTTGGATAGCATCACCGACTCAGTGGACATGAATCTAAGCCAACTCCATGAGATAGTGGAGGACAGGGGAGCCTGGCGTGCTGCGGTCCCTGGGGTCACAAAGAGTCAGACATAACTTAGTGACTGAGCAATAACAATCACTTCATCCCCCTTTATGTCTGTCTGGCCATCTGTCAATCCATCCATCCATCCACTCACTCCGATATCTTACCCACATACAGCAGCCCCGTGCCAGGTGCTGGGTGACTTCTGACCCTGGGTTTACAGTTCGGGAGGGGAAGTGACTAGAAAGATGCATACACACCTGTCAGACCCAGAGGGAAGTGACAAAGCACATCCAGGATGGCCAACTGGAAGGGGACATTCCAGAACACGAGAGGTTCACAAAGTGGTAGGGGCTCAGGAAGAGTTTTGAAGAATGGGTGATGCTGGGAACAGAGGCCTAGGTGGGAAAGCTGGGGTGACAGCCTGCGGATGAAGCCTGGCCAGAAAAGATGGGGCCATGACATTCCTGCTGATTGGCTAAGACTGGGCAGCTGTCCCCCTTCTGCAAACACTGACCTGGGGGCATTCGGAGTCAGGGAGGTGGAGGAAGAAGGCAGTTGGGGTCTGGTGGCCCCAAGAAGTGCAGGGGCCTCCAGGAGCCAGACAGACCCTGCGGGACCCAAGCAAGGAGCCCGAGCGCCTCTGGGCCATCTGGACACTCACTGTCTTTGTTCAGGAGGTCCGGTAGCCTTGTGTCCATCCGTCCCTTGTAAATATGTCCGTCCAGGCCCAAGATGTCCACCTCGTCGTGCTGTGGAGACGGGTGGGTACCCATGGCCACCTGCCGCCTGAGTGCCCCTCCCGTCCCCTCTCTGAGCCAAACGGTGCTCAGAGCCCTCGAAGGGGCTGAGTGACAGGGTGAAGGGGATGGGCCAGGTGGCCGGGATGGCTGTCTTCTTCCCAGGAAAGGAAAAGAACCCGAGGCTTTGACTGGGTCTGATTAAGAAACCACACCCGAGGCTGAGGACCGAGCAGGGGACTGCTGGCTGCTTTTCCAGAGGGACCTGGGAGGCTGGGGGGCCCTCCCTGGAGGTTCCCAGGAGTGTCCCCACCTTCATGGCGATCTGGATCTCCTCGGTGGGGTACAGTCCCTGCGAAAGGTGCTGCAGGCGGATGCGCCGGTAGGGGTAGGTGAGGGTGTGGCTGCCCCCACAGGGCCGGGGTGCGGAGGAGTAGCTGTAATCAGCCATGTCTGGCAGCCTGCGGTGGAGACGGCGGAGTCACGGGGAGCGGGTGTGTCCCAGGACACGCCTCATTGGGGCGGGGGGTGCAGGTGAGGGGGCTGCTCCAGGGGCCACCGCTTAGCCAGGACAGGGCTGGGGGTGAGCGAGCAGGGTGGCCTCCTGAGGGACACACACACACACTCTCTCTCTCATACACACATCCACACACATGTATTCACAGATCCTCAAACACATTCACACGTACGTTCGCAGACATACACACATTCTCTCACACACTCAACGCACACGTAGGCGTTCACACATGCATCTGCACCATCACACACATGCCTCTGCTCATACAGCATACATTTAACAATGCTCTCTCACACTTGTTCACACGCATTCACACACATACACATTCACATACGTGTGTTCACAGATTCTCAAACACATTTGCACATGTTTACACACATTCACACACACACATTCTCTTGCATTCTCTCAAAAACACACACATAAACGTTCACACACATATAATCACACCCACATTTTCACACACACATATGCATGTTCACATTTTCACAGACATACACAATCACATACTCTCTCCTACATGGAGGCCCCACTCTACACACACACACACACGGACACACACATGGACACACACACACACTCTGCCCTCCCCGGTGCCCCACTCACACACATACACACATACACACACACACACACACGGACACAAACACACACACTCTCTGCCCTCCCCAGTGCCCCACTCACACACATACACACACACACAGGGACACACACACACACTCTCTGCCCTCCCGGTGCCCCCCTCACACACATACACACGGACACACACACACACACACTCTCTGCCCTCCCCGGTGCCCCACTCACACACATACACACAGACACGAACACACACACACACACACACTCTCTGCCCTCCCCGGTGCCCCACTCACACACATACACACAAACACACGGACACACATACACACACACGGACACAAACACACACACTCTCTGCCCTCCCCAGTGCCCCACTCACACCCATACACACACAGGGACACACACACACACACGGACACACACACACTCTCTGCCCTCCCGGTGCCCCACTCACACACATACACACGGACACACACACACACACTCTCTGCCCTCCCCGGTGCCCCTCTCACACACATACACACGCACAGGGACACACACACGAACACACACACACACACTCTCTGCCCTCCCCGGTGCCCCACTCACACACACACACACACACACGCACACACACACACGCACACACTCTCTGCCCTCCCTGGTGCCAGGCCCCCAACCCACCGTCTGTAGCAGGGGGAGCTGAGGCACTGGGCCTGCAGCAGCTCGCGGATCATCTGGCTGCTGGCCTTGACGGAGCCCCCAAAGTGGATCTGCACCTTCTCGATGTCCAGGAGCATCTTGGAGTGCATGGTGCGCAGGCGCCCCACGCTCCGCTCCACCTGCCCCAGGTCCCCCCGCAGGAAGCCGCTGCTGCCCAGCTTCAGGCTGTGGGGTGCGGGCCCAGTGGAGGGGTGAGCTGCGCCCCAGCACCCTCCCTGGGAAGCAGGGCCCTGTGGAGTGGGAGCCCCCTCCACCGAACCCCAGGGACCAGGGCCGGGCTTGCAGGGGAGGGTTTCCTGAGCCGAGAGCATGCAGGAGAGCCAGAGGGGAGAGCAGCCCAGTCCATCAGGCCCCCTCGCACCCCTGGCCCCCGTGGGCTCCAAGGGCAGCTTTGAAAACCAGCCTTTCTGCTGAACACCCCAGCCTCAGGAGTTGGAAAGTCTGTGGGAGGAGGGCAGGAGCCCCAGAGGGCATGAAACACATCCCCTACCACTCATCTCACACTCATGGAGCCGCCCCCTGCCTTCCTCCTAGGCCCAGTGTGAGCAGGGGAAGGGTGGGGGTGGGGGTGGGGGTGGGGGGGTGAGGGGAAGTCTCAGAGGCAATGTCCCACCAGGACGCCTGGCAGGGGCGCAAAGGCAGGTGGTTACTAGGTCTGCACTTCCTGCACTGATGCTCCCGCCCTGGGAAGAGCTGGGAGCTGCTTCAAAAAGCGCCCTAGCATCACCCCGCCCCAGTCCCCACTCTCGCCCTCCAGACCCCCTGCAAAGCCCTCACAGGACCCCGCGGCACCGCCCGTACTTGCGGCTCTGCTGCCGAACCTGCTCCAGTTCAAAGACCGTGTAGGGGCGGACAGAGCGGTGCCCGGGCAGGCAGGGGCCCACAGGAGTCATGGGGATGACTCTGGGCAGGGGCAGGGAAGGAGGGTCGGAGTGAGAAACTCCAGTGTCCAAACCCATCACCCCCTCCTAACGCTCCACCTGCCAGAGGAGCCTTCCTGCCCCAGGGGCTGAAGGCCGAGGGGTAAGAGCAGCCCAAGGCATGGAGCGGACCAGAGAGAGGAGGAGCAGGCGAGCTGGAGGCAGGCAGGGGAGGACAGAAGACGCCCCCATCACCGCCACGCGCTGGGGGCACTCACTGTCCAGTCACGGGTGTCTCCAGGGGACGGTCACATGAGAGGCAGTGGAAGTGTGCCAAGAGCTGCCTGTGAGGGATGGGACACACGCAGAGGGTGGGGGCCTGCCCAGAGGGCCCCAAAGGGAGGGATGGAGAACTCAGGTTTGGCTGGTAGCCTGGATGCTCAGCACCCAGGGGGACGGGCCCCCAGGCCACCGGAGGCAGGTCTGGGCCCTGCTCCCTGCACACATCAGCTACTAGAGATGCCCACTTCTGGACACACACCTAGCACCCATCTACCCTAACCCAAAGCCGGCAGGGCTCTCAAGGGCCCTGGGGGGTGGGTGCCCTGTGTAAGCCTTGGCGGCCCTCTGGTGGCCAGGAATGGAAATGCTGAGACTGAAGCTGCCTCGAGCCAGGCACCCCCAGGAGCACTCACCCCGCCCAGGCTCTGCCTCTGGTGGCCTGGGGCCTGTTCCCCTGGGAGCTGAGTTCTGGGGGCTGTGAACCCTCTCCCACCTGTGACCAGAGAGCCTTCCGCCCCCCTCCCCTCCCTCTCTCTGCTATAATATGAATCAGCCTGAGCTACAAGAGCTTTTCAAGCTCTGTGCCTTCCTACGGCTGGACGGTCCCAGATAGTATCCGCCAGTCCCTCCGAACACACATGGGGACCCTCCAGCCGGCCCACCCTTTCTCCTGCCAGGCCTCACCTCCGCATGGCGGCTGCCTCGTCCGCCTGGTAGAGTGGAGAGCGCTCTTTGAGCTGCTGTCGCAAGGATTTCCACCGATCTTCCAGCGACTGCTTCACCGGGTCCAACTCCAGGCGGTCCAGCTTGGGGGAGGAAGTGGGGGGCGGGGACCAGGTGAGCTCTGAGAAAGCAGGTGGGGGTCTGCAGTGCCCGGAGGAGGTGGCGCTGCCCGGGTCACCTTGCTGTCCATCTCCACCAGGAGCTTGTCCAGCATCTTCTGCCAGTCCTGCTCCTGCCCGGTCATCTTGGCCACCAGCTCCTGCATCATGCGGTTCAGCTGCTCCGTGGTGGCGTCAAACTGGACGCGGCTCACTTTGCCCGCCAGGGCACTCTTGTCGGCTTTCTGCCCAGAGACGGGGACGAGACGCGCCCCCACCAAGATGGGCGAGAGCCACAGCGGGGCCCTGCTCCACGTAGCTCAACTCTGATGCTGAGCCCACCTCCCACCTTGGGCTCCTCTCCTCTCTCTGCCTGTTCAAGAGTGGGAGCGATGGGACCTCCCTGGGTGGCCTTTCTTCAGGCCTGGCCTTACCACGCCGATTTCCATCTCCAGGTGTCCCCTGTTGGCCTTCTCCTTCTCCAGCTTCTCCAGACCCTGGTACAACACCTGGGAGGCCGAGGGAGCAGAGAATAGGAGCAGGGAACCGGTCGCGCCCCAGCCCCGCCCCCACCCCCCTGCCAGCCCTCACCTCAATGTCCTTCTGCTTCTGCTGACGGTCTTCAATGAGGTTGCTGGTGGTGATGCTGAGTTTCTCGCAGTCGCCCTGCACTTGCAGGATGGCGCTCTGGATGTGGCCCAGCAGCTCTTCATCCTGTGCAGGACAGAGGCAGGCTCCCTGGGGCAGCAACCCCACGCCCACCTGGGGTGCTGCCACCCCCCCCCCCCCCGACAGGGGAGCCCTTAGAACATCACCCAGCGGACAGGCGGACATCAGACCCCACTCTAGGCCTCCTAGGTTGCCATCATAGCCCACCACCTCCCCATGGAGTGGCCTCCAGACACCCGGTCCACTGGTGTAGGTGAGGTGGTGAGCTGCTCTGGGGCCCCAGAGAGTTGGGATGTGGTCTACAGTCTCCCCTCCTGCCCTGAGCTGAGTGTGAATTCTGGAGTCCAAGAGACAGGCCTCAGGGACTTGTGGTCCTCCCTGCCCTCCCCCCAGCAGGCCTGCCCTTTATAGGGGAAGAGAGAAACAGACCAGAAGACCAGTGTGAAGGAGCGGGCAACAAGCACTAAAGCTATGTCAGCGTCCCCGAGGCACGAGCATGGCTCTGCTCCACCCCTCCACCAGCTACACTGTCCCCATCCCACCGTGGACCCAGCTTGGCCCCCCAGTCCCATCCCCAGGGCCAGCTCAATGGCTGCCCTTGCTGTGACCCTACAGAAAGACCAGGCACTTTTGGGCGGTTGCTAAAGGGCTCCATCATGCAAAAGTGACCCAACATCCCTCCCCCGGACACACCCCAAGCAGCTACCCAGGAGGGAGGCAGGCGCGTCACCTGGCTCTGCAGCTTGGCCTTCTTGGAGGGCCGGGAGGCAGCCAGGTTGCTGACCATGTTCTGCAGCTGCTCGTAGCGCTGCACCAGCATGCTGACCTGGTGGCTCAGGTCCAGGCTGCAGGCCGGGCACGTGGCCGCAGGGTCGATCTGGCTGGGGGCCAGGGTGGTCAGGGGCTTGTGCGGGGCCATGTTCAAGCTCATGGACAGCAGCGTGGAGGACGAGGCCAGCATGTTCTCAATGATCGTCCTGAGCTTGTCTAACTGGGTGTGGGAGAGAGGGCGGGTTCAGGGCAGTGAGCAGGTCACCACACGGCCACCACCAGCCTTTCTGCCCGGACCTGCTGTGATCCAGGCAGGTGCCAGAGCCTCGGTGCCTCGCAGGGTATGCAGCTCACGGGAGGTGCTCGATGTCTGTCCATTAAACAGTGAATAGTGTTCCCAGGGGAGGGAGGGCAGATGCTGATTAAGCCTTTGCAGGAAGGGGGCTTCTGTACCTTTCTCCAGCCAGCCCATTGGTGCAATGTGAGAATGTATCTCCTCTAGCTAAATCCCAGAGTGATGATGTCTGTCAGTCAGTCCACACACACTTTGAGGACCCTGGTGGCACACAGGCCCTGCTCCAGGCCCTGGGCAGAGGAGCGGTGGGCTCACACATGCTCTCTCCCCATTTAGTATGTAAATAACAATAAGAGAACGTGATTTTCTAATGCCACCTACAAAAAAGTCAACTCAAAATGGATTAAAGACCTACATGTAAAACCAAGACCATAAAACTCCTAGAAGAAAACAGGCAGGACACTTTTTGACATAAATTGTAGCAATAGGACTTCCCTGATTGTCCGCTGGAAGAATCCGCCTGCCAATGCAGGGGACATGGGTTTGATCCCTGGTCCCGGAAGATCCCAGATGCCGCAGAGCAACGACCCCACCTGACACTCCTGAGCCCACAGGCAGCAACTCTGAAGCCCATGTGCCCAGAGCCCGTGCTCTGCAACGAGAAGCCGCTGCAGTGAGAAGCCTGTGCCCTGCAATGAAGAGCAGCCTCTGCTCACCGCAACTAGAGAAAGCCCACGAGCAGCAACGAAGACCCAGCACAACCAAAAGTAAATAAATTATAAAAAATTAAATAAATTGTAGCAACATTTTTTTATCTGCCTCCTAAGTCAAAGGAAATAAAAGCAAAAATAAACAAATGAGGTCTAGTTAAACTGAAAACCTTTTGGACAGCAAAGGAAACCACCAACAAAGAGATAACCTATGGAATGGGAGAAAATATTTCCAAATGATCTGACTGGTAAGGGGTTAATATCTAAAACATAAACAGCTCATACAATTCAACATTCAAAAATCAAACAACACGATTTAAAAAATGGATGGATATCACCATTTTGGCAGAAAGTGAAGAGGAACTAAAGAACCACTTGATGAAAGTGAAAGAGGAGAGTGAAAAAGCTCACTCTCAATGTTAAAACTCAACATTCAAAAAACTAAGAACATGGCATCCAGTTCCATCATTTCATGGCAAATAGATGGGGAAACAATGGAAACAGTGACAGACTTTATTTTTTTGGGCTCCAAAATCACTGCAGATGATGACTGCAGCCATGAAATTAAAAGATGCTTGCTCCTTGGAAGAAAAGCTATGACCATCCTAGACAGCATATTAAAAAACAGAGACATTACTTTGCCAACAAAGGTTTGTCTAGTCAAAGCTATGGAGAAGGCAATGGCAACCCACTCTAATATTCTTGCCTGGAAAATCCCATGGAAGGAGGAGCATGGTAGGCATCAGTCCATGGGGTCGTAAAGAGTTGGACACGACTGAGCGACATCACTTTCACTTTTCACTTTCATGCACTGGAGGAAGAAATGGCAACCCATTCCAGTGTTCTTGCCTGGAGAATCCCAGGGATGGCGGAGCCTGGTGGGCTGCCATCTATGGGGTGGCACAGAGTCAGACACAACTGAAGTGACTTAGCAGCAGTCAAAGCTATGGTTTTTCCAGTGGTCATGTATGGATGTGAGAGTTGGACTATAAAGAAAGCAGACCGCTAAAGAATTGATGCTTTTGAAGTGTGGTGTTGGAGAAGACTCTTGAGAGTCCCTTAGACTGCAGGAGATCCAACCAGTCAGTTCTTAAGGAGATCAGTCCTGAATATTCCTTGGAAGGACTGATGCTGAAGCTGAAACTCTAATACTTTGGCCACCTGATATGAAGAAGGTGACTCATTGGAAAAGAGCCTGATGCTGGGAAAGATTGAAGGCAGGAGGAGAAGGGGACAACAGAGGATGAGATGGTTGAATGGCATCACTGACTTGATGGACATGAGCTGAGCAAGTTCTGGGAGTTGGTAATGGATAGGGAAGCCTGGGGTGCTGCACTCCATAGGGTCGCAAAGAGTCGGACACGGTTGAGTGACTGAACTGAACTGAGAAGACCTAAATAGATATTTTTCCCAAAGAAGGTATACAGATGGCCAGCAGGCACATGAAAAGATGCTCTACATCGCTACTTATTAGAGAAATGCAAGTCAAAACCACAATAAGATATCATCGCACAACTCTCAGAAAGGCTAGCATCAAAAAGTCTACTGGGAACGTAAATTGGTACAGTCACCATGGAAAACAGTACAGAAATTTCTAAAAACACTAAAAATAGAATTAGCGTATGATCCGGCAATTCCACTCCTGGTTATGTATCTGAAGAAAATGGAAACACGAATTCAAAAAGACACATGCTCCACAATGTCCACAGCAGCACTAGTTACAATAGCTAAGACATGGAGCAACCTAAGTTTCCATCAATAGATTGAGAAGATGTGGTTTATATATTAAAATGGAATACTACTCAGTCATAAACCCCGAAATTTTGCCATTTGCAAAACAACTTGGATGGACCTCTAGAGAAGAGAATGGCTAACCACTCCAGTATTCTTGTTTGAAGAATTCCATGGACAGAGGAACCTGGAGGCCAAGAGTCCATGGGTTCGCAAAGAGTCAGACATGAATTAGCAACTAACACTTTCGCTTCGCTTTCATGGATGGACCTAGTGAAGTAAGTCAAAGACAAATACTGTATGTTGTCACTTATATGTAGAATCTAAAAAATAAAACAAACTAGTGAATAGAACAGAACAGAAACAGACTCATAGACCTAGAGAACAAACTAGTGGTTACAGCTGGGGGAGGGCCAGGGGAGGGACAAGACAGGGGGAGGGAACTAAGAAGTACAAACTACTGTGTGTGAATAAGCAGCCAAGCTATATTGTGTAGCACAGGGAAATAGAGCCATTCTTTTATAATAACTTCCAATGGAGTCTGTTGCTGTTTAGTCGTTTAGGGTTGCCATTTCCTTATCCAGGAGACCTTCCTGTCCCAGGGATTGAAACCCGTGTCTCCAGCTTGGCAGGCAGATTCTTTATCACTGAGCCACCTGGGAAGCCCTCAGTGGAGTATAATTTGTAAAAATACTGAGTCACTATGTTGTGCATTTGAAACTGATGTGATATTGTAGGTCAACTATACTTCAACTGAAAAAAAGAGAGAGAATGTGACCAGTGCCACCACTGCAGGGGTCTCTCACGGCCTGGGTGGGAACAAACTCCTTCCACTGGCCCTCCTGCTCTCTTCTGGATCCCAGGGTCCCAGTTTGTCCCCATAAAGGACTGGTCCTGGGTAGACACCAGACTAGCCAAAGACCTGTGACGTGGTGCCTGCCTCGGGGAGAGGGGCTGAGCCAACCTAGGGCCCCCCTTTGTGGAAGCATGTGACATTGTAAGGCCTGGGGCAGCCCTTTTGGACCATGTGTGAGAGATAAGAAAGCTGACTGACACAGGGAACCCAGCCTGGCATTCCGTGATGACCCAGAGGTGTGGAATGGGAGGGGGGAGGGAGGCTAATGAGGAAGGGGATATATATATATAATTATTACTGATTTGTGTTGTTGTACAGCAGAAACCAACACCACATAGTAAAGCAATTATCCTCCAATTATAAAAAAAATGGAAAAAAAAGAAACCTGACGGAATACAGAAGGCAAGAGAGATACAGCGGTATTTGAGAAAGATGGATACGGAAAGTGACACGGAGGCAAAGACAGACACAAAAGACAGAGGGCTTCCCTGGTGGTCCAGTGGTTAAGAATCTGCCTCGCAAAGCAAGGGACACCAGTTTGATCCCCGGTCCGGCAAGATCCCACATGCCAAGGAGCACTAACCTGGTGCTCCACGACAACTAAGCCAGCGTTCTAGAGCCGCTCCTGAAGCCCGCACGCCTTGATCCTGCGCTCCACGGCAAGAGAAGACGCTGCCTTGAGAAGCCCTCACACTGCGTTCAAGAGTAGCTCCTGTGCAATGCAACTAGAGAAAGCCCTCGCACGCAGCCAAGAAGACCCAGCAAAGCCAAGCAGGCAAGAAAGAAAGCTTTTTCAAAAAAGACACACAAGGACAGACAGGTAGTGGCCCAGGCCAGACTGGCCCCTTGGCCTGGAAGTTTGCCCTTCCCAATTTCCTCTACACGTCTGTATTTTCAACCAGGTTCCTGTGGGCCTGAGCTCAGCATGACTCTTGCCACCAGAAGAGTCAACGCTATTCTGGAGAGTCAGGAGCTAGGCCTGCCCAGTGGCAGGTGGATGCCCTCCAGGTGTGGCCCTGCGGAGCCCCAGAGGTGGCTAAGCTCAGGCCTGAGCCTTGGGATAACACGTGACTCTCAAACACACCATCTACTGCCATCCTATCCAAGACAGTCAGTTCTGGGTTGTGAAATGGTGCACACCGCCGTCCTGGCAAACTTGGTGGGGGTCCTGAATGGGGCCTCTAGCATAAAGGGGTTCCCATCATGAGCCCCCTGGGCCCATGATTTTGCCCATCTGATCCTTCTATGGGCACTCAGAGAGCTGGTCTGAGTCCAGACAGTCCTCACTGGGAACATTCTGGGGTGACCAACACTCACGATGTAAAGGCAGACACTCCCAGGAGAGTGAAAAGACAACCCCCAGAAAGGGAGAAAATACTTGCCGAGTACATATCAGATAAGCGTTTAGCATCCCCAACGCCCTCAGCCAGCTCTGAGAAGGGCCCTTGTCCCTGTGGGCTGAAGGTCCTCACCTGATCCTGCAGGTAAATGGAGGCTTCGGAGACCGAATGTTCCATGCTGACCTTGCCCTTCTCCTGGCTCTCCCTCAGCTCGCCCAGCTCCTTCTCGATGTCGGCCATGGTGACTCTGTGTGCGCAAGAGATGGTCCAGCCCCACTACCCGCCCAGGGGCCGGGGCCCGGCATGGCAGAGCGCCGGCCCTCAAGGATGGAGGAGGCAGCCCGGCGCTCTTTCACATCCCCTCTCCAAGCTCTGCCTAAAGCATCCTAGGCCCTGCCTGCCGTGGAGGCGGGTGCCCAGTGTGCCCGGCTGAAAGGCTTCAAGGGGGTGAGGCCTGGCCCTGCGCAGAGACTGCTCCGAGGGGCTCCAGCAAATGCTTTGAAGCCTCCAACTGTGGACAGAATCTAGGGAGCTTTTTGTCCGGGGAGAGGAGTGCTCTTCCAAGTCCTGGTGCTGAACTGTTTTAAGAACGTGGGAAACTTCCACTAGCAACCTGAACAAGGTACGGACAACCTGAAGAGCAGACGTGATCCGGATCAAAGATAGCAGTCGGTTCAGGAACGAGGGGACCAGAGGCTGCTACTGCCTCCCTGGCTGAGAACACGTGATACCAGGACACAAGCTGCACTCAGCTGGGGGATTTTACCTGAGGACACCCAGCTGCAGGTTCAGCGGGCTACCTTTCTCCTCCTTTCCTATTTCTTTCTCCCCATGACCCTCCAGGATCTTGCTCATCTTCTCCATCTACAAATCCAATGGAAGAGGAGTGTCAGGCAGGCTTGAGATCTCTGCTTTCTGAATGTACCTCTGCAGGCCCAGCAAGCTCCTCCCTCATTCCCTAATCCTTGCTTTTTCTTTTTTTTTTTTTCCATACCATGAGGCTTGCAGGATCTTAGTTTCCCAACCAGGGATCAAACCCAGGCTGCTGGCAGCGAAAGCACAGAGTTCTAACCACTGGACCACCAGGCAAGTCACCCCACCCCCTAATCCTAATCCAATCCTCTAGCAAAGCCTGAGGTCCCTTCCTGACATTCAGTCCGTCTACCCCGTGGATGAAGATGCTTTTGCTTAGTCGCTCAGTTGTGTCTGACTCTTTGTGACCCCATGGAGTATAGCCCGCCAGGCTCTTCTGTCTATGGGAGCAAGAATACTGGAGTAGGGTGCCATGCCCTCCTCTGGGGATCTTCCCAACCCAGGAACTGAACCAGGGTCTCCTGCATTGCAGGTGCATTCTTTACCACCTGAACTACCAGGGAAGCCCGTGGATGTAGAGAGCTGGCGTTAAGAGAATGACTGGGGAGTCAGTCATTCCCTGGTAGTCCAGTGATTAATACTTCACCTTCCAATGCAAGGGATATGGGTTCAATCCCTGGTAGGGGAGCTAGGATTCCCACATGCCTCAGGGCCAGAAAACTAAAACATAAAAAAACCAGAAGCAATACTGTAACAAATTCAATAATGACTTTAAATATCATCCAGCTCAAAATAAAAACCTTAAAAGGAGACAGAGAGAAGGGCTGAAGACCTAACAGCCCCTCGCCATGACTGCTGGCCCCAGACAGTCCCACAAACTCCAAGGCTGCTCCAGGGACAGTGGGGGTTACTGGAAATGACCACATGTAATGAAAGGAGCCCAGGCCACCTTGCTGGCTCAGTGGAATCTTAATAGCTTTGAATGTCAGGTTTTAGATTCAGGAAAGAAACACGCTCAAACCTGGGGTGTGTTTCCCATCGGAGGGGACTGTAAAGATCCATGTGATAGTAACAGAGGTGAAAGGACTGTGCAGTCCATGAAAATGAAAATGGGAAGTGGGGTTGTTGGCACTGGAAGGCAAAGCAGGTGGACCTTCCCTTACTTTTGCTTTTTCTTGTTGAATTTCTTTGGTCAAGGCCTTTAAGGTCTTCAGCTGTTCCTGCAGGTCAGGGGGTATGGACTTCTTGACTATGGAGAACAGAGATCTTAGAGTCAGAAAAATCAGATTTCTAATGGCTCCCAATCCCAGCCTCACAATGAAGAACAACATGGATCGTTTATCTGGCTTTTCCTGGGGGCTGGGGTAGAGAGGGGATGGGAAGAAAGGAGTGTCTTTTCAGGGCTCCCCTGGGGGCTCAGTGGTAAAGTATCCACCTGCAATGCAGGAGACATGGGTTCGATCCCTGGGTCAGGAAGATCCCCTGGAAGAGGAAATGGCAACCCACTCCAGCATTCTTTTTCTTTCTTTCTTTCTTTCTTTCTTTTGAATATTTATTTATTTGGCTGCATCAGGTCTTAGTTGTAGCACTCAGGGTCTTAGTCGTGTGGCTCGAGGGCTTCTCTCTAGTTTTGGTGTGCGGACTTAGTTGCCCTGCAACATGTGGGATCTAGTTCCCTGACCAGGGATCGAACGCATGTTCCCCTGCACTGGAAGGCGGATTCTTAACCGCTGGACCACCAGGGAAGTCCCCACTCCAGTATTCTTGCCTGGGAAATCCCATGGTCAGAGGAACCTGGTGGGCTACAGTTCATGGGGCTGCAAAGAGTCAGACATAAGTTAGTGACTAAACACCAACAACTTGGACCCTTAAAGGCTATGGGAGAACCCAGAATGGCTGAGAATGGAAATGCCATTTTCGGGGGTCTCAGGCAAGAGGCACAGGAGGAGAAAAGGATGAAATCAACCGAGGAGGAAAATGGCCTCTCCTCTGTGCCTGCAGCACCCACCCATCAGTGCCAGCAGGTATTGGATCTTCTCCAAGTCCGTTAGGCCAGCCTGTTCCTCATTCAGGTCCTTTATGTTCTCCTTAAGCTCCATGTAGAGGGCGATAATCTCTCCCATCATACGAAATGTTTCCACGGCTATGGGGAAGCTGGGAGCCAGTTTATCCAGTGACTCACGTCTCTCACTCTGAGTATCACTCCTTTCGGATGAGCCTCGGTCCAGATAGTCAAGGGAGTATGTGCTCTTGGGAACGGGGGCCTCTTGGCCTGGGGAAGTCTGAATAGAAACTCCAGGTTGGCTTAAAACATATAGTTCTTTTGGACCCACACCTACCTGGACGTGCTGATCTACACCTTGATACCCTGGGCCACCATACATTAGGCCCTGGGAGTCTGGGATAGAGTCGGGAACAGCCTGGTCACGCTGCTCTGGTTCAGGTGTTTCCAAATGCTGTTGATCCTGGGGTGCAGATCCTACAGCTGTGCTTAATGGTCTTGGGCCACGCTGCTGCAAACCTTGTCGATACATTTCTCGTAGTACCAAAGCTTCTCGGTCTGTACCTGATGGTGTCAGACCTTGACTGGATAGGAGTGATGATACCTGACCATACTGATCCCTGCCAGGAGGTGCCACACCTTGCTGGTATGGGCGTGGTGATGTAAAACTTCGAAAATCAGCACGGTATGTTGGAAACCCGAGAAGCTCTGTGCCTGGTGGTATTATGCTTCGACCTGTGCCAGATTGCCTCCCCCAATGTGGATCTATTACAGGCTGAACCAAACCCTGCTGATCGGCACCAGGCTGCATGAAGCCACGTGGATAGGCCCCAGGTTGGATCAAACCACCTGGATAGGCACCAGTCTGGACCAGACCAGGAGGATATGCCCCAGGTGGGACCAAGCCAGGCATAGATATATTAGGTTGAAAAAAGCCATGTCGACCTCTATCAGGCTGTACTAAACCATACTGATCCACTTGAGGTTGCACCAACCCAGGCTGACCTGCACCAGGCTGGATCACACCAACCTGGCCTGCACCGGGCTGGATCACACCAACCTGGCCTGCACCGGGTTGGATCACACCAGCTTGACTTTCACCGGGCTGCGCCACACCAGCCTGGCCTGCACCGGGCTGCGCTACACCAGCCTGGCCTGCACCGGGCTGCGCTACACCAGCCTGGCCTGCACCGGGCTGCACCACACCAGGCTGGCCTGCACTGGGTTGGATCACACCCATTTGACCTGCACCAGATTGCACCAGACCAGGGTGACCCGCACCAGGCTGCACCAAACCTCGATGATACATTCTAGGTGGCACCAAACCTCGTGGATACATTCTAGGCTGCATGAAACCAGGCTGATCTATACCAGGTTGGACCAAACCTCGTGGATAAATTTCAGGTTGCACCAAACCTCGTGGATACATCCCAGGTTGCACCAAACCTCGCGGATACATTCTAGGCTGCATTACACCAGCCTGGCCTGCACCAGGCTGCACCACACCAGCCTGGCCTGCTCCGGGCTGCACCACACCTGCCTGGCCTGCGCCGGGCTGGGTCACACCAGCCTGGCCTGCGCCAGGCTGCACCACACCAGCCTGGCCTGCGCCGGGCTGCACCATACCAGCCTGGCCTGCGCCGGGCTGCACCACACCAGCCTGGCCTGCGCCGGGCTGGATCACACCAGCCTGGCCTGCGCCGGGCTGCACCACACCTGCCTGGCCTGCGCCGGGCTGCACCACACCAGCCTGGCCTGCGCCGGGCTGCACCACACCTGCCTGGCCTGCGCCGGGCTGCACCACACCAGCCTGGCCTGCGCCGGGCTGCACCACACCTGCCTGGCCTGCGCCGGGCTGGATCACACCAGCCTGGCCTGCGCCGGGCTGCACCACACCTGCCTGGCCTGCGCCGGGCTGGATCACACCAGCCTGGCCTGCGCCGGGCTGCACCACACCAGCCTGGCCTGCGCCGGGCTGCACCACACCTGCCTGGCCTGCGCCGGGCTGCACCACACCAGCCTGGCCTGCTCTGGGCTGGATCACACCAGCCTGGCCTGCGCCGGGCTGCACCACACCAGCCTGGCCTGCGCCGGGCTGCACCACACCAGCCTGGCCTGCGCCGGGCTGCACCACACCAGCCTGGCCTGCGCCGGGCTGCACCACACCTGCCTGGCCTGCGCCGGGCTGCACCACACCAGCCTGGCCTGCGCCGGGCTGCACCACACCTGCCTGGCCTGCGCCGGGCTGCACCACACCAGCCTGGCCTGCGCCGGGCTGCACCACACCTGCCTGGCCTGCGCCGGGCTGCACCACACCAGCCTGGCCTGCACCGGGCTGGATCATTTCATGCTGCTCTGTGCCAGGTTGTATGAAGCCAGATGTTCCCAAACTGGGCTGTACAAAAACTTGCTGATCCATGGGATATATTACAAATCCATGCTGATCTACACCAAGAGGTACCACCCCAGACTGATACGTGCCAAGTGGTCCCATACCACTCTCATCCATTCCAGGAAGTTGATATGTGCTAAGCGGAACTGTACCAGGCTGTTCTGATCCTGGCTGATCTCTGCCATGTACCAATGGTGGCACCGCATCACTCTGAGCCATGCCAGCTACTACCAATTCCTGCTCATCCATTCCAGGCAGCATCACTCCAACCTGATCCACACTGATGGGAACCATGCCAGGCATGTAAGTGCTGGGATACAGCAATTCAAGCTGATCTGAATCAAACGATCCGAATCCATATTGATCTGGCCTTGCATAGAGGTGGCCTTGGCTAGCAAACACTCCCCTGTGCTGATCTGGGGACATCTGAGGGTGTTGATCTCTGGACAAGGACGCATCCTGATACACTGGGCCAAGGTGGGCATCCCGTTCATCTCTGCGTAGATGCCCTGAGCTGTGCTTCTCTCTAGACCGGCGGCGATCTGGCTCTGCCCTCAACTGGGACATAGATGGCGGATGGGGTCTGGCCAGGCCAGCTTCATCACGGGCCCTTAAGTGCTGTTCTCTAGCCGGAAACCCAGTGGCAGAGGAAACTCTGCTTCGTTCCCTGCCAGGAGGCCCATCGAAGGGGTATCCTATGCCACTGCTTCCTGAAAAGGTGTTGTCTGTGATAAAACCAGCAGAGTCCACAGCCTGGTCATCACTTGGATGCTTTGTGGAGACTCCACTTGCAATTAGGTCACTTGACGTTATGGAACTCTGTCTTTTGTGCCGCTGAAGTCCTGTTGATGACTCTGAGGTCTGGTGAAAGAGGAAGAAAGAAATCAGTGTCTCTAAGGAAAAAGTACTCATGATAGGAGGGTAGGAAGTCTGGGGTATCTGATGAAGATGATTTAGAGCCCTTGGGGAAAAAACATGCACCCTTACAAAACTAAGCTGGACACAAAGACTGCCTTTGACACCCTTGAAAGGCAGTTCTCCAGATTTTTGAGTCTGTACATTTGTAAATGGTCTCCTTATATGTAATTTTCCTCATAGAAGACAGGAGGGGGGAGATCCCTGGTGGTGCAGTAGTTAAGAATCTACATGCCAGTGAGGGGCACATGGGTTTCATCCCTGGTCTGGGAAGATTCACATATCGTGAGGCAGCTAAACCTGCACACCACTACTACTGAAGCCCACGGGCATAGATACCCCATGCACCACGACAAGAGAAGGCACCGCAGTGAGAAACCCACCCGCTGCAACTAGAGGATATTCCCCACTCGCCACAACTAGAGAAAGGCCACACATGGCAATGAGAACTCAGCACAGCCAAACTATAAATTTAAAAAAAAAGGTTGGGGGAAACCTGCTAAATCACGTGATCAACTCCAACTTTTATTGTGTCTAGAAACAAAGGACATAAGTAATTTATTGAGTTTACAATATAAAGTCTACTCCACCATTGACCCATTGCTGGCCGCAGAAGTGTACACAGTAGAGAAAGTAAACCATGCATTTAAAATGTAAAGCACAGACTCAGAAACTCCATAGATAGGAACTGTCTGTATTGACTCTCACAAAAGAACAGGCATACACGTACAGAGACAGAGTCTGAGGCATTGTTTATGAAAACAGGTTATCTATAGGGGACCAAGAGGGCTCCCTGGTGGTCTAGTGGTTAAGATTCTATGCCTCTGGACTTCCTTGGTGGTCCAGTGCTAAAGAATCTGCCTGCCAATGCAGAGGACACTGGTTTGATCCCTGGTCCAGGAAGGTTCCACATGCTGTAGAACAACTAAGTTCATGTACCACAGCTACTGGGCCCGCACTCTAGAGCCTGGCTCTGCCACGTGAGATGCCACCACAGTGAGGAGCCCACGCAACCAGAGAACAACCCTCACTCACTGAAACGAGAGAAAGACTGCACACAGCCACAAAGACCCCGTGCAATCAAGAATAAATCAAATTCTAAAAGATGAATCACGGGAGGCAGTCCACTCTGCTTTACAGAAGATTCTCCAAGACCTCTCCCCTAGGGATGCAACTGATACAAGAATTGCTTGAAGAAGTACCATGAGGAGGAGGAGGAAGGAGAGAAAAAGAAGGTGGAAGAGAAGCATCAGCAGCACCGCTGGGTATATGAGCAAAGCTGCAAAGACCTGCCCCATCGGCCATCAGAACACACCCTTGGGAACAAGCGGTCAGCGTCCTTCCACACTCAAGTCCTGGGATGAGCGTCTTCCACATGAATTCTGAGCTCCTTGAATTGTAGTTGCTACATGGACAGTGTCCTTCCTCACATCTGCATCTCCAAGCGTATAATCTACTCCTCTGTACTCATCACACACACCCCCACCCCCTGTACTCACATCCAAGCCTCAATCCTGCCTGTCTACTCATGATGCAGGTGGAGAGTGTACCTCACAATCACCTTAGAGTTACTGCCAACAAAGCAAAAAAAAAAAAAAAAATTGGGCTCAAGTGTGTTGTATTTCCTCAGCTTGAGAGAGTGAAACTCTCCACTGCTTTCATTATGATCATTACTGACTCTTGCTTCTCAGAAATTAATATTTAAATTTATTCTCATCTGTTTCTGGGGCTGTTCGTGATTCTGAGCAGCCGTCAGAACCCTGACACTTTCTCACTTCTGGACAAGTGAGAAGTCAAGAGGCGCTTCTGTCGAGGCTTATTTTTAGGTCTTGCGGGTGTCTTCTGCTGGCACCCCCAAGAATGTGCTGCTCTCTCGAAACATAGAATAGTGATATGTGGGTAAATGCAAAAAAGCTTTGGCTTAAAAAAAAATGACAGTGAAAGCAGAGGCCACCTTTTTCTAGGTTGGTCGCTTGGTTTGCAGGCTCTTCCTTGAACTCTCTGATGCTGCTTTCCTCGAAGAGGGCCCTGACCTCAGAAAACAAGGAGACTAGAAGGGTGTCTTTGTACCAAGATGGTATTCGGCGCACCCCAGATGGCCACTTGGTGGCGCCAAAGGCCTCACTCTCTTTCCCCTGCTTGTGGGACCCTTTCTGAGGAATCCAGATACACAAAGTCAGAGGAAGAGGAATGTCAAGACCAAAAGGACACCTGATCCTTGTCCTTGAGGGTCATTTGTTCAGACAAAGAAAGCTTGGTTTGGTTATCCTATGCACTGCCTCGAGGCAGATGCCACCTGTGTGTACAAGTCACCATCAGCAAAAGGCTCCCTGAACGGGTTTTATTGCCACAGTTGCTCACCTTTGTGCACTGATAGTGAAGGGACCCATGCGTGTTAGGACAGACTCTAAAGGAACTTTGAAAAGCTAGGAAAGCAAATCAAAACTATCCTCTGGGGACTTCCCTGGTGATTCAGTGGCTGAAACACCATGCTCCCAATGCAGGGAGCCTGGATTCGATCCCTGGTCGGGGAACTAGATTCCACATGCTGCAACTAAAAATATTTCACATGCCACAACCAGGATCTGATGCAGCAAATTAATATTTTTTAAAAAAACAAACAAAATCCGGTACTGAGAAACAAGTTCTCTGCTCTGCTGTTCGTGGAACTCCAAATCAGAACCACAGCCATGAAAGGCAATTTTGGCCAAAGCTATCCAAACTATAAACATGTATTCTGGTTCTAGGAATTTACCCTATGAATACCTTCACTTGTGTGAATGTCGCATTAGAGCAGGGTTCCTTATAGCTTGGGGAAAAACATTAAAACTATCCATAATATTGATAGAAAACTCATGAAGGAAATTATAAATATCCACATAACAGAACACTGTGAGGTTCAGGGGCCCCTTCCAAGACCACTGCCCACCCCCAGGACCCCCCACCCTTATTTTCTGTTTGTGAGACCTTCCAGCCATCAGTAATCGCCTGCTCCAGCTCTTCCCAGGTGACCATGGTGGCTTCTTCTGAAGATGGCATCCTACTCAGCTTCCGGTTTAATAATTCCTGACAGTGAAAGACAACACGCACAGACAAGCACACACACACACCGAACACACACAACACACACACCCCTAGTTTAATCCCAGGACTCTTTAGGAACAGAACAGAACAAGATGGGGTGGGTCTTTCCAAAGCCCCAAGGAGAAGTACTGTCCTTCAAGAAACCAGTGAATGTTGGGCGGCTGGTTTCCTGTCCCATGTGGGCCTCAGATGGACCAATGAGCAGGGAAAGAATGTTCCCACATGCCAGGGACGGCACCCCAAGAGGCAGGAGACATACATCACCCTAGAATGAAGGCATGCAGACCCCTGGGGTGGGAAACCGGGTGAGCCCCAGGAGAGGGGCCAGGCTCTGGGCAACCATCCTACCCCCTAATCCCCTCTCTCACCACCCTTTCCCGCAGAACTGGCTGATATTACCAGGAATTCGTCCCTTTCTCTATTTATCCTCTCCAGTTCTTCAATCCGTTGAAGGAGTTGCTGGAAGAAGAGTTCAGAGATTGAGGATCAAAACAGCCCCTCCAGTGGCCTCTATACATACACTCTCACACACACACACACACACACACACACACACACACACACACACACGGCAGAAGAGGAAAGGAGGTCCTTGGGTCTTAGAGGAGCTCAAGGTACAGAGAAGCTTGCCAAGCCAGGCTCCCCATTCTCTTCCCAGACAACAAGAGGAAGGGACATGGGGCATGGTGAGTGGTACCCGGGGGCTAAGTGCCTTGGACAAAAATGGTGCGAGGGTGGGACCCTTTGTTTGGTCCCAGGATGCATTTCATACAACCCACTAGTGGGACTTTGGAATCAGACTGACCTCGCCTCTCAAGAACAAAGATGATTGGGTATCTGAAAGTCTGCACTGTTTAAAGGGAAAAGTGCCTCTGAAGGATCAAAGCAAATCGCTACCACTTAAAGCAGCTCCTTGGGGCTTCCCAGGTGGCCCAGTGGTAAAGAATCCACCTGCAAATGCAGGAGACACGGGTTCAATCCCAGGGTCAGGAAGATTCCCTGGAAGAGGAAATAGCAACCCACTCCAGTATTCTTGGGTGGGAAATTCCTTGGACAGAGGAGCCTGGTGGACTACAGTCTATGGCATTGTAAAATGTTGGACACAACTTAGCAAATCAACAGCAAGTGGCTCCTTAGAATTTTGGCAAACCTTCAGAAACTACGAATCTAAAGGTCAAACAGCCTTTACCAAAGACAAACCCCAAATCTAAAAATGTGCTCGGTCGCTTCAGTTATGTCTGACTCTTTGCTTACGCTCAGGGCTCCTGGCTTCTCTCCAAGGAAACAAAGATCCAAGTGAGAGAGAGAGGTTGTTGCCTGGGGAGCTGTGGGTGGTGACTCATGACCCTCTGCATTCTAGCTCTCTTTTCTTGGACCAAACATTTATCCCTTAACACCCACCACCTTGCTCCTTTATTCTAGTTTAAAGGAAAGTCACTTAAAGAACATTCTGAGAAGTTCTTGGGCCCTCTCTGGGTCTGTTCAGGACGCATGGGTGTCTGACAAGTGGTGGGTGAGCCCTGGGTAAACAGAGGGGAGGAAGGAGGCTGCCCAGGAAGGGGGTCACTCAGCTCCCCAAGGTGGGGTCCCTGCCGCCCTCACCTCCGGCTGCAACTCAGGCTGCGCCTTCTTTTGATGGGCTTCCTTCAAAATCTTCATGTCTTTCATGAGGTCCTGGAGCAGCTCGGGGCCCTGCGAGGTAGAAATCGAGCCATGGGGCTCCTGGCCTGGGCCTGACCCTCCCTCGCCTGACTCCGGGCTCCGGGACTCCTCCCAGGAGCGTGTCTCAGAAGCCCAGCTCCCTGGGGGCGGGGCGCTGGAGAGCGGCCTGGATTGGGCGGGCCGCCCGCACACCCACCTGGAAGACCGGCTTGCTGTCACTCCTGCCTTTCGTCGGCCCTGTCTGCCCCTTCTCCTGCGTCACCAGGGCCAAATCCTTCGTTTCCAGCCAGTCGCGGTCGTCCAGCCCATCAGTCTGGGTGGGGAAGTGCTGCACGTGCGCCACGATGGCCTGCACCTGGCTCCCCACGGTCTTGAGCTGCCGGCCGAGGTCCTGGACCTGGCCGCCCAGGTCCTTCACCTGGGTCTCCAGGGTCTGCGCTCTGGCCACGCTGCTCCTTCGCCTCTCTTTGGGCGCCAGCAGCTGCGGGGTGCTGGTCGACACCCGTGGGGACTCAAAGGAGCGGCTCTGGTCGAGCATGGGAGACTGGAAGTCGATCCGCGTCTCCTGCAGGTTGAGGCTCTTGAGCATGGCCACGAGGAGCGTGTGCAGGGCCGTGAAATTGACAGCTCCCACCTCCGGGGTGCCGATGGCGAGGTCGGCCAGCTCCCGGAGGGAGACCGAGGGGGCCGCCGTCGCGGGCGGCATCGTTCGCCTTCTCGGGCGGCCCTGCCCGCCTTACTGCTCGCCCCGCCTCCCGGGCCTTTCCGGGCCCCTGAGAGGCCCCGGGGCGCCTCTGCCCCTGCGTTCAGCCGCGCTGGGCACCAGTCTCGGTCTGGAGCCGCTCTGGAGGCCGGAGAGGTAGCGCCCAGCCACCGGACTTCCCACTCTTCGCTCCCGGGAAACCCGGGTCCCGGGACCGCAGAGCCTCTGCCGTCAGCCCGCCGCCATCCGATCACCGAGCTCGAACTCGGGAGTGCAGTGTCCAGGCGGCCGGCGGACGTTTGGAACGAAGTTTGTGGCCCCCGTTCGCTGCCCGGTTGTGGATGCCCCAACGCGCATTCGGGGATTCCACGGAAGAATGCGCCTCGCGGAGAGTTGGCCTCTGCGCGGAGACCTGCAGGTCCTTGAAGCCACCCCAGACCCAAGGAAAGCCTGTTCTAGTGGGTCGGGAAAGGCCTGGTCACACCCCAAAGTGCCACGAATTTTTGTTCTCAGTAAACGCCCCCCACCCCCACCCAGGGAACACGTCAATTTGGGGGTGGAAGGGTGGAGGCCCCCTAAGCTCACCTAGATTCCAGCTGATTCACTCGGGGGTGGGGGGTGGGGGTCACAATAATGCAAAGATTTAAGAGGCCTCATGGCCACTGGGTTGTGTGTGTTCCCTTCACAGGGCAATGGCAATCTAAGAGACACAGTCGTGAGACCTTGGCCCCTTGGGCACAGTTCCCATATCTTTGCTCAATCAGAAGGGAAGGTAACTTAAAGACCAGTCACAGTACCCAGGTGGTTCCAGTTAGCCACCAGCTGACAGAATTTTCTGTGCTGCCCTGGCCTCACTTATCTCAGAACAGACTCACGTGGTCACGTGCCAGCATCTCCCCTGATTACATGGCAGGGCCGATGAGATAGGACCAGGGGGACAGTGATGCTCTCAGCAACTGAAGCTTATTCTCCCATACCAGAGTCCCCCAGGAAATGGGTACCGCTTTCAGTGTTGACCTTCCAGGTACAGAAAACCTGCATCGACACTTATACTAGACATGATTTTCACTACTTTTCAAAGTCAAATTTTTAGTTTGAACTGGTAAAATCGAAAGCCTCCGTGTTCACTCCCTACCTCCCTCCAAAATAAAAGCAGTGTTTCTTGGAAATGGAGCTAAACGAGTCTGTAACCTCCATGAGGGTTAACCACCCAAGGATTTTTGCTCACTATTATATTCCCAGAGCCTGACACACAACAGGCCTTCAGATGGGTTGTTGAGACATTATTCAACACTCCAGGGGGCACAGGTTCAATCCCTGGTTGGGGAACTAAGATCTCACCTGCCGCAAGGAGTGGCCAAAGAATAGGGAAAAATTCTTTGCAGTCTCTTGTGCACATAAACTCCTACATTAGAAGACATAAAGCCAGGCCACGGAGTCATAGCTGAAGCTTTCGGATTGAGTGTTGGCTGTACTGCAGGGTGAGATGTGTGGGCTGAATTGACTCTAAGCTCAGAACCTTCCAGAAGAATATGGCTGCTGCTACACTAGCTGAGGCCAGAACATCACCTCTGGGCCCTCATGTTTCCATTCTCCCGTCCCTGAGCCTTGCTATCATGACAGGCACACACTAGGACTCACCAAATGCCAATGCAAAGGGCTTATTCTAATATACTCCAATTCTAATCCCAGGAAATGTACACTTAAGTGCTTCTGTTAAATAAGTACATTTAAAAATCTCTTAGAGACACAGAGAACACTCACAGGAGGTATAAATGGAATTTGGGGTTGAAAAGGACCTTCGCTTTCAATTCCAAACCTCCCCTTCGACAGCTGATGAGAGAGACCCGGGAAGGGTCATTGGCCCAACCTCCAGGACAAAACCAGTCTGCTGAGTAACAGCAGTCCATGGCACTTCCTCTACAACCAGGGAAATTATTTCACAATTAAGTTCTTTTCTCAAGATCCTCCTACTTGGACTCTTAACAGAAGGCAACTTTTTTGTGTGCTTGAGAAAGGGAATGTGCTCAAGTCTCCATGGTGGGCTGGGGAACTTTCCTAGCTGTTAGGAAAGGGAGAAAAATGTCCAGGAAACTTCCCCGCAGAGAAATGCAATGGTACAAGTAAGTGAATCGGCGTTTATTATCTCTCAGGAACCAATGGAACAAATGAGTGACTGCAGTTCATTTCCGGGCAGACACTGCTCCCTCCTATTTCATTCAGTTCTGACTTGGATCAGACTAGAAAAAGTCTACCTGACAAATAAGATGTCAACTATAACAGAATTAGGACTGTGTCATTTTAAATGTTGGCAGAAAAATGAAGTGCAGTCCTAAGTAACGCAACCAACCTAAGTGTCACCTAGCACACAGGGAAAAAGTTCGGTTTAGGTCTATTAGAATAACAACTACTTAGGTTTCAAATACAGAACCTTCAAATATTCAGATATGAATATTCAAACATTCAAATATCACTTATTATTCAACAAGAATTTAACTTCAGGGAACGTGAGGGGAAGGGGATGGAATGTGCAGAGGGGCACGTCTGTCCAGGGCTGGGGCCAGCCATGGACCTGGGCCGCCTGCATTCAAGGCACTGGCTTCTGCAGCATCTGGACAGAAGGCAGGAGAGTGGGGAGCGCTGCAGCGAAGACACTAACAACACAGCAAATTCCTTTATTTGCAATTTAAGAGCAGCGTGGGGATCCAGAGATAGGCGTGACTTGCTAATGTGAAGCCCTCCCTAGGAGCACTACCACCAATGCTTCCTTGTTCACTGGCTGTTGGCAAGCAGGTTCTTAAAGAAAAATAGGATTCCCTAGAAAAGACCTGGGGAAAGCTGACTGGCGAGACGACAAGCGGAATAGGAACGGTGCTCAGCTTCCCTAACCGGGTTCAACGTTAACACGGACGTGTCCCTGCGGTGGAAACAACTGAACGAAAGTTAGCGAGTCAGGATTTCACCTGCCTTTCACTCTCTTTCAACATCAGCAAGATTTTCAGATCCTGTTCAGGAAGGCATCTAACTTTAAGAGACAGGATGGCGACAGCAGACAGCTGAGGCCACGCCCCCACGACCCCTGCTGTCCCCTGGACTATCTTATCTTAATGCCTCCTACCCACCAAGCTTGGCAAGAGAAACCATGTGCCTCCCTTGAAAGGAAACCCCGTGTACATTATTGATGGCACTGCTCTTCACATGTTTTCCTTAGGAGCTCTAGGGCCAAGGCAGCCGCGAAAGCTAGTCGTCCACCGTGATGTTCCGGAAGAGGTACGCCATGGACTCCCCGTTGTGGATTCTCCGGATTGCTTCAGAAAGAATCAGACTGATGTCCACAGTCTTTATCTTGGGACACTGCAGCTTCTGCACCTCGTGAGGAACAGTATTCGTCACCACCACCTGGTTGACGCAGTAACAGAAAATAAACACGTCACTGATGTTGTGTGGCCTGATGTGGTCACTTGGAAACGTGTATCTGACATTTGGTACCCACAGACCAAGTTTCAAAACCTTACTTTACGGGGTGTGTTTATACAAACAAAACCAACACTACACAAGGGAAGGTATTCAAAAGAGAAACTTATGGAGGTCTTGGTCTATGTATGCAGAAATGATAGGGTGAGACTCAGCTCTGCAAGAAACCTTCCTATTAGAGAAGAGTTTAGGTATTGAGAGACATGCTACTTTAGAATCAAATTATACTGAAGTACAGAGAGCAAGTGTTTATGAAAATAGACATATATTCCTAACCGGGCATGCATGCGTGCCAAGTCACTTTAGTCATGTTCGACTCTTTGCAACCCTATAGACTGTAGCCCACCAGGCTCCTCTGTTCATGGGGTTCTCCAGGCAAGAATACTGGAGTGGTTGCCCTGCCCTCCTCCAGGGGATCGTCCCGACCCAGGGAGGGAACCTGTGTCTCCTGCGGCTCCTGCACTACAGGTGTGTTCTTTATACCGCTGAGCTCCAGGCAAGCCCATATTTCTAACTGTAAATCTGACATCTGCCCAGACAGACTGCTAGCCACCCAAAACGTGCTTTCAGTCCTTTGGAGAGGGAGGAAGTGACACGGACTGAGCCACTGAACTATTCCCAGAAGACAGCAGCAAACCACGACTCAGGAGCAGACAGACCTCTACGCTGGACTGAGTGACGCTCCCTGAATGGCTCACCCAGGATGGCTCCCTTACACAGGAATAACGTTAGCTCTTTCCATATAATATCAAGATTTAAAACCTCCAAGAGAGTAGACAGACCTCGTCGATGGAAGACTCCTCGATCAGACGGGGGGCCTCTGCGGACAGGATGCCGTGGGTGGCCATGACGTAGATCCTGTAAGCGCCTCTCTCCTTCAGAATCTCCGCAGCCGCCACGAAGCTCTCCACGTCGTCGATGATGTCATCCTGCGGAGAGACCCGCACTCGGGCTCGAGGAGGTCCCTCCACCCCTGTCTGTAAACACATGCCTCTCTGTGCTTCGCTTCCGAGGGTGTCCAGTGGAAGAACAGAGCCATCGCCCGGGTCAAAGACAGGACTGAACAGCCCTCAGCAGCGGCAACAGAGCCACGCAAACTGAACTTCTGAGGAGAGTGCGGCAAAGCCTTACAATCCCACGTGACATCCCGGCTTCAGCTCAGGAGATCTCCCAAGACTCCTCTCCCAATTTCACACTTCTGATGAAAACCGCACAGCCAGTGTCCCATTTACTGTTTGCCCAAGAGGAAGTTAACTGATGGCAACAGAGCAATGAAGTGAGCCATAGTAAAGGTCGGACCCCGTGGCCCAGCAGAAGCAGCTGAGAGCTGGGAGCACAGGCACTGTGCTGCAGTAACAAAGGAGACACACGTTCCCAATGGTGGAAATGGAGGCCCGTCTAGCTCACTCCACGGCCCACAGATTTCAGGGCGAGGAGTAGGGTCAGCTGCTTTCACAGAACCCAGAGCCCTGAAGACAAAGGTTATTTGTGGAACTGAGTTTACTTACAGGTGCTGCCACTGTGCTCATTTTACATGTGTAAGTTGTAATAATAATCCCTGTTCATCTGGTTTAAAGGTTTCTGCTACTTGCGCTAGGGAGGGTTCAAGACTAGACGGATCCATTTAAATGTACCATCACCACTGGACACCCATCCCAAGGTGGACACCTACTAAAAGTGATGTGATCTCTGCACAGCAGGGGGACGGTGACCTACCACTATGATCGCGATGCGTCCTCCCACATCTCCAACTACCGTTATGGGCGGCTTCTCCTTGGCCATCATCACTAGGAAAGCAAAACAAATCACAAGACCCCGGTCATCCAAGGGTCACTAGGTGAATGATGTCATCGCATCACATTCCCTGGAACGGGTGGCAGAGCCCAGACAGACAATTTAAAAATGTGTGGATTTTCCTTAATCAACCTGGGGCCTCCCAGAGATGGGTTATCTGGAAGAGCACCGTCCAGCAGCAAGGAAGCCGAGTTTAAATGTTCCATACCCACATCACAAAGCAAAAAGAAACAGGTGAAATTCACAGATTTTTCCTTTACTCAGTATACCTAACATATTATCATTTTGACACATACGCGATATGCACCTTTATTACAGACATTTTACTTTTTTTTTTTTTCATCACTGTCTTCCTATTTGGTGTGCCTTCTCCACACGTGGTGATTCTCAGTTGGGACCAACGGCATTTCAAGGGCTCAGCAGCCCCGTGTGCCCAAGACCCAGACCACCCTGGGTGCACGGGGACCTCCGGATGGAGGGTGGAGGAGCAGAGCTAGAAAGATCTCACCCGCACAGAGAAGGAGCCCCACCGCAATGCCACTCAGAACAGAAACACTCCAGTAGACAAACATAAATAAATGCCGCTAAGTAGAAAGTAAACAGGGAAATGCTGCCAAAGAGCTGGCTTGATTTCATTTTCTTCCAAGGTGACCTTACTGGGACAAAGAATGTAACCTCACAATCAGATAACTAAACCACTGACATAATCAGTTTCCTGAAAATTAGGAAGCTGAAGACAATAATCACAAGTCCATCATCTTTTTCTGATTTAACTGGTCCTTAAAGCTGAGACTTCTTATCTGCTACAAAATTTACATGTGAAAAAGGCCCATCCCCAATACAAAGCCAACTACAGGATGCAAAAGGGACAGAGGAATTCTCCCTGAAAAGGGGGTTAAGTAAACTGAGCATGCGGTGTGCTTCAGTCCTGTCCAACTCTTTGTGACCCCATGGACTACAGCCCGCCAGGCTCCTCTATCCACGGGGAGATCCTCCAGGCAAGAATACTGGAGGGGTTGCCATGCCATCCTCCAGAGGATCTCCCTAACCCAGAGACTGAACCCGCGTCTCCTGAGGCTCCTGCACTGCCGGCAGATTCTTTACTGCTGAGCCACCAGGGAAGCCCCAGTAAACTGAGCGGGCATTAGTATTTCAGAATAGACATTTTGCTTTTTTTGGAAAGCTGTTTTTTTTCCAGCCACTCTGCATGGCATGCAGGATCTTAGTTCCCCAATCTGTGCCCCCTGCACTGGGAATGTGGAGTCTTAACCACTGGACCACAGGGGAAGTCTTGGGAAGCTTAATTCTGAAGTATCTACTGTAGGAGTAGTGAGGGAAGGGGAAGAGGCTAAATTCAGGGTAATTCTACAGGTTAGTAATTAGCAGGCCATCCACCAGAGCTGACTCCTCTTGACAGGTGCTATAAACCTGGAAGAACAGGTGTCCCTCTGCGTATACCAGCACATCAGCCAGGCTGAAATCCAACACTATGTTACTGGCAAACTTCAACAGACATTTCCTGATTTCCCATTCCGGAAACAAGGGCAATTTCCTGAATTTGGGCAGTCACAAAGGCTCTGCGTAGAAGCATTACCTAAAAGAGGAGGAAGTAAACAACCAACACCAGAAAAGCCTTCCTCAAATCCTGTCTGTAAATTAAACCACGGGGGTAGGTACTTATGCTGACCTCCCCACTTCTTAAAGTGATGTGGTCCCTTCTCGACCATTTTTCTCTGTAAAAAAAGAAAAAGACTGCAAGCTGGTATCTCCTGTCAGACCGCAACAGAAACTCAGCTCTAGTCTGATTCTCCTGTTGACTCTTTGGTGAGCCTGCTGCTGCTACTGCTGCTACCTTTCCCCCCCAAAATTCTGTCAGTTTGAAATGAAAAACAGGCATGGCTAGGGTCAAGGCTTAAAAAAGAAAAAGACTAAGAAAACAAAAGCTTCACTCCTGGTACGCTCAGTGCCTGCTCAAAACTGGCGTTGGGAGCAGCACAAACTCAACACGCAATTTGGTTGCGACTAAAAAAAGAGACAGAGTCTTCCTTGGTGGCTCAGATGGTAAAGCATCTGTCTGCAATGCGGGAGACCCGGGTTCGATCCCTGGGTTGGGAAGATCTCCTGGAGGAGGAAACAGCAACCCACTCCAGTACTCTTGCCTGGAGAATCCCACGGACGGATGAGCCTAGTAGGCTACAGTCCATGGGGTCGAAAAGAGTCAGACAGGACTGAGTGACTTCACTTTACTTTAAAAAAAGAGACAGACTTCATTAGAGCATCAAGAGAACAGGCCCTCACAGGACCTCCCTGGGGGCGCAGTGGGTTAAGAATCTGCTTGCCAATGCCGGGGACATGGGCTTGATTCCTGATCTGGGAAGATCTCACGTGCTACGGAGCAGCTAAGCCCGTGCTCCGCAACAAGAGAAGCCACCACAAGAAGTTCAAGCACCCAAACTAGAGAGTAGCCCCTGCTCGTCACAAGGAGAGAAAAGCCCGCGCAGCAACAAAGACCCAGCACAGCCAAAAATAAGTCAACAAATGAAATCACTAAAAACAACAAAAAAAACAGGTATCAGGTCAAAAGAGCTACATCACTAAAATAGATGCTAGTTACCTGATCACGAAAGCCTGATATTTGACAAATGTTTGCCATCTTGTGTGCAAGTGTGCTAAGTTGCTTCAGTCACATCTGACACTTTGCGACCCTACAGACTGTAGCCCACAAGGCTCTTCTGTCCACTGGATTCTCCAGCCAAGAATACTGGAGTTGCCACGCCCTCCTCCAAGGGATCTTCCCGACCCAGGGATCCAACCCGTGTCTCATCCGTCTCCTGCACTGGCAGGCGGGTATATACCAGCAGTGCCACCTGGGAAGCGCCATCACCCATCTTACCAAAATACAAACGCTTAAGATTTCACACCACTACACATACCACTTTTTACTAAAGCCAAAATGATTTCATACTCTCGGAAAGCCAAGCGCTACCCAGATCAGCTCTGCTGTCCTCAATGCCTATAAATTCGTGTAACGAAGTATTTCACAAAAGATGAAATCACTGTAATACCATTCAATTATTTTAAAATGCCAAGATAGCATGTCACTTATAAATAGAATCGAAAAAAGCACACAGATGAACTTATTTATAAAACAAAACAAACTCACAGACTTAGGAAACAGATTTATGGTTACCAAAGGGGAGAGGTGTGAAGGGGGATAAATTAGGAGTTTGGGATTAACAGATATGTTATCTATACACTACTGTATTTAAAATAGCAAGGACTATATAGCAGAGGGGACTCTACTCAATACTCTGTAATAACGTATAGGGAAAAGAATCTGAAAAATAGATACATGTTGGGCTTCCCGGGCGGCGCAGAGGTTAAAGCGTCTGCCTGCAATGTGGGAGACCTGAATTCTATCCCTAGGTCGGGAAGATCCCCTGGAGAAGGAAATGGCAACCCACTCCAGTATTCTTGCCTGGAGAATCCCATGGACGGAGAAGCTTGGTGGGCTACAGTCCACGGGTCGCAAAGAGTCGGACACGACTGAGCGACTTCACTCCACACACACACATATATATATACACATATACATATATATATGTATAATACGTGAAATAGATATAATAGTAAATGTATAACTAAACTAGGCTTCCCTGGTAGCTCAGTGGTTAAGAATCCACCTGCCAATTCAGGAGATGCAGGTTCAATCCCTGGATCAGGAAGATGCCCTGGAGAAGGAAATGGCAACCCACTCCAGTATTCTTGCCTGGGAAATCCCATGGACAGTGGAGTCTGGTGGGCTACAGTCCATATAGTCACAAAAGTCAGACACACAACTTAGCAACTAAACAGCAACAACCACAAATAACTAAACCACTTTGCTGTACACTCAAAAATTAACATGGTACTGTAAATCAACTGTACTCCAATATAAAATAATTTTTAAATCATATTAATACTAAAAAAATAAATAAAATTTAAAACTTGTAATAATACTAAAAAAAGAAATAAAATTTCAAACTTGAAAAACAGAAAATACCAGAATAGATCCATGTAGGAATGAACTCCTAGCCACTCATACTATTCAAAACTGTCTTCAGTTTACAAACAGAAAAAAGACATGACTGATCTTACACGGCAATTCCAGCCCTGGGTGGACAGTCGCGTTCTTGACCATCGGCGGGGAATGGCGGCCGTCATCCATGTCCATCTCCGCACACTGGGCCTCCCCGTGGATGACTGCCAGGCCCAGACGCAGCCTCTCCGCGTACGACTGGGCCCTGAGAGGAAGCCAATGGAAGAGGGTGAGTCGCATGGGAAGGAAGACCCAGGTGCAGCTTTTTCATCACTTCATTAACCACAGAATGAAAATACCAGTCCACCTTTTAGGGACACACAAAGTAACTGTTTCTACAAGTCAGAATGTGAGGCTCAGGCCAGAATGCAAATGTCTCAAGAGGCACCCTAGGGGGGAAGTGGGCTGGCATCTGATTCTGGTCATGTTGGTTCTACTCTTTGCCCAACAGCCGCACATTCACCTTTAGTTGCTTTTGGCTTTGTTTTTTCTCTATTTTTTGGCCACTTTTCATGCCAGGATATTAGTTCCCCAGCCAGGGAGGGAAGCTGAGACCCCGGCAGTGGAAACTCAGTGTTTGAACCACCGGACTGCCAGGGAAGTCACTCATCTTCAGAATTCTGCTCAAAAAGGTCTCAAAAACCACTGTCTGAAAGGCGCTTGTGGCATTCTTATTTTCCTTTTGCTGAGAACTTGAAGGAAGAACTTCATTTTCTCCCAAGGGAAAACTGAGTGATTCCAAGAACCACTCATGTTATTTGGAGACTAGAGGTAAAGCTGTGGTTTGGAGTATGACAATGACTTGGGGGAAAGCTGGACTTGTGAACTTTCAGAGGCTGTTATTAGGACAGACCCCAGATACTAACACAGCCCATTCTGACTTCAGAAGCACCCGAAA
This sequence comes from Ovis canadensis, assembly GCF_042477335.2. Taxonomy (NCBI): domain Eukaryota; kingdom Metazoa; phylum Chordata; class Mammalia; order Artiodactyla; family Bovidae; genus Ovis; species Ovis canadensis. The sequence goes on along the minus strand of NC_091255.1, from coordinate 63,439,738 downwards.
GGGATGAGTGTATCTGGCTTATTTACCTTTTTGCAGCATCAGGCGACTTAGCTACAATGACTGCATTTCTGTAATTTGGAATCTAGATTTGGAGGAAAAATAAGAAAATACTGAAAAGGTATTAAAAAATAAATAAATAAAAATACTTGGGTGCTGGCACTACATCTTTTTTCCTCTTATAAAAATGATCCATATTAGCAAATAAGTATGCTAGAATCTCATTCACACAGTTACCATTTTTTAATCCCTATCAGTTAGCATCATGGCCAAAGTAGGCTACATCAAGAAGATAAAAAATAATTCTTAAAACCTTCATTTTAGAAAACATAAGCAAATGGCTAAAGACACTTAAAAGGAAATCTGTCTTTAATGTCTTCAAAAAATAAAAGATCCTCTGTGCCTCAACGCTAACCCTGGCTGGCTGCCTCAGGCATTAAGACTTCAGCAAGAGATCATGTGATCACCCTTTGCGCCTTCCAACATGGAAACCTGGTACCAGAGAAGAACTACATGGGGTCTCTTTTGAGGACAAGGGGGTATTTGCTGGTGCTCCTCACTTCTTCCTGGATATACTGAAGCAGGAAAGGTGAGGCTCTAAGGTTGTCCACGGGAAAGCTGAAAAAGCCTTGTATTTCCTTTTGATGAAGATCCATAGTGATAATGTGAGTTAAACCTGAAATTTTAAAACACAAAATTACAAAGTTCACCCCTACAAATTGACAGCTACAGTGGACACAAACTAGATGCCCAATACCTGCCTCCTCACGGAAGACTGAAGGCAGGGGCTACTGTGAACAAGTGCGCCGGTTCTATACCTTATTGGCAACCTTAACGAAACTTAGTAAAGACAATGGTAAGCCTGATGTAAAGGAGCCTATAACCTTCCAAGTGGATTAGAAAACTAAACCTAGAAAAAACAGTGCTCTCTTCTACTCTAACCATTAGCTTGGGCCTGAAAACCAGGAAAAGAAAAATCAGGCAGAAGCAAAAATATGAATAGGGCATTAAATACTGGAGCAAAAATAGATGTAAAAAACAAGTAAGGCCTTGATTAAAGAATCTAGGAAGAAATGTTGAAGGGGTGTAGGTAAATGCAGAAGGAGCAGGAAAGCAAAAGCAAAGTAATATATATACTAGAAAGAAAGAAACCACAAAACACAAGGATAAGACACTGAAGAGTCCAGAAAAATCTGTGTTATGTCCTACGAGAACGGGTTAGGAAGTACGCTTACAGAAAAACAGTGAAAACATACTCTTTTAATCAACAGCGCTAAACAAAAGAAAACGTACATTCATGGCAAGCGGCCAAGCTCACTGAAAAACTTCCAGAGCAAAATTTCTGGTTTCTTTGGAAAGAACCAGAATTACTTGTTCTTTCCAAAAACATTACACATTTTTAAAGAATGGAATTCAAGTATGTTTTCTGAGGACTCAGATCTATATTTGAGTTTTTAAATAAACATGAAGCAAATAAAATCCCAACAATTGAAAGGCTGTTACATTGAACAGAAAGTAGGTCACTACAAAAACATACGATGAAAATGCCCTGCTATGATCTGCTGTACAGAAAGACAATCAGGGAGGAAGAAGAGAGTACAAGCTGAAGAAATGGTAAAAGAAAACCCCAGCTTTACTACTATGTATGCACAGAATTGCGTGCTCAGTTGCATTTGACTCTTGTGACCCCATGGACTGTAGCCCGCCAGGCTCCTCTGTTCATAGGATTATTCCAGCACGAATCCTGGAGTGGGCTGCCATTTCGTCTTCTAACAGACTTTCCCAACCCAGGGATCAGATTGAACCCACGTCTCCTGTGGCTCCTGCGGCTCTTGCATTGGCAGAGGGGAATTCTTTATCACTGATCCCCCTGGTAGCTAAGGTTTAAACAAAATCTAGACCTGAAGCTCAAAAGATCACAGCTGAATGCCAAGATTGTCAGCCAAAATTTCAATGATGATAAGATGAACAGGACGCAGAATGAGGAAAAAGTCCAAGTTGAGAGAAAAGAATCCTGAAGCCGCAAGGTCACTCTGAAGTGGGACAAAGAGGAAAAAAAATGTACACCTAAGCTCACGATCCCTAACCAGAATTATGCAAAAGCAAGCAAGACAAAGAAACTACCCAACAAAACTCAGAGAAATAGGTATCCACCAACCACCTATGGCTGTGGGGTGGACTACTCTGGCCTGGGGAGGGTCCTAACCGCCTGTGTAGGGCCCTGGGCGTGGGCCGCACTCACCCGCTTTTGCCAGCATGGACGCCAGGAGCTTGCACACAATGGAGCCCCTCTTCCGCATCTTGCTCTGCTTGCTGTAGGGGAAGTAGGGGATGACACCAATGATGTTCCTGGCACAGGCGGTCTTCAGCGCATATGCCATGATCAGCAACTCCATCACGGCCGTGTTCACGTCTCTGAAACAGGTGAGATTTGTCCTTTGGGATTATTAATGTCATTTATTAACCCCTGGCAAGGATCTCAATCCCAGCAACCTGACCTGGGTTGCCAAGATGGGTGTTAATGTGAATCATCTCAGTAGCTTAGGATGGCACCTCCTGAATAGAGGGAGAAGCTGGTTTGCTTTTCTTTTGAGCTGCGTGAACTCTAGTTTGCATCTGAGGTTACTGACATTCACAGCACCATCATCTCTGCCTGGATCTTGTCAGTGACACGGTCATGGGAGTGGCAGGTGAAGCAGATGTTGACTGCTGATGACCAGAGTTAACCCACACCTGCTGGTACCATGCCCAGGATCTGAACTCGGGCCAGGGTGCTGGCACCTCTTTTTCCTGGGAACACCAGGGAAAATCCACCAGGCCTTCTATTTAGCTGAAATAATTTGTTTGTTTGTTTTCTTTTTGGGGTGAAGAGAAGGGTGAGCGGGGCAGGAAGGTCTTGGGTGTTAATTTCCCCAAATCTCCCCCACTCCTTCTTTCCCTGAGATACAGACTCACGTGCGTGCTCAGTCGCTCAGTTGTGTCGGACCCTTTGCCTACCAGGCAAAGGGTATGGACATAGCCTACCAGGCTACTCTGTCCATGGGATTCCCCAGGCAAGAATCCCGGATCAGGTTGCCATGTCCTTCTCCATAGGAATCTTCCTGACCCAGGAATTGAACCCAACTCTCCTGTGGATCCTGCACTGGCAGGCAGATTCTTTTACCACTGAGCCTCGTGCGATACAAAGATTACCCAGACAAAGAAGGAAATGTGAATCTGAAAGGTATTCAAAGGAAAGGCTATTTCCAAATTTTAATGAATGTTGAGTGCCACCCTTTGCCAAGACTGATCAAGTATAAGGTAAGGCTCTGCTCTTAAAGGGCCTTGAAATCCTTCAGGATGACCTTCCAAAGTTCACCCCCCTCTCGAGCCTCCTCCCAGCTCTTCTTGGGATTGTCCAAGTGTCCTCAAACACCCTTTCTTTTGCATTAGGAGTGTATTTCCCTTGCCTTTCCAAGATAAAGAAGATCATTTCCCATGTCCAAGTTCCCACCCAAGTGAGGAACAGGCTCTTCAGATTATACTTTACAAAAAAAAAAAAGTTTTATTTATTTATGTTAATTTTTGGCCATACCCTGTGGTATGTGGGATCTCAGTTACCTGACCAGGGACCGAACCTGCACCCCTGATTTGGAAGACAGAGTCTTAACCCCTGGATCACCAGGGAAATCCCTGGATTATTTATTCAGTTCTTGAATCACCTGATCAAAATGGAAAGGCCTGCCATCAACGCAGCAGAAACTTAATAATAGCACCTGGGAGTTAACGATACAAAGACACCCTTTCACTCTGACACCATCTCTGCGCCCACGCTCACTGGGGGGGCTTCCTACCTCCCCTTTGTAGTCTGGACTTTTCACGACTACTTCAAGCTTCAGTCACAAGCTTCTGTGTTTATTTCTCCCACAGGGTAGGCAGAGTTGATTCTGGGCTCAACTTCAAGATGCAACTGTCAACTGAGACATTCCTTTTGGATTGCTAACAGGTTACATATTTTCCAGTTATCATTTCCTTCCTCTGAAATAAACTGAAGTCTTCTTCTCCCTTATATTCCCAAGTTAATAACATCCCACGTCTGGCATCAAAAGGTCAGAAGACACACAACCTTTTGGTATAATTGTGACAATACACTTATCAAATACTTTCAAGGTTAGTAGGTCGGTGCAAAAGTAATTGCAGTTTTGCACTGTTGAACTTCACTGTTTTGAATACTTCCTTAAATAAATGTGGTTATATTATACATCATTTTAATGCACATTTCTCACTTTGTTTTTTTGCTAATAACATATTACTGTGTATTTTATATTTATTTTAAACTAGGGAAATGACAACGTTAGACAAAAAGCAAGTTCCTGCGATTTTCTTATTCAAGTTCAAAATGCGTTATAAAGCAGTGGAGACAACTAGCAATATCAACAATGCATTTGGCCCTGGAACTGGCTAACAACGTACAGGGCAGTGGTGGTTCAGAAGTTCTGCAAAGGAGACGAGACCCTTGAGGACGAGGAGCGCAGTGGCTGGCCATCGGAAGTTGACAACAACCAACCGAGAGCATCATCGAAGCTGATCCTTACAAGAAGTTGCCAAAGAACTCGACAATGACCATTCTATGATCAAACAGCCTTTGAAGCAAACTGAAAAGGTGAAAAAGCTCAATAAGTACATGCCTCATGAGCTGACCAACAACAAAAAAACTGTCATTTTGAAATGTCTTCTCTTATTCTGTGCAGCAATAATGAACCATCTCTCGATTGGATTGATTGGGACATGCAATGAAAAGTATGTTTTATACAACAACCAGCAACAACCAGCTCAGTGGCTGGGCCAAGAAGCTCCAAAGCATCTCCCGAAGCCAAACTTGCACCAAAACAATGTCATAGTCACTGTTTGGGGGTCTGCTGCCAGTCTGATCCACTACAGCTTTGTGAATCCTGGCGAAACATTACATGTGAAAAGTATGCTCAGCAAACCGATGAGATGCATCGAAAACTGCAATGCCTGCAGCTGGGGCTGCAGAAAGGACCCACTTCTTCTCTACGACAACACCTAACCGTACATTGTACAACCAACGCTTCAGAAGTTGAATGAATTGGGCTACAAAGTTTTGCTTCGTCCACCATATTCACCTGACCTCTCGACAACCAACAACCACTTCTTTAATCATCCTGACAACTTTCTGCAGGGAAAGTTTCCACGACCAGCAGAAGGCAGAAAATGCTTTCCAAGAGTTTGTAGAATCCCAAAGCACCGATTTTTACACTACAGGAATATACCAACTTATTCCTGGCAACTTATTCTTCTGACAAAAATGTGTTGATTTTAATGGTTCCTATTTTGATTAATAAAGATGTGTTTGAACCCAGTTATAATGATTTAAAATTCATGGTCTGAAATTGCAATTACATTTGTATCAACCTAACACTTAGGAATTCATAATATTCGGTCAGTTTTCCACACTCTTCAACAATTTTCATCCTGCATCATCCATTTACCAAATAATTACTGAGCACCTTGCATCAGGTACTGTGTTAGGTGGGGAGGTAACATGGTAAAAGAGGCTGACCTCATCTTGTTGAGGGTGGGGGAGTCCTCTGGCTCTCCCGCACCATCACCCTTGGAATAATCTGTCCCTAGAAGGAGCACACTAACTCACCTGAGAACGTCCCCTTCCCCTTCTGATCCTTCAGCCCAGAGAAGAGGAGCTCCCAGTCCACAACAGATCATCTCAATGGATGCCCGTGGGCTCTGGGGATTCAGATGAAGCCAGCACGGCACTCAGGATAGAACATAGGTAACTCAGGAGTTCGTCTGTAAACATCAGGCATCGTATACCCTCTATCAAAAGCCTCTTCCACATACAGACTGCTTGCTGACATTAGATAAGCTTTCTTAACCTTCCACTGGTGTGGTGCAGTGTGTGGCATTAAAAAAGCTTCACTGGATGTGGTGGTTTCTTATACCAGATCCCAATGCCAACAATACGTGGAGAGTTGAAGTTAATTAAACAGATCCCGGAAGGATATCTATCTGGGTCATGGGTTTTCAGCTGTCTTTGTGACAGCATTTACAATACACAACCATCCACCACAAGGTTTAGGCACCACTTAAGGGAGGGCCGGATGGTAAGACATTGAGTGTAACAAGAGGAACAAAAGTTTTGGAGAAGCCTTGATTTCAGAGTAACTTTCTTTCCACTAATTACTAAATCTCTCCCATGAGGTTTTTATTTTCTTTTTACTTTTTCCGTTTCCTAATGACCTACGCGCCAGGGGATTCAACATTCTCTAGATCAAGGCTAAGGAAAGCCTCCCATGACCTACTCCCTTTCGGTCAGGAAGGCGACAAAAGGGCCTTTGTCACAGGGGGTTTACCCATTCTCCGAGGGACGCCGGACAAACTGGATCCCAGGCAGTACTGTGTGAGTTAGCAGGGCCAAGAGAAACTGGCTGGCAGCTTCTGCTTTGTTTATCTGTTCCCAGCACATTCTGGCTAGTGCCTGTAATCTCTAAGCAGAACAATCTTAATTGTTTACCAACTCTTTTTCTCTTCCCTAAGACTATCACATCTATTAGCCTTGGCTCTTACTGCTCTCTCATTTTCAATGGGCAAAAAGTGAGTGCAACGTAAGGACACCGTCTATACCTATCAGTTAAAACTGCAAAAACAGACCAGCAACACAGATGGAAGTACTGAGAACAGGGTCAGGGAGCAGGATGTACGCTGCCTCCACCTCCAACAATTAATCACTTGCAGCAAGTAAGCTGTCGTGGTCTTATGTGCTCAGTGGTAAAGAATCCACCTGCCGATCCAGGGGACATGGGTTCAATTCCTGAGTGGGGAAGATCCCCTGGAGGAGATGGCAATTCATCCCAGTATTCTTGCCTGGGAAATTCCACAGAGTCCGTGGGGCCGCAAAGACATGACTTAGCGACTAAACACCAACAGTTATATCAACAAACTAGAATGTGTGACATAAAACACGAAAACTTGTCCTTCAAACAACACTTTCTAAAGCTTACCATCTAGTTCACTTGGTTCCAGTGCTCAGTTTACCCGGGAACTCCCTGAGTACCTCCCTGTGACAGTGTGATTTACGGTAAGGAATACCTATTTGGTTGCCATTTCAGGCTCCATCTGGAATCCCTCGGAATTTCCTAAGCTTTGAGACAGGTAAAGGTGTCTTTAGTTATGTTAATGAGGTGACTTTTGGACTGCACCTGAAGGAGACTGGTTACCTGGGAAACAGACCACGTGTTAGAGAAGTTGAACTTTCAGTCCTACCCCATGATGTCTGGATTCAATCAATCACCAAAGGCTAACGATTTAATAGATCATACCTCTGTAATGAAGCCTCCGTAAAAACCCAAAAAGGAGGGGGTTCAGAGAACTTCCGGGTTGGAGAGCTGGGGAGAGAGCAGGCAAACGCCCCAGACCCCTTCCTGCATGCCTTGCCCAGGACACCTCTTGACTTCCACCAGAGTCAAGCCCTGAGGGGAATTCAGGATGGAGAAAAACAAGTAGCTCTCTAGGCTTTGGGTAACAGGCCCTAGATAAAAAGATGCATACCTAAGGGCTAATTTCAATGACCCCAAATCCTTGTCTTCCCAAGTACAGAAAAGCACTAAAGTCACTGTGATGTCTCTGCTTCCTGATCAGTGATAATCTTCTGATGTTTCACTTACCCTATTCCCCCTGCTCCACCCTGCCCCCAACCTGGAAAAAAACTCACACATATCCTGGTTCCTCTCTTACCTCACCAGAGTGGTTCCTTAGTATCATCTCTGAGACTGGCTCCAAGGCTATAGTCCTGAGTAAGGTCCTCAAATAAAACTTAACTTGCAACTTTTAAGCTGTGCATTTTGCACCGATTGGCAATCTATATAACCACGTGTGGCAGATAGGACTAAAAAACTAAATTCCCCACTAAATTAACTAAATTTTGTTGTCATTCAAATGTTCTATAGTTAGGCAACAGAATGTTGTTTTACACTGTTTATTGGGACAAACCCAATAACTCTTCATGGGATACACACACACATATTCTCTTTGTCTTTTCTCCAAATTTCCTCTCCCATCCCCATCATCCTGAAAGATACAGGAACTGTCCGGTGAAGGTGTTTTTGCTTTGATACCACCAAACTGAACCCCAGGGAAGACAACTGTGGCTTCTAAAATAATCTCAAAACAAGTACACACACGGAACAGCACCGTCTTCAGGACGGGGTTCTGGTTTCTAAAAGCATCACGCGTATCTGTGTTGCTGCTTCAAAGAGATGCCTTTCCACATGGTGAGTATGTAAAATTACTGTCATATTATCCTTTAAGAGTCACTCTCCCCACAGCAACTAAGCATGAGTAGGAAAAAACACACAAAAAAACAACAAATATTTCCCAATAAGCTATTAACCAACATGTTTTTCCACGTTCATTTTGTCCTTCCCCTGGAAAACACGTCCACTTCTATAAAGGTCAGTCTATAGTACTGCCCCAACTTCACCCTGGATTGCATGTCTTAATATTTCTACTGCCTTCTTGGTTACCATGAGGTATGGAAACCAATAATTAGATAAAGCACAACTTCCTGCCACCAAGGAAACGAACTGCCTACCCTGAGGGGCACTCAACAAAATCAACTGCCCAAAGTGTCAACATCTTCCAAAAGTGTCAAAAGTTCTGAAAGTCAAGGAAAGACTAAGGGACAGTTCCAGACTGTCTACAAGATAGATACATGACAAGTAAGTGCAGCCTGAGCTTGAGCCCAGGGGGACAGCACACAACTGGGGATGGTGTCTGAGCCTTAGGTAATAATGACATAGAGGTCTCAGTATCCTGATTTTGATGGCAGCACTGTGGCTATATAGGAGAATGCCCTCGTTGGGGACTAACTTGTGGTCCGGTGGTTAAGCTTTCACTGCCATGGGCCCAGGTTTGATCCCTGGTCAGGGAGCTGAGATCCCACAGACCATGTGATGCAGGAAAAAAAAAAAGGGGGGGGGGAGAGAGAAAGCAAGCTCTCCTTTGTAGGAATCACACACTGTGTGATTTGTGGGGCGGGGATATGAGACTGGCAAGCTTGTCTAAAGCGGCTGTACTGCACAGGCAAGTTTTCTCTAAGTCTGTGACTGTTTCAAAATCTGAATCTTTAAAAGATGAGGTGGCTCTTTCTGTGTTGATATGATACATGGCTTTATTTGTTTAAGTTCAGCAATGTGCAACAAGCATTTTTTTTTTTTTTTCTTTTTGGCCATATCACCAGGCTTGTAGGATCTTGGTTCCCCAACCAGGGGTTAAACCCATACCCCCCCGCAGTAGAAGGGTACAGTGCTCACCACTGGACCACTAGGGAACTCCTTCTACGCAAAAAATTAAGAAAAACATACATGCAACTGCTTGAACACACAGAGTCTCTGAAAGGATGCCTAGGAACCTGGTGACACCTGCCACATCCAGGGAGGGAATCGGAGGGGCTGAGGGCAGAGGCAGGCCTCGTTACACACCCTTTTGAAATCTGAACCATGCAGAGAAATTAAAATGGCTTTTATTTTGGTTTTGAGGATCGCCTGAATGATGGAGCCTAAATTTGTACATATCCAACAGACAGGAACAAACACCTGCTTAAACTAGTTATCTCAGAAGACTAGCAGGGTGGATGAGGGCTGGGGAATTCTTATTTTCTGATACATGTTTCTATAAAGCTTGAGTGTTTAGAGATGAATATTACTCCTATAATCAGAAAAAAATATTAAAAATGAAATACTGAGTAGCTACCAGTTATCAGTGTACAAGGAAACTCTTTATACTAGGGTTCAGATCACTCTCTCCATGACCCTGTGGTCCTCAGCTTCCTTCAGGCCCAACTTTCTCAATCCCTTCAGAGGGGACTGTAAGAAAAAGGTTTTTTCCTTCTCTGTACATTCACAACACTGAATACTGCTGGTCACCAAATGTGTAGGGGTTTTCCCATAGATACGTAATTCTCAGAATCTTGGGGACATCACCTGGGTGTCCTTAAGGGCCCAGTCCCATGAGACCGCCCATCCTCACTTCAAATATGGGCAAGTCTAGGCTGTCACCTGTCTCTAACCAACCTGCTATAAATTGAGAGGTTCCTAGGACCCACTCCTCAGCTCTGATTAGCTTGCTAGAGCAAATTAATAATAATAATAATAATAATAAAAGAACTCAGGGAATTCCCTGGAGGCCCAGCGGTTAGGCCTTGGTACTTCCACTGCAGGGAGGCACGGGTTCGATCCCTGGTCGGGGAACGAAGATCCTGCATGCTGTATGGGAGAAGGGTGCAGAGCATCCCCACCCTTTCTGTGTGCACCCACCTCCCAGCACCCTCGTCTTCACCAACCCAGGCCTTCTGGGGGTTTTATGGAGGCTTCATGATACCGGCCTAAGTGGTCAAATCACTGGCCACTGGAGATGGATTCAACTCCTCCCCAGAGGTCATGGGGGCTAGCTTGAAGGTACCCACCCTCTCATCACAAGGTTGATGCCCCTAGGAACCAGCCCCCATCCTGGGTTTATCCAGGGGATTTCCGAAACTCCCTGCATTAACATAATTCAGGAGTAACTAAAGGGGGCTTGTTCTGAATAACGGAGATACTTTGACTGCTTTTCTTAAGGAGGAAGTTCCAACAGTTTTAGGAGCTCTGTGCCAGGACAGGAAGACCAAATCCATATTTCTTATTATAAATCTCAGAATCACAGAGACCAAACAAGAGCGGCCACGTAGGACTGACACACGAGGATTAAAGCGATGCGTGTACTGCGCCTGTGTGCCGCGGCACCCAGTGCCCTGCTTGGGCACAATCTCAAGAACTGAACTGATCAAGACGTGAAGCTCTGGATTTTTCAAAGACGCCTACCCCATTCCCAGTGAGGAGCTGAGAGGAGACAAGCCCACGGGGGAAGTTCACACTCAGGCATGCCAGGATTCTCCCAGGGCCTGTCCTCCTGCCTGGAGAGCAGCAGTAGATGGTATCTGCAACAGAGATGGTCGGGGGTACCAGCCACTGTGCAAAATTAAATGCAGTGCAAAAACGGGCCTCAGTGGATATGAACCAGAGCAGCTATGCACTGCATTTAACAACAACAAAGGCTTTCAGTAGAGCGGAACAGACAGACCCTGGCAAATGCAGGGAGGATATTTTGTCCTTGAGGAGCTTCAAGCTTGGAAAAGATGATCAAGTAAACACACAGCAGTTAAGTACAGTGTGACAAGCATGGAAAGAATTCCAGAAGACCCAATATGTGTGTCTGTATACATGCAAACACATACATACATATCGTATTTTAGAAAGCATTTAACATACAAACACATTTACAATTTAGAGAAAACTGACATTCACATGAAGAGACAGCAAGGTACATCACTAAGATTTTTAGAGGAAAAGGGATAAAGTCGTGCTCTTACCTGGGTATTGTCTGTATAATGAAAATATCTTGGCCACGAACAGATTCTTGTATTTCAACTCTTGTTTCTGAAAAATAAAAATGTTCTATAGTTTTAAGGAAAAGTACTTCATGCTGTAAGAATGTTGTAAGAATGCTGTAAGAATTGGGCAGCAATTGGAGGGAGTAAAGGGGAATCTAAACAGCAACTCACTGGAAAAGACTCTGATGCTGGGAAAGATTGAAGGCAGGAGGAGGGCACCACAGGGATGAGATGGCTAGATGGCATCACCGACTAGGTGGACATGAGATTGAGCAAGCTCCAGGAGTTAGTGATGGACAGGGAAGCCTCGTGTGCTGCAGTCCATGGGGTCACAAAAAGTCAGACACGACTGAGCGACTGAACTGAACTGAAATCAACACTTCATTTAGTGCACCAAAATAAATTCTTAATAGATCTGGGAATGACATGTACTGGGGAAAAAAAAAAAAAGTCAAGCTCAGGGGAAAATAAGCCAAAAATAGACTAGAAGGCAAAAGCAATAATCAGGTCTATGTAAAATCTCAGGGTCCAGAAAAGAAAATCCATCACTAAATAAACACAAGATGCTCAGGGAAAAGTATTCAGCAATTAAGGCGGCCAAAGGTTAATATCCGTATTGTTCTTTTACCAAGGCCGTGGCCTCCTCTGTGTCAGGCCCTGAGCTGGGGTCCCAAAGAGGAGGACTGGACCAAGGGGACAAATCCTGACCCGGGAGAGACAATGCAATGCCGAAGACTGGCAAATGCTCCAGGCCAACGTGCAGGAGAAAGCCCAGCCACGAGAAAGGAGAAAAGGCCTGGGAACGATGGCCTCACCACAGGCTGGACCATGCAGTGGGAACGCAAGTGTGGAACAGCGGGGGCAGGGGTGTCACTGTGCATCTGGAGACAGCCTGAAAGAGAAGGACACAGAGACGAGGGCAGGGAGCCAACCGTGACCAGACTTCCCAAGAGTCTGGACTCTATTCCAAAGTAGACAGGAGAACCACTGGAGGCTTCGTGTGATCACTGGCTACTGTGTAAAGAAAATGGTGGCAAAGCAGGAGTGGCTACTTGGAGAGAGCCACTCCAAGACGTTTTTTAAGGAGCCTAGGCAAGTGACAGACAGTGCGCTGGACCAGAGCAGCAGGAGTGGAGGTGGTGAGAGAAGCAGGCAGATTCCAAACGGATTCCTGATCAGAGCACACGAGACATGCTGATGGGTGTGATCAAAGATGAAGCAGGTGAGATGCGCAGAAACTAGGTCCCAAAGGGCCCCAACATGATTGCTAAGGAGACTGAACTCTAGCCTATAAAATGCGAAACAGAGGTAAGTAAAAAACGTTTGCATTGTGGAAATAACCTGTTGGAGGGGAGCAGAACAAACTAAAGGCTGAAAACGCAAGTAAGAAGACCTGTTAAGAAGCTACTTTGACGAGAAAGAGAGAGGAGGCCTAGAACAGTGATGGGAAGATGGAGAAAAAGGCCCTCCCTAAACCTCCCTCCTTTCCTCAAATGGTTCATTTATGAGACCCCCAAATGCCATCACAATGAACCAAATCTGTTACTGTTAAATAAGTTATCTCACCTATATGCACTCACCTTCACTGGAAGTCACACTTCCAATGAAGGGGACTGGGGTTCAATCCCCGGTCGGGGAACTAAGATTCCCACATGCTGCACAACTCAGTCAAAAAATAAACAAATTAACTGAAAAAGAAGAATGAAGGCTCTTTTTAGAAAAACTCCAGTTCACAGGCATGTGTTTAACAACAGCAAAATAAGCATCTCCTGACTTGCCCTGGCAAGAAAGCTTCTGAAGTCATCAAGTTAACAGCTATTGAGTGTGGAAGCTGGATTAAGGGTTTCTGGGGGTTAATTATATAACACAGATGTAACTTGTACACACTCCAGAACGTATGCTTTACATTACTACCCAATATTTTGCTTTTCTAGCTCCCCAAACATCAGTTTCATCTTAATTATCTCCTGAGCAAACACAGAAACATGAATCCAAGGCTTTCAACTTTGCAAAAATAATTCCCAGCTGGGGGTTTATTCCTGGGAACACGGCTATCAACAAAGAGCCTTCAAGCAGTATTATTTCATGTTCCAGCTCTCCCTGGAAACTCAGGCAGGGGATTTCCCTGGAGGTCCAGGATGCTTCCACTGCAGGAGGTGCGGGTTCCATCCCTGGGCTGGGAATTAAAGAGCCCCACATCCTACTCCTGGTTCGGAACAAAAAACTTAGGTGGCAACAAAAGAGTGGTGAGCTTTGACAAGACTTGAGAGAAAAGATGAGAGATAAAACTAACTCCAAGAGGTTTTTAAAGTAAGTCATTACCTATCTAGTACAGATGGCTCTTAACACCATTTGATGACTTAGTGAGACAGATAAACGTAGAATGTATGTATCAAATACAGCAAAATAAGGAAGAAAAATCTCCTCCCATCGCTTTTTTCATTCTAAAATGACAAGATATTTGCATTACCTTGGAACAACGGGAAAGAAGACTTAAGGAGAAAACAACAAGTCAAGGTTTGCTGCTGCTGCTGCTGCTGCTGCTGCTGCTAAGTCACTTCAGTTGTGTCCGACTCTGTGTGACCCCACAGACAGCAGCCCACCAGGCTCCCCCATCCCTGGGATTCTCCAGGCAAGAACACTGGAGTGGGTTGCCATTTCCTTCCCCAATGCATGAAAGTGAAAAGTGAAAGTGAAGTTGCTCAGTCGTGTCTGAATCTTAGCGACCCCATGGACTGCAGCCCACCAGGCTCCTCCGTCCATGGGATTTTCCAGGCAAGAGTACTGGAGTGGGGTGCCATCGCCTTCGCCAGTCAAGGTTTAGAAGTACTGAAAACCTTCCAACCCTATTGTTAAAGAGCAACGGACTTCTGTGTTAAAGATGAGTAACACTCGCCTTTTAAAAACATGCCAGTCAATTAAACAGAGCCTGAAGGACAAAGAACGTTTAAGTTTAACTCACCTCCATTGGTCTCTTGATAAACCACAGACTTCCCCAATTCAGCACCAAGACGCCTAAAGGCAGAAAAAAAGCAATTAAGGCCCTTTTAGAAGCACACAGTCCTAACTACTGGACCATCAGAGAAGTCACAAGTCCAGTGAAGGGGACCGGGGTTCAATCCCCGGTCAGGGAACGAAGATCCCACATGCTGCGTAACTCAGCCAAACAATAAACAGATTAATTGAAAAAGAAGAATGAAGGCTCTTTTTAGAAAAACTCCAGTTCACAGGCATGTGTTTAACAAAAAGACTACAATAATTACATCAGCTGCTGCTGCTGCTAAGTCACTTCAGTCGTGTCCAACTCTGTGCGACCCCATAGACGGCAGCCCACTAGGCTCCCCTGTCCCTGGGATTCTCCAGGCAAGAACACTGGAGTGGGTTGCCATTTCCTTCTCCAATGCATGAAAGTGAAAAGTGAAAGTGACGTTGCTCAGTCATATCCAACTCTTAGAGACCCCATGGACTGCAGCCTACCAGGCTTCTCTGTCCATGGGATTTTCCAGACAAGGGTACTGAAGTGGGGTGCCATCGCCTTCTCCAACTACATCAGCATTCTCTTACCAAAAAAAAAAATTTAGAAAATTTAACTCATTAAGAACTAAAAATCCGCTGTCATTCCATGAGCAGCTTCCAGTGCTCACCATTCTGTAATACACCGCTTTACTGGGAAGAGCCCACAACCAAAGTTTAACATCTAGTTCCATCATTTTCGAATAATAATTGTCTTGCAAAATCGATGCCAACAAATACGTGGTTAGCAGCAATAATTCCAAAAACACAAGCCATAGGTAAATGCCTCAGTGGTCAAAAGCATCAGACTTCCATGTCATTAACCAAACGCAGTATGAATCTTGTTTGGATCCTGATTAGAACAAACCAAGTGGAAAACTCATTTCCGAGACAAACTAGGAAATATGCTTTCCTTGTGGCTCAGATAGTAAAGAACCTGCCTATAATGCAGGAGACCCAGGTTCAGGCCCTGGGTTGGGAAGATCCCCTGGAAAAGGAAACAGCAGCTCACTCCAGTATTCTTGCCCCCATGGACTGGTGGGCTATGGTCTGTGGGGTCGCAAAGATTCATGACTGAGTGACTAACACACACAGTGAAATACCTTAGGACTAGACAAGAGAGTAGACAAAGGAATTCATGATGGGTTTTTGTTTGTTTTCAGTTCTTATCGGTCAGTATTACCATTCTTATGAGTGAAATAAGGGCTGTTGATAATGGTTGTTATATTCTGCAATCTGTTCAAAAACACTCCAGCCAAGTATACAACAGAACATTATTCGGTCTTAAAAAGAAATGAAATTCTGGTCCATGCTACAATACAGATGCTGTGCTGTGTGCTCAGTCGCTCAGTCGTGTCTGACTCTTTGCGACCCCCTGGACGGCAGCCCGGCTAGGCTCCTCTGCCCATAGGGATTCTCCAGGCGAGAATACTGGAGTAGGTTGCCATGCCCTCCTGCAGGGGATCTTCCCAACCCAGGGACCGAACTCAGGTCTCCCACATTGTGGACAGATTCTTTACCACTGAGCCACCAGGGAAGCCCACATTATTGATAAACCTCGACTGAAAAAAAAAAAAAACAAAAACCAGACTCTAAGTAAAAAAGTCAGACACAAAAATACAAATATTGTATGAGTCCATGTATAGGAGGACCTTAGAATGGGAACATTCACAGCTACAGAAAATAGAACAGAGGTTACCAGGGACTGGGATGGGTGGATAAAGGGGAGTTAGTACTTAAGGAGTACAGAGTTCCTGTCTGAAATGATTAAAAAGATCTAGAAATGAACAGTGCTGATAATCACACAACACTGTGAATGTACTTAGTGCCAGTGAATTGCATACTTAAAAATGGTCAAAACTTAAAAATTTTCTGGAACAATTTTTTCAAGAACCAAATACAAGACCAAGGCAAAACCACGGACTATTTAATTCTGCCCTCCCCGCTCTGGTTTCTCTCAGCAAGGCCACTGTGGTAAATCTGACCCAAAATAAACAAACACAAGCTTTATATTTAAAATTAGTGTTTTAGTTGGCCTCAAAAAGAAAGACAAATAATCAGTGGTCAGGAATGGAAGCCAGGTAGTAGACTGCAAAAGGACTGTTTGTTTTTTTTACACTCTTCTAATCTCATTTAAAGCTAACTAAAAAGAACACAGGCATTACTGAGGTAATATGACTAAAGTTTCCCCTTTCTTCTACATCTTTCATCTAGAATTTTAAAATATATTCATGCCATGACTTATAAACTCTGAAAACCCCACAGAATTCTAATAAGTTGTTTAAAACGTGAAAATGACTTTACAAGTTAAAAAACAAGCTTATTTTTTAAACAACTTTATTTGCAAAGGGCTCAGAAGGTTCTTTCTCTACAATAGGCTCTGAAACTCTCTACAAGAGCCAACTAGAAAAGAGGCCATTTAGCAAGCATGTATTATTCAGAGGGCCACTATGAACCTCTGCTCTGCTAGACGCTTGAATGCATGAACCATTATCTGGTTCATGTTCACAATGTTCTGGGTCCAGTAGAAGGAACTGTCTCTATCTTACCAATGAAGTTCAGGAAAATCAAGTCCCTTGCCCAGGGGCAAGACGGCCAAGGTCCTAAGACTCCAAAGGCCACTTGAGGTTGGAGGCTTCCTTAGGTGAACAGGTGAAAGAGCAAAGACTTAAGACTGATCGAACCTAACTGACTTACAGACTACGGTGAGACCTGTCGTTTCAATCATCAGCTGCGATAAATCTGCTCCCCTGGGGTTGCCTTGTTCTCACGGCCCTCCCCTACACGTCTGCTTCAGTCCGTGCATCTTGGGCCTCGCGGGTCTTTCACTTGCAAGGCCGCCCCCTGCCACCCCCATCTACTGCACCCGATGTTGTAACTACGTGCCGGCCTCCGTCTCCCGGGGTGGGGAGACTTGGGAACCGCAGCGATCAGATCCAGAGGTCAACTCCAACCGTGGGAAAAGCAGCCAAACCCAGAGCCGCCCCCGCTCCCACAAAGCTCTAATCTGGGGGGGGGGGTCCACCGCCTGGGAGGTGGGAATGGGGAGCCGAAAGCAGGGAGGGCGCTCCAACGACCCGAGGGGTGGGCTGGGGGAGAAGCCAGTTAAGAGTCAACCAGCCCAACGTGTTTTCAGCTGCAGAGTTGGGGTGGGGGGTGAGGGTGGGGGCGGCACGGTGAGGGGGCCAAATCACCCCTGACCCCAGTCGGGGGATGCGGAGGCGAAGAGTAGCAAGGACGGTCTCCCGGAAAGGAAGGGGCCCCTGGGACATCCGCGTCCCCCGCCCCTTACTCGGTGATGCGCTTGGCCAGCTCGGTGCAGGCGGCCGTGGAGTTGGCAGAGAAGACTCGGTAGCCGTTGCGGGCGGCGTTCATGGCGGGGCGGGCGGCGGGGCAGGCTCGCGGGGCGCGGAAAGCGGAGGACACGGAGAGCGGGGGCAGCAGCAGCAGCTTCCTAGGCATCGTCCGGCCCGGGGGCGCGGTTACAGCCGGCCCGCGCGGGGCTGCACCGAGGAGCGGTTCTGACGGAGGCGGCCGCGAGGCCAGCGCAGCGAAGGCGCCGAGAAAACGGCACGGGGGGCGGGGGACGGGGAGAGTCTCGAGACCGCCAGCCTCCTCGTACCAAAGGCCACTCGCTGAGGAATCAGGCGCGACGAGAGAGCGAAGCAACCTGCGCCGCCGATCACCTCAAAGATAGCGACGAGGACACCGCCCCCTCTGGGAATCTGAAGGGCGCAGCTAGAGCGCCCGCACGGTCGCCATCTTAGATGAGGGCAGGGCGGTGGGCAACTCTCCACAAGCTTATTTTTTTCCTAGAAAGACATTAAAGATTCGTTTCGCCACTTTGATCTTGTCGCCCCAAGGGGGTTCTTTTGCTCTCACGTTCTTGGGCGGTGCAGCCTGACTTTTTAATGGTGCCAGCCTGTCCAAATTTTCCCTGCCAGGACCCAAAATGTCCGCCTCTGCGCTGGCTGACGATCTAGCCCTGAGCCTCTATGGTAACACTGCGCGAGGGCCCTGCGAGGCGCATGCGCTGGGCTGGGAGGTTGCCTGGGATACTAAAATACCCAAAAGGTGGTGTATCAAGTGTTTATTCCCCAAACAGACTGCAATCTGGAATCTGTACGTTAGGCAAGGCTATCTGAACAAGTCAAAGCATTCTTGGCAGTCTTTGCTCTCTGTGCCCCTGTCCCTCGAAGACCCAGTCACGTGACATCTGCTCCACTGGGTCTTTCTAGGTACTTCAGCCACAGTAAGCCACCCTCGCCGGCTGGACCGTACCATGCATGACACCGTGTATAGTTGCTTCTATTTTAATTTAGTTTTGTGAATGTCTGGATGTAAGTCCTCTTAGGGCAAAACCGTGTACCACTTAGTGCTTGTCTTTCCCAGTGTCTGGGGCGGTGTTATGAGTTCCAGAGGCACACAATCTATCCCTGTCAATTAAGATCCAAGAAGAAAGTTAAAGGATGAGGAAACGTTTGAGTCACTGTTTATCAGTTGCCCCGGGATTGGGGAGGAAGGCTGATCTCCTGTTTCTTATTCTGAGGACTCTCCCTGTTGTGACATTAAGCCTGAGGGATCAGTTGATTGTGACTCTTGTGAAGCCTCCCAAGCCTCAAGCTTCAGGATTTGGAAACTGAACTGCCCCAGGGCCTGTTAGCAGCCTGACTCACATTCCAGCTGCCTCTGCAGAATTACTGACACATTTTTCTCTTCTTTTTTTTAAGCAATATATATTTGTAAATATTTATTTATTTTGGCTGCACTGAGTCTCAGTTGTGGCACTTGGGATCTTTAGTTGCGGCATGCCAACTCTTAGTTGAGGCATGTGGGATCAAGTTCTCTGACCCAGGAGTGAACCCAGGCCCCCTGTATTGGGAGTCCGGAGTCTTAGCCACTGGACCAGCCGGGAAGTCCCTCAGGTCATATCTGTCTATTTATATCTCCCACAGAAGCCCTCAAACCTCAAACTAAACCCATCTTTATTTTCTTGATTCTCTTCAAACTGACCTGCTGCTTTCTTCCTTCTGTGAGTAAACATAACATGAGGTTCCTAGTCAATCAAGCGCCAGAGAAGCCTTGACACTTTCCTTTCCTTCATTTTCTATATCCATTTATCAACATGGACTGAGCATCTGCTGTTTGCCAGGCCCATTTTAAGTATTTTGGGATTCTTCAGAGAGAAAAAAAAAAAAAAAAGACAAAAATTCCTACCCTGGAGAGGAACATCTCTCATGGGGAGAGAAATTGAAAAATAAACATAATAATTGAGTAAATTATATAGTATGTTAGAAGCTGTATTTATTTCCTATTGAAGCGGTAATAAATTACCACAAAGGGGCTTAAAAGTAAAACAGTGAAGTGTCAGTCACTCGGTTGTGTCTGACTCTGCGACCCCATAGATCACCAAGCTCCTCTGTTCATGGGATTTGCCAGGCAAGAATACTGGAGTGGGTTGTCATTCCCTTCTCCAGGGGATCTTCTCAACCCAGGGGTCAAACCCGGGTCTCCTGCATTGCAGGTGGATTCTTTACCATCTGAGCCATGAAGTGGCTTAAAATGACACAAACTTATACCATCTTACAGTTCTGGAGGTCAAAGGTCCTACAGTGGAGGTGTTGGCAGGCTGATTTCCTTCTGAAGTTTCTGGAAGAGAATGCATTTCCTTGCCTTTTCCACTCTCTAGAGACCACTTCTCTCCTTGGCTAGTGGTCCCCATCCTCCATCTTCAAAACCAACAACCTATCTTCTTCCAATCTCTCTCTTTCATCTTTGCTTCCATTCACATATCTTTACCCACTCTGACATCCCTGCCCCCATGTTATGGACTTTTGTGATGACATTGCATCCAACTGGAGAATCCAGTAAAATCTCCCCATCTCAAGGACCTAACCTCATCTTATCTGTGAAGTCACTTTTACCGTAATCGACTCGCTGGTTTGGGATGATAAAATGAATTTTCACATATTGAGGCATGGAAAGTCATTCTGGCTTATACATGAGTTAACTTGAATTTTATACTGACTGTAACAGTCTGTTAGTGGCCTAGGAAAATTACAGTGTACATCTGTTTTAATTATTAAGGAAAAGGGCACACTGACCAGAAGAATGAAAGTAAAACTGTTAGTCGCTCAGTCGTGTCTGACTGTTTTCGACCCCATAGACTGTAGCCAGCCAGGCTCCTGTCCATAGGGTTCTCCAGGAAAGAATACTGGAGTGGGTTGCCATTTCCTTCTCCAGGGGATCTTCCCAAACCAGGGATCAAACCCGGGCCTCCCACGTTGCAGATTCTTTATCGGGGTAAAGTAAAGAATGTACATGTTAAAAGTAAAGATTGAATGCCTCCCTCTGGGATGCCACTGTTGGTTACTCTTTCAATGCTAAGACTCCCTTCCCAGGCACAAGGCCATGAGTCACTGTGTTCCTGCTGATCTGTTGGTTTTTTTTTTCAATTTTGAAAGAATGTCTTGCTGACTTGTTTGATGTTGTTTGTCCTAATAAGACAAAAAACTGTGCTGAAAACCATGCTTCTCTGGAGCAGTTCCTCAGAGTTATCTGGGAGGCTGTCTTCCAGCCTATAGTTTGGCTCAAATAATACTATTTTCTTTTCCTATTATAGTGTTTTGTTGTTGTTTTCTGTTTAGTTTTGTTCCGAGGCATATGGAACTTCCCTGACCAGGGATCAAACCGTTGCTTCCCGCTGTGGAAGTGCAGAGCCTTAAACACTGGACCACCAGGAAAGTCCCTTAGATTCTTTATTGATTATTTTCATTGACAAGGGGATCCGGAGGTCACCATCTTTGGAGGAATGTTATCCTTGCTACCACAGAAGAAAAAAAATAGGACAAAGAGCAGAAGAAGAGGGTTCTGGGGTGGGGTACCAACCAAGTTTTGTGTTTTCTACTTTCCAAAAGTTCTGGAAGCCCTCCCACCTTCTTAGCCCTGTGATAGGTGTCTCACTAGGGTAGCCAGCTCCTTCCTACTGGGTTCCATTCATAATGACTTCTTTATGCTCACCTGTTCTCCACATAAGCCAGCCTGGGACTTACATATACAGATCTGATAGTGACTCCTCCCAGAAGGAATCAGAGTTTCCCTGTCACTTTTAGAATAGAGCCAAAGCTTAAGGTCTGATCCCTGCCTGTGGCTTCAGTTTCATGCCTTATATTCTTCCCTTTGGCATCAACCTGATTGGCTCTCTTCCAGCCCTGCTCTGGTCCTGTACCCTGCTGCTGCAGGATTTTTACATGTGCTGTTCCTTCTAATGGGAAGCTCTGCCTCCTTCTATTCACCCAGTCAGCACTCATTCCTTTTCAGCCCTGGAGAGTCTACTCTGACGTCTCTGAGAAGGTCAAAGTCTCCTCCCATTGCCTCTCCCTGCAATATACCTTGGTCACATTCTCATAGCTCAAATGGTAAAGAATCTGCCTGCAGTGCAGGAGACCCGGGTTCAGTCCCTGGGTCGGGAAGATCTTCCAGTGAAAGGAATGGCAATCCATTCCAGTATTCTTGCCTGGAGAATCCCATGGACAGAGAAGTCTGGTGGGCTACAGTTCATGGGGTCGCAAAGAGTCAGACACAACTGAGCGACTAAAACTTCACTTCACACTCACTGTTTATTGTGATCCACACAGTCAAAGGCTTTGGCATAGTCAATAAAGCAGAAATAGATGTTTCTCTGGAACTCTCTTGCTTTTTCCAGGATCCAGCGGATGTTGGCAATTTGATCTCTGGTTCCTCTGCCTTTTCTAAAACCAGCCTGAACATCCGGAAGTTCACGGTTCATGTATTGCTAAAGCCTGGCTTGGAGAATTTTGAGCATTACTTTACTAGCGTGTGAGATGAGTGCAATTGTGAGGTAGTTTGAACATTCTTTGGCATTGCCTTTCTTTGGGATTGGAATGAAAACTGCCCTTTTCCAGTCCTGTGGCCACTGCTGAGTTTTCCAAATTTGCTGGCATATCAAGTGCAGCACGTTCACAGCATCATCTTTCAGGATTTGAAATAGCTCAACTGGAATTCCATCACCTCCACTAGCTTTGTTCGTAGTGATGCTTCCTAAGGCCCATCTGATTTCACGTTCCAGGATGTCTGGCTGTAGGTGAGTGTGAGTGATCACACCATCATGATTATCTGGGACATGAAGATCTTTTTTGTACAGTTCTTATGTGTATTCTTGCCACCTCTTCTTAATATCTTCTGCTTCTGTTAGGTCCATTTCTGTCCTCTATTGAGCCCATCTTTGCATGAAATGTTCCTTTGGTATCTCTAATATTCTTGAAGAGATCTCTAGTCTTTCCCACTCTATTGTGTTCCTCTATTTCTTTGCACTGATCCCTAAGGAAGGCATTCTTATCTCTCCTTGCTATTCTTTGGAAATCTGCATTCAAATGGGTATATCTCTCCTTTTCTCCTTTACTTTTCGCTTCTCTTCTTTTCACAGCTATTTGTAAGGCCTCCTCAGACAGCCATTTGGCTTTTTTGCATTTCTTTTTCTTGGCAATGGTCTTGATCCCTGTCTCTTATACAATGTCATGAACCTCCATCCATAGTTCATCAGGCACTCTGTCTATCAGATCTAGTTCCTTAAATCTATTTCTCACTTCCACTGTATAGTCATAAGGGATTTTATTTAGGTCATACCTGCATAGTCTAGTGGTTTTCCCCACTTTCTTCAATTTAAGTCTGAATTTACTTTGCCAACAAAGGTCCGTCTAGTCAAGGCTATGGTTTTTCCAGTGGTCATGTATGGATGTGAGAGTTGGACTGCAAAGAAAGCTGAGCGCCGAAGAATTGATGCTTTTGAACTGTGGTGTTGGAGAAGACTCTTGAGAGTCCCTTGGACTGCAAGGAGATCCAACTAGTCCATTCTGAAGAAAATCAGCCCTGGGATTTCTTTGGAGGGAATGATGCTGAAGATGAAACTCCAGTACTTTGGCCACCTCATGCAAAGAGTTGACTCATTGGAAAAGACTCTGATGCTGGGAGGGATTGGGGGCAGGAGGAGAAGGGGACGACAGAGGATGAAATGGCTGGATGGCATCACCGACTCGATAGACATGAGTCTGAGTGAACTCCGGGAGTTGGTGATGGACAGGGAGGCCTGGCGTGCTGCGATTCATGGGGTCGCAAAGAGTTGGACACGACTGGGCGACTGAACTGAACTGGCAATAAGGAGTTCATGATCTGAGCCACAGTCAGCTCCTGGTCTTGTTTTTGCTGAATGTGTAGAGCTTCTCCACCTTTGGCTGCAAAGAATATAATCAATCTGTTTTTGGTGTTGACCATCTGATGATGTCTATGTGTAGAGTCTTCTCTTGTGTTG
Source organism: Ovis canadensis (assembly GCF_042477335.2). NCBI lineage: Eukaryota > Metazoa > Chordata > Mammalia > Artiodactyla > Bovidae > Ovis > Ovis canadensis. Next base: position 63,415,958 of record NC_091255.1, on the reverse strand, counting down.
TTGGAATAGGGTGTTTGCTATGACCAGTGCCTTCTCTTGGCAAAACTCTTTTAGCCTTTGCCCTGCTTCATTCTGTACTCCAAGGCCAAATTTGCCTGTTACCCCAGGTGTTTCTTGACTTCCTACTTTTGCATTCCAGTCCCCTATAATGAAAAGGACATCTTTTTTGGGTGTTAGTTCTAAAAGGTCTTGTAGGTCTTCATAGAACTGTTCAGCTTCTTCAGCATTACTGGTTGGGACATAGACTTGGATTACTGTGATATTGAATCGTTTGCCTTGGAAACAAAGAAGATCATTCTGTCGTTTTTGAGATTGCATCCAAGTACTGCATTTTGGACTCTTTTGTTGACTATGATGGCTACTCCATTTCTTCTAAGGGATTCCTGCCCACAGTAGTAGATATAATGGTCATCTGAGTTAAATTCACCCATTTCAGTCCATCTTAGTTTGCTGATTCCTAGATGTCAACATTCACTCTTACCATCTCCTATTTGACCACTTCCAATTTGCCTTGATTCATGGACCTGACATTCCAGGTTCCTATGCAATATTGCTCTTTACAGCATTGGACCTTGCTTCTATCACCAGTCACATACACACCTGGGTGTTGTTTTTGCTTTGGTTCTGTCCCTTCATTCTTTCTGCTTTATTGACTATGCCAAAGCCTTTGACTGTGTGGATCACAATAAACTGGAAAATTCTGAAAGAGATGGGAATACCAGACCACCTGACCTGCCTCTTGAGAAATCTGTATGCAGGTCAGGAAGAAACAGTTAGAACTGGACATGGAACAACAGACTGGTTCCAAATAGGAAAAGGAGTACCTCAAGGCTGTATATTGTCACCCTGCTTATTTAATTTATATGCAGAGTACATCTTGAGAAACCCTGGGCTGGATGAAGCACAAACTGGAACCAAGATTGCCAGGAGAAATATCAATAACCTCAGATATGCAGATGACATCCCCCTTATGGCAGAAAGCGAAGAAGAACTAAAAAGCCTCTTGATGAAAGTAAAAGAGGAGAGTGAAAAAGTTGGCTTAGAGCTCAACATTCAGAAAACTAAGATCATGGCATCCCGTCCCATCACTTCATGGCAAATAGATGGGGAAACAGTGGAAACAGTGGCTGACTTTATTTTGGGGGGCTCCCAAATCACTGCAGATGGTGATTGCAGCCGTGAAATTAAAAGATGCTTACTCCTTGGAAGGAAGTTTATGATCAAAGTAGACAGCATATTAAAAAGCAGAGACATTACTTTGTCAACAAAGTCTCTAGTCAAGGCTATGGTTTTTCCAGTAGTCATGTATGGATGTGAGAGTTGGACTATAAAGAAAGCTGAGCACAGAAGAATTGATACTTTTGAACTGTGGTGTTGGAGAAGACTCTTGAGAGTCTCTTGTACTGCAGGGAGATCCAATCTGTCCATCCTAAAGGAGATCAGTCCTGGGTGTTCATTGGAAGGACTGATGTTGAAGCTGAAACTCCAATACTTTGGCCACCTGATGCGAAGAGCTGACTCATTTGAAAAGACCCTGATGCTGGGAAAGATTGAGGTCAGGAGGAGAAGGGGACGACAGAGGATGAGATGGTTGGATGGCATCACAGACTCAATGGACATGAGTTTGGGTAGACTCTGGAAGTTGATGATGGACAGGGAGGCCTGGCATGCTGCGGTTAATGGGGTTACAGAGTCGGTCACGACTGAGCAACTGAACTGAACTGAACTGAACTCACACTCAGAAATGTGTATATTGTGAGGATCACTAGTCATGAGACTGTACCCAATCTCCCTTCTTCCTTTCAGTATTGAACCAGCCCAGCGAGTGTCAGGTCCCAGCCTCCCTTGCAGCTAGGGTGGCCACGTGAACACATTTGGCCAAGGGAATGAGAATAGAAGCAATGTGTGCAATGTGCTGGCATCTGGTGCCCCTGGTCTGTCATTTCACTGCTGGGAAATGACAACCACTGTAGCAACCCCCGTGGACCTGGAGGTGGAGGCCGTGTGTTGAGAACGGCTGAGTCAGCTTATCACCTGAGTTGCTGGCTGACCTCAGGAAGCAGACCTGTGTTGGGAGCCAGCGTGAGGAACTCCGCCCATGGCAAAGGTCATGAGGAAGGAAGCTTGGCATACACAGAGGCATGATCAAGCCTCAGGAAACCCCGTTCCCAAGCATCTACCCCCAAAACCAGAGTACTTTATGGGGAGCTCTCCCCCATAACCATTTCTCTCAGAGAAGGAGTTAACTTGCAGCTCCAGTTAATAAAAATTCCTGAGCGTGATAAGAGTGTTTCAACTTACAAACTCTGAAGGTTCCCTGGCCTGCCTGATCAGGCTCGTCCGGCCGCATGTGATTGTTTACAGCCTCCCAACTGTGAGAGGCACGGGATGTTTTAAAACTTTCTAAATACAGACTCTTTTGAGAAGTTAGAAGATCATTAGTATAGTATAGTAGGTTGATTAAGAATTATATTGGTGAAGGGTTTTTTCATTTGTCCTGCCAATAATTACTGCTAATTCCCTGCCCTGGGTGGGACAAGGATGTCTCAGGTCAAACCTCTCTGCTGACAGACTAGCTTGTGTGACAACCCCTCAATCATAAACAGCACAGAGAGTTTGGAGTATTAACGTAGGGCTTTTTTCATTGATGAGTCAATGATTGCCATCAGGCCTCCATATCCTTAGGCACCTGGGAATATATTAATCAATGTATTTGGAATATAGAAAAGGAAATACAGTAGTTTTTGATGTTAGCAATACTAGACTTTTTGAGTTAATGAATTTTCTCTTTTATTATAGACCACTGTACTTTGTTATAAATCACTGTGTCCTTGCTATGCAAAAATGTAACTTTATCACTATCTTAAGACAAAATAGATCTTAAGGGAAACATTGGTGAAGGGTTTACATTTGTTGAGCCAATATTTGCTGCTAAATCTCCATGTTCCCTGCCCTTATAATGAATATAACCAGCGTATAGGAGAAATAAGTATTAACCTTTAAGATTAATCATGTTAAACCTTAGGTTAAGTAAATTCCTTTCTTGATTGTAACTCACTACACCCTCACCCTATAGGAATGCAACTTTATTTGGAGGGTGGCGCCTGATTTAAGAAAAAATCACCCCTGGAAAAATAAGTTTTGTGGTTAACTGACCGACATCAGAAAGGGCCATAAAATGTCAGCAGACCTCATGGCTAAAAGATGATGAAACTCATAAGATCTTTGTATAATTTTATATGAAGCACCTGATTGTGACAAGGGTCAGGTCTGCTGACCCCCGCGTGACTCTGTATTCATCCCTATGTATAACAAAAAGGTATATAAACAAACCTGAAAAATAAAGAAATCGGATCCGTTTCTGGAAAGACTGATTACCCCGTGTCGTTTCTTTCTCGCTCCCCGTTTTCCTGGCTGAATTCCCATCTGAAATGTGGGTACTCACCAAGCCTGCTAATTCTGCCTGGGCTTCTGAGGTCGGACCGGGGAGGCCTCAGTGCCTCCTCTCCTTTGGGAGAATGGAAAGACGCCAGTGGCCTACGTAGGTGGTGATTGGTATTCCATGTAAACCAGTTATTCAGCCTCTTTTCTCCACTAATTCTCCTACTACACTATCTGTTTCTAATCTCTCTATATATCTGTAATTAAATAAGTTTTTTCCAGGACGCCGATTCCGTCCCCACCTCCGAACTACCCTGGATGCACCGGGGCTGGACCCCGGCAGACCTGCCCTGCCTGGTCTGGACCATCCACCTCTGCTTGGTCACAGAGAACAGGAGATCACCATCTATCTAATTTAAAGCACTGTATGCTGGGAGCTTTCTCTTAGAGCCTTTTAGCCTGTCCCCAGCCGGTCCCCATTTTGGGGTGATTAGTTATCTCCCCACCAGACTGTTAGCTCCAAAAGGCACGGATGACTCTGTGTTCTTTCATCCTTATGTCTCTCGACCAGACAGACCATGTTTAGCCAGCACATCTCATGTTTAGAAGTCTCTGATGAAAAAAATGTACAAAATTTGAGATTGGAAGTCCTCACCTTCACAAAGCCTCAATGTCTAAATTCCTACAAACTTCTCTTATTTCTCCAGTGATAGGCTGGAAGGGTTGTAAAAAATGAATTAGGGGGAATTCCCTGGTGGTCCAGCGGTTAAGACTTCATTTTCCAGCACAGGGCGTCTGGGTTTGATCCCTAGTTGGGGCGCTGGGGTTCCACGTGCCTCATGGCCAAAAAACCAGGACATGGAGCAGAAGCAGTTGTGACAAATTCAGTAAAGACTTTAAAAATGGTCCACACCAAAAACAGCCTTCAAAAAAAGAGATGAATTTGTAATAACTATTTGGGGGGCTACTGATGAGAAACAGCTGCCCTCTCAGACTGCCTCAGGCATGGAGGGAGGAGGCTGGGCTTTATGTACAGAATGTCTTTGGAAGTGCCGTCAAGCTAGGCATTTAATCTTAGCCTGGCATCAAGAACTACATGCTCTGTTTTAATGTGACGCTTCATAAAGAATGAACATTTCGGTTACACTGCTGGAAGTGTTCCCAGTTAGCGATCTGTGTATGACAATCTACGTGGCGCCAAGATGCTTCACCCGCTCCACTTGGAGCAGGGATCGGTAGTGCCTTTCGGGCACATAGTAAGGGCTCTGCTTGTATTTATGGACCTGACATGTGACACAGCAAATAGCTATTGATCTCTGATGTTGGGCAGAGGTCTCGGAGCTGGCCTCACGCTTTCACATTCTGTCCTTCCTTCCCTCCAACGGCTCTAGCCCACCCTCCACACACACAGCAGATTTCCTGGTAAAAAGCCTTCAGGGCTGTCCACTGCCTACAAGGCTAGACTCCCTAGTCTGACATGGTCTGAGCCTCCCTCTCCATCTCCTGCTTTCCCCTCCCCCTCCCCCCATAGGCCACGCCCTGGGTCTGTGGCTTTCTCAACTCTTTGCCATTTACTGAAAATGACGTGGTTTTTTACATCTGAGAATCTTTGGAATGTTCACTATGATTTCTTCTTTGTCATGTGAATTGTTAGCAGTGTGTTGCTTGACTTTAAAACTCTGAGAAACTTCTAGAGAGTTATGACTGATTTCTAATTTAATTCCGCTTGGTAAGAGAACACACTCTAAGTGAACTCAGTCCTCTGCTATGTGCTGAGACACTCTTGGTGGTTCGGCACGTGATCTATGTAGGTAAATGTCTTACCTACACCTGAAAAGAACAGGTGTTCGGCAGTTTGGAAGTGCATGTCCTATATCTGTTGGTTAGATCAAGTTTGTTAGTTGTATTCAAATTCTTTATTACCTTAATTATTCTTCATCTGCTTGTTATCTGATTGAGGAGTTTTTAATATTTCCTTTTAGTTCTTTAATATTTGCTTTCTAGGGACTTCCCTGGTGGTCTAGTGGCTAGGACTCTGCTCTCCCAATGCAGGGGGCCCGGGTTTGTTCCCTGATCAGGGAACTATAATAGAGCCCATATGCTGAAACTAAGTCTCGGCGTAGCCAAATAAATAAATATTAAAAATTGTTTTGCTTTCTAGATAGATAGATAATCATATCAATTCTGTTTCTTCTCTGGAGAACCCTGACCAATACAAGGTCTGAACCGAGGGAAAAAAATACCTCTGCTCAATTTTGTAGATAATTTTTTTTTTCTTTTTGAAATGAGACTTTTCTTGCCCAGTTCTTTTTTTTTTTTTAAGTTTTCTCTATAAGAACAGGCTGATCTTCCAGATCTGCTGGACACTTCCTGCAAAAAAAAAAAAAACAGCTTTCTCTCTGTCCAATGCAAGATGACATTTTCCGCATTCAACTCAATTTCGGTTTTCAAGTTAAAAAAAAAAAAACCTGTTGTTAACTGGGCTGCAGGTTCAGCATAAATTATGGAAACATAATCTCATCTATTCTAAAAACTGGAAGAGAAAGCACAGGTTCAGATTTGACACAAAGAGTTGTCCGAGAGAACAGGCAGACAAAGACAAAGAGGGGTGTGTTTCAAAAGACTCAGCCTTGTCCCCGGGGAATGAATCCTTTGGAAGACAAGGTCAGTCTCTGCAACAAAGGAAAACATTTGAGGCAGCGATTCAGAAGTGTTGCCTCCAGGTTGCACTACTCTGACTTGAACTTTGAAAAAAAATGAGATTTTTCCCCTGTTTTCATTCCCTGAACAGGACTAAGCAAGCTGAGACCAAATGATTTTTAGTTCTAAAAATAATACCGATTTGGATCTCTTAGCTGATTCTCTCCATAGGACACCAGAAACCACACTGGGGACGAGGGCAAAGTACTGCATAGACAGAGCCAAGCACGCCGGGAGTGACCCTTCCCAACTCGAGCAAGGGCAGTGATGGAGAGCAGCTGCCCTGACGGCCACTGGGAAGTCTGAAATGGAATCCAGCGTGGAGTCTCAGTAGGACAGAACCGCTCTGTTGTGGGGTTTTCAGGAACTCATGGTGAAGGCCTTTGGAGATACGTGCTAAGTAGCTTCAGTCGTGTCCAACTCTCTGTGACCGCATGGACTCTAGCCCACCAGGCTCCTCTGTCCACGGGATTTTCCAGGCAAGGATACCGGAGTGGGCTGCCATTTCCTCCTCCAAGCTATCTTCCCCACCCAGGGATCGAACCTGTGAAGACATAAGTGTCTCTTATGTCTCCTGCATTAGTAGGTGGGTTCTTTACCACTAGCTCTACCTGGGAAGTCAGAGACGTTTCAGGGCATCACCAATACCCATACTTGCTGAAGACTTTGGTTCAAGGTGAGACCATAGTGCCTTCTAGAGTTCTGCCAAACGAGATGTTTCCTTGCCCATATCTCCAGATTTATAGCAGCACTGGCAAGGTGGTGGGGGAGCTCATAGTGAAAGACATGAAGGGAGGAAAAAGGTCAGTAGGGGCTGATAAGATAGAAGATAAACATTAAGGAGACAGCGGACTCTCCTCGTGGTCAATGGCTAAGACTCAGAGCTCCCAGTGCAGGGGATCAGTTCATTTCAGTTCAGTCGCTCAGTCGTGTCCAACTCTTTGCGACCCCATGAATCACAGCACGCCAGGCCTCCCTGTCCATCACCAGTGAACTCTGGGAGATCACTCAGACTCACGTCCATCAAGTCAGTGATGCCATCCAGCCATCTCCTCATCCTGTGTAGTCCCCTTCTCCTCCTGCCCCCAATCCCTCCCAGCATCAGAGTCTTTTCCAATGAGTCAACTCTTCACATGAGGTGGCCAAAGTACTGGAGTTTGGGGACCTGGGTTCAATTCCTGGTCAGGGAACTAGATCCCACATCAATGAAGAGTGAAGATCCTATGTTCCAGGGCTAAGACCTGGCACAACCAAGTAAATAAACAAAAACAACCTTATTAAAAACAAACAAACGTTAAAGAGGTAGGTTGCAACAAATCATGGACCAAATAATTCGGAAAGCTGCAAGATTCCTGGCTCAAGTAAACTAAATTTATCAGATTCAAGGTGATTCAGGATCTCTAATAGCCAAAACCTCCACATGATATAAACATCCCAAAATAGCTCTAGTCCATCCATAAACTGGGAAACTGTGTGTTCACTTAATGCCCCAGGGACACCCTGAGAGGGTGCATACGTGTGTGCCATCTTGGGCCCAACTCTTTCCAGCTGTGTGACCCTGAGCAAATAATTCTGTCTTCCTTTGCCCTTCAGTTTTCTCCCCTGTTGAAGTGGGGATAATAGTAATTGCTGTTTAGAAGGGTTTTGTGAGAGTTAAGTGAGCCCATCCATGTTAAGCAGAACAGGGTCTGGCATGTTGGAGGTAATTAGGTGAAAAGTATTAGTGGCTCAATTGTGTCTGACTCTTTGTAACCCCATGGACTGCAACCCCATGGACTGCAGCCCGCCAGGCTCCTCTGTCCATGGGATTCTCCAGGCAAGAATACTGGAGTGGGCTGTCATGCCCTCCTCCAGGGGATCGTCCCAACCCAGAGATCGAACCAGGGTCTCCTGCACTGGTGGATTCTGAGCTCCCAGGGAAGGGAGAGGGGAAGTGTTCATACCTATTTATTAGTCACGGGCAACCAGGAAAACAAGCACATTCGTTATTCTAACAAAGAATTTAGAACAGAGAATTGGTTAAATGGGTATTGCAGGACAGAAGCAGCAGAAAGCAGACTCTGGGGGAACCACAGGAAGCAGCTACCCCACCCCCTTGGCTGGGGAACCAAGAGGACAGGTCGGGGTTATGAGATCCTTAGAAGCCGGGAAGAGGGGGTCCCAGGGAGCTGGGACTCGGATCTCTGGCGAGGGGTCACTGCCCAGCTGGTGCGGTATTTCTGTGAGGCACAGAGGCTGGTTCTCGAGCACAGGGACCCTGGAGCCTGGAACCAAACATCAGGGTGATGCTCGGGAGCCTGATCAGGGAGCCGACTGGAAGCCACAGCCCTACCCGCTCCGCCGGCCCTGTGGGCCCGGCTAGCGCCCCTGGCGGCAGAGGCTGGAAGGGAGCCGTGGCCGAGGAGAAACGGGGGTTCGCGGAGTCCCGGCAGCATCACGGAGCCGCTTGTGGCCCCAACTTTAAGCGCTGCCCCTCCTCCCCCTCCCCACAGCCTCAGGACGGCGGCGGATCGGAGGAGTGAGAGGAGGTGCTCAAGGGTTTAAAGGTAGGCCTGAACGACAGCGCGGCCGCAGGAGGGAGAGAGCAGGACAGCCTGCCACGTGGACTTCAGCCCTGGAGAAGGGCTTGGTGGTCCCGGGCGGCCGCGAGAGTCAAGGCTGAGGTCGGACGCGGATGGAAAACGCTCTAGATCGGAGAGAGATTATGGCAGGCGTCCAGCTCCCAGAACCTAATGTTCTACACTTTCTCGGAACTTGGAGTTAGGAAGATTAAGAGCAGAGGCCAGAGACGCCCCAGACGAAGAGTGGGTGACCACAGGGGGAGGGTTCGGAGTGGTGAGCCCCGTAGCAGAGGGTCAGGACACGGCTTTGCAGGAGGAAGGGAGGTGTTTTGGAGGCCGTGAGGGGAGCTGGCACGACTACACCAGGGGGGCAGGGGATGAGGGGTTTGGGGGGAGCCAGAGCTCCGCTCCTCGTGAGTGGGCAGCTCTGGAGTCAGACAGACCCGCACTCAGTCCTGTTCTGCTGGTTCACCTGGGGAGTCTCTCAGCCTGCACCTGCGTTTCTTCAACTGTGGAAGGGTGATCACAATAACACCTGCCTAGGGGCATGGGGGTGGGAGACTGGTTGGACTAAATGAGCTGATGTATATGCAACAAGATGGAGGCAGGCACCCTGCAGGATCTTTCCTGCTCTCCAAGAATTGCCAGAGCCTACGGACACGACTGAAGTGACTTAGCAACAACAACTGCCAAGAGTGAAATGCACCCCACATTGTACGTTCAGAGAACTAGCAGCCAGGGGCTGGTTGGGAGATGCCACGCAACACGGACTCTATGAATCCTGTGTATAACCCTGCATTTGGATGGTCTTTGTCTGGTTCCTGGGAGGCCACCTCTAAATCCTGGGAATTTTCTAAGTGATGGGAGTGTCTGGTATTCACACTGGACTCCTCCAACTTGACCTGTTGGTTTAGGATAAACCATGTGTTGTTAGCTCAATCTCTGGGGAAAGGGAGACTTCCCTGGTGGCTCAGATGGTAAAACATCTGCCTACAATGCAGGAGACCCGGGTTCTCAATCCTTGGGTTGGGAAGATCTCCTGAAGAAGGAAATGGCAACCCACTCCAGTATTCTTGCCTGGAAAATCCCATGGATGGAGGAGCCTGGTGGGCTACAGTCCAAAAGAGTCAGACAGGACTGAGCGACTTTACTTTCACTTTCTGGGGAAGGGAGGGGAACTGGAGATTGAATTCAGTCAATGGGGTACATATATAATGAAACTGCAGTAAAAACGCTGGGAAAGATTGAAGGCAAAAGTAGAAGGGAATAGTAAAGGATGAGATGGTTAGACAGCATCACCAACTCAGTGGATATGAATTTGAGCCAAGTCCGGGAGATAATGAAGGACAGGGGAGCCCGGCATGCTGCAGTCCATGGGGTTTCAGAGTCACACATGACTTAGGGACTGGACAACAGTGACAGCAACAGCAATAGAAACTCGAGACACTTCAGCGTGGCGAGCTTCCTCGGTCGGCAGCGCTCTGCATACTGTCACATACTGGTGTGCCAAGAGCGTAACATGTCCCTGAGGATGTCAGAAGCTTCAAGTTTGGGACCACCCCACCACCAGCCCTTGCTCGAGACTGGTTCAGATTTGTATCCTTTTGCGATCATTAAACTGTAATGGCAAGTACAGCACTTTTCTGTGAGTCACTCTAGTGAATTATTAAACCTGAGGGAGTAGGGGGAACCCCCAGGTTTGTAGCAAAATGGTAAAAAGAGAGTGTGGCCTGGGGAACCCCCAGACTTGGTGGCTGGTGTCTGAGTGAAGACGGTCTTTCAGAGGACGGAGCCCTTAACCTGTGAAGTTTGGCCCAACCCTGGGTAGTTGGTGCTTCCAAAGGAAAAGGGAGGGAGGAGGGGTGAGAGGCTGCTTCTTCATGAAGACTTGACAGGCTTTTCTGGGAAACAGGTGGGAGTGAAGGGGGTTGGGGACACAGTGGAGTCATTGTCAAGCGGATGGGACAGCAGAGAGGAACACCTTGTCTCCCACTTGGCTGTCTACTTGGCCATGGGCTGGTGGCTCTGTCCTAGGGCTCCTGAAGTTTGGAGAGTGTTCAGGGGAGCTGGGGTGGTGGGCAGTCAGCCAGGAGGCGAAGGACTGGGGCGATCCCCACCCCCACTGCCCTACAGCCCCAGAGCTGGATCCAGAGTACGGACAGAATTGCAGAGTCTTTGTGGTTTTTTGAGGCTTTTTAAAAAATTTACTTTTGGTTGCACTGGGTCTTCATTGCTGCATGCAGGCTTTCTCTGGTTGCAGCCATCAGGGACTACGGTTTATTCTGGTGCTCGTGCTTGGCCTTCTCGTTGCGGTGGCTTCTCTTGTTGCAGAGTCCGGGCTCTAGGCATGACAGCTCAGTAGTTGTGGCACACAGGCTCTAGAGCGCATGCTCAGTACTTGGGGTGCACAGGCTTAGTTGCTCTGTGGCATATGAGATCTTCCCAGACCAGGGATCGAACCCACATCCCCTGCGTTGGCAGGCAGAGTCTTTACCCCTGGACCACCAGGGCAGTCTAGAATTGGATTCTGGGGTTTGGGGGCAGGGGAACACCTCAGAGCAATATGACATGAGGCCAAGGGTCAGCAAGAATATGTAACCAGGGGAGCCCCGTGGGAGAGAGTCTCTGTCTTTAGGCCCATGGGGCACCCCCTTGGGCACACCAAGTCTAAGGAGCACTGGTTCTCAACCAGGGCATATTGGTAATGGCTGACACATTTTTGGTTGCATAACTTGGGGAGTGGTACAAGACTTAGGACTGAACAACTGGCGTCCAATAGGGTGAGGCCGGGGATATTGCCAAACAATGCATAGGACAGGGTCCCACAACAAAGGATAATCCAGCCCTAAACATCAGTAGTGCTGAGGATGAGAAACCCTGCTCCAGAGAACGAGTTGGGTCAGCAGTAAAGACCCAGGCCAGTGACCACAGGAAGCACCTCTGTTTTCCATTTCTCTCCCCAGTGCCTCAAGTAAGCAGAGAGGAGGGTGGTGTGAGAGGTATGCTTGGTCCCTGCTTCATTGCTGAAACCTCAGGCCTGTGCTTTGGCAGGGGTAGGGGTAATCTGAGACAAGCTTGACTTCATTTATTTATTTTTTTGGCCATACCAGGTGGCTTTTGGGATCTTAGTTCCCTGACCAGGGATGGAAACTGTGGCCCCGGAAGTGAAAGTGAAGAGTCCTAACCACTGGACCACCAGGGAATTCCCAAGTTTGACTTTTAATTTATTTTTACTCTTTAATTTTTATTGGAGCAGAGTTGCTTTGCAGTGTTGTGTTAGTTTCTGCAGTACAGCAAAGTGAATCGGCTCTGAGGATACGTATGCCTGTGCTCAGGCATTTAGTTGTGTCCCACTCTTTGCGACTCTAAGGACCGTAGCCTTCCAGGCTCCTCTGTCCATGGGATTCTCTAGGCAAGAGTACTGGAGTAAGCTGCCATTTCCTACGTCAGGGGATCTTCCCGACCCGGCAGTCAAGCCACATCCCCTTTGTCTCCTGCACTGGCAGTGATTCCTTACCAATGAGCCACCTGGGCAGATCATGTATGCCAAGGCTCTTCGGTCATGTCTGACTCTGTGACCATATGGACTGTAGCCCATGAGGCTCCTCTGTCCATGGGATTCTCCAGGCAAAAGTATTGGAGTGGATTGCCATGCCCTCCTCCAGGGGATATTCCCGACCCAGGGATTGAGCCCGCATGTCTTATGTCTCCCGCACTGGCAGGTGGGTTCTTTACCACTAGCACCATCTGGGAAGCCCTGGGAAGCTCATGCATATACATATATTCCCTCATTTTGGATTTCTTTCCAATTCAGGTCACCGTCATGCATTAAGCAGAGTTCCCTAGCTATACAGTAGGTGCGCCTTAGTTATCTGTTTTATCGCTAGTGTATACATATGTCGATCCCAAGATCCCAGTTCATCCCCCCTTTCCCACCTTGGTATCCGTAAGTTTGTTCTCTACATGTGAGTCCCAAGTTTAACTTTTTAAATGCACAAGCCTTAAACTCCCAAGTGGGGCTGCCTTAATAACAACAACAAAAACAAAATGACTGGAAAAGTGGAATCAGATTGAGGTGCCTTAAGAGGGAGCCTTACACTCAAGTGACCAAGGGGTTTGGACAGAACACAGCTGGTGGTAGTTATTGGAAACAAACAAGCAAGCAAGCAACCTTTTCCTAACAGGCACTTCAACAAGACAAGTCTTCTTAATGGAACGGGCTAAGTGCATGCATTGCTCAGCACAGTGTCTGGCACAAAATAAGAGCGTGATGAATGTTAGCACTTGTATTAAGAAGGAAGTGGAAAATCAGCAGCTTCCAATGGAGAGAGAGGGCTTAAGGATGAATGCTGTCTGGCTGGGTAGCTGGTTCCAGTTAAAGTACGGACACTCAAGGAAGCTGGGGTTTGATCAACCAGGCACTGGGGGTTCCTGAAAATACATTTGAAGGTGTCTGTTCTTAAACTGAAAAACAGTTTCCTTCAGGGTGAAGCAGTTCCCTAAATTTGTCCCAGTTCCCACTTCCTGAGATAAGTAACTGAGTCCCTAAATATGGCCTCCATAGACCCGTCCTCCCCCACCGAGGGGGAGGGGCCCTGGCTCCCTTCCCTGGAATCTGCCCTGGCCTTAGTGACTTGCTTGAGCTGTAGAATGTGATGCAAGTGACAGCCTGGAACTTCCAAAGCCAGGGCATGAGACGCCGCACAGCTTCCGCTGGGCATCTTGGAATGATGCCCGTGAGACAGTCGCTCTGGGAACCCAGGCTCCATGTCACCTGGAGGAGCCACGCAAGAGCTCTGGCTACCGGCCCTAGTTGAACTAGCTGATAGCCCCCCTCAAGGGTCCCACGGGAGGGACCCATCTCAGATGTTCAGACCATTGACATGCAACCACATGAGTCCTTAAGTGAGAACCACCCAACTGAGTCCAGTCATCCTGCAGTTCACTTCACTTCAGGTGCTCAGTCGTGTCCAACTCTTTGCGACCCCTTGAACTGCAGCGTGCCAGGCCTCCCTGTCCATCACCAACTCCCGGAGTCCACCTAAACTCATGTCCATCAAGTCGGTGATGCCATCCAGCCATCTCATCCTCTGTCGTCCCCTTCTCCTCCTGCCCCCAATCTCTCCCAGCATCAGAGTCCTTTCCAATGAGTCAACTCTTTGCACGAGGTGGCCAAAGTACTGGAGTTTCAGCTTTAGCATCATTCCTTCCAAAGAACACCCAGGGGAATTCCCTGGTGGTCCAGTGGCTAAGACTCTGTGCTCCCGATACAGGGGGGCTGGGTTCGATCCCTGATCAGGGAACTAGTTCCCACATGCCACAACTAAGACTCTATGCAGCCAAATAAATAAAAATAAATATTAAAAAAAAACAAAAACAAAGAACACCCAGGACTGATCCCCTTTAGAATGGACTGGTTGGATCTCCTTTCAGTCCAAGGGACTCTCAAGAGTCTTCTCCAACACCGCAGTTCAAAAGCATCAATTCTTCGGCACTCAGCTTTCTTCACAGTCCAACTCTCACATCCATACCGCAGAGGACCCAGTAAATTATTGCTTCAAGCCACTACATCTTAGGGTGATTTATCACTCGGAAACAGGTAATTAGAACACTTCCCTAGGGAGTCAAGAACTCTCAGAAACATATGGTGCTTTCTTGGACGAAAAATTAATTGTCTTTCTAGTGACTGTCCAGGAAGGGTTTGCATAAATGGCATATCCAGGCTGGTGGAAAGATACACGCCAAACACTCTTCCAATCCCAAGTTGTAGCTTAGGCACAGTATCAGCTGATAAGATGGGTGACATGAAAGCATTCCAGCCCCCCACTCCTTGTTCTCCCCTCCCTGCCCATTTCTTCCTGCTGTCAAGCCTTTCCCATTCTTCCGTAAATTTTAAACCACTATTCCAAACAACCACTATAGAGCCAAGGTCAGGTTCTTAGAAATCTGACCCATATCATGAAGGTATAGTGTGTCTAGGTGGGAGGAACAGGAACATCAGAGGTTAACCCCCACCCCCGCCAGTGAGAATCCTCAGGGGGTGGGGGGTTGGAGGAGTTGGGGAGAGTAAGGCAACTTTATCTTCCTTTCAGGGAAAGCAGAATCCCACCAGTAATTAAATACTAATTCAATACTAAGAAGGAGCACAGGGAAATAAGGTTTAATTGAGTTTTTTTTTTTTTTAAGATATTCACAAGAGCATCTGATCTGGCGCCACCTAGTGGGAGTGACTGTAATAACAGTAGAGCCTCCCTTCCCCACCCTCCCAGCCCCCACGGGCGCCCCACTTTCCTGGAGCCTGGGTGGCAGCCAGCTTTGTCACTGTTCCCATAGTCCCACGCCGGCGTCCGGGAGGATGTGGGGAGAGGCTGTAAGAGTGTGTGTCACTTGTGTACTACAGCTGACTCATTTCCAGAAGTGAAATAGTCAAGGGGACCATGACAATTCATGATGCTCTTGAAAAAGATGGATTTTTGTGGTAGTTACAGAATCTCTGGGAGGCTTTTGAGTCTGCCCACCTGCTTGGAAGGCAGGCTTCACATCCTCCTTGTAAGCTAAGTCAGTGGTTCCCAAATTTGTCTACGTATTAGAATCACTGGAGAGCTTTGAAAAATTCTGAAGCCCAGACCAGTGAAATCACCATCTCTGCAGATGGAGCTCAGGCATCTGTAGTCCGGAAGCCTCCCTGTGTGTGCGTATGTGGTGGGGGGGGGGGGGGGGTGCCAAAGTGCTGCCCAGTTGACCTGGGAAGGCGATGGGGCCATCAGTTGATCCCACGGCTACTACCAGCTGCCTCCTTCTGCTTTCCCTTGGGAGCAACCTGAGGCCAAACTGACAGCTCTGTCTTTACCATGTCTAAGCCATTTGGAAGATCCTTCACAAATAAACTTCCCCGGTGGCTCAGACGATAAAGCGTCTGCCTACAATTCGGGAGACCCAGGTTCCCTTCCTGGGTTGGGAAGATCTCCTGGAGAAGGAAATAGCAACCCACTCCACTATTCTTGCCTGGAAAATCCCATAGATGGAGGAGACTGGTAGGCTACAGTCCATGGGGTCAGGAAGAGTCGGAGACGACTGAGCGACTTCACTCACAAATAAAAAGTGCTGGATTAAAATTTTTTCCATCTCTAATATGTGTTTGCTTTGTTTAAATTTTAAGTATTTTTTCCCCAATATACACTGTGTGAGTAGTTATTGTGGTTGGGGGGTGGGGAGGAGCTGGGAGGGAGCACGAGGGGTTTCTAGGATGTGTTCTTTTATTGATTCAGGTGTGTTGGTTCATAAATTCATAGTTTATAATGTGTGCTTTTCTGTACATATTTATACCTCAATAAAAACCCCATATAGCCAAACGATTCAGTTATACAGATATGTACGTTCTTCAGAAAAAAAACCCAAGGGATTTCCCTGTTGGTCCAGTAGTTAAGACTCTGTGCTTCTGCTGCAGGGGGCACAAGTTTGATCCCTAGTCAGGGATCTCGCATGCTGGACGGC
Organism: Ovis canadensis; assembly: GCF_042477335.2. Taxonomy (NCBI): domain Eukaryota; kingdom Metazoa; phylum Chordata; class Mammalia; order Artiodactyla; family Bovidae; genus Ovis; species Ovis canadensis. The sequence goes on along the minus strand of NC_091255.1, from coordinate 63,399,822 downwards.
AGGGGTCCAAAAACCCCTAAAAACTAAAATAAATAAAAACCCCACACATACTTCATAACTATGTAGGGAAATACAGATAAATGAAAAAAAAAAAAAAAAGAACCAGTGAAAACCAAGCCTTGCCCTTTAGGGCCTCCACAAGGTGATACAACTTTTGAGACAAGGTAAGTCCCTCCAAATAAAGCCACCAAAGTGCTGGTGGCCACCTCTCACCCTGTAAGGAGAAGGAAGGAGCCCTTGGGAGGTTCCATGAAGTTGACATACTAGACTTCGAATAACTCAGTGCCAAGGAGCAAGAGTCTCTCTTTGATCTAATCCAGCTCACCTGAGCCCTCTCTTTGACCAGGTCTCAAACCCTGGGCCCTTTTGTCCTTCCATGCAAAGTCCAGTTGTAACAAGAATCCTGATAAGTCAGTTTAGCCAGAACCCCCATCCTCCAGGTCTGGTCACCTTCAAAATATTTGGGTTCCCCATTGTCCAGCATCCTCGGGTGATGTCTGAGCCTCCTGGCCTGCCTTCAGCAAGTTTTTTTTTTTTAATTAATTAATTTATTTGGCTGTACCGGGTCTTAGTTGAGGCATGTGGGTTCTTTAGTTGTGGCATGCAAACTCTCAGTTGTGGTATGTGGGATCCAGTTCCTTAAAAGGGGATCGAACCCAGCCCCCCTGCAACGGGAGTGTGGCATCCTAGCCACTGGAAGTTCTGCCAGGTCAGTTTAGTGAGAATCTCCCCTGATCCCTGATGGTTCCTTTTAGTGATCTTCCACCCACTGATGCCTACCCTACTCCTTGGCTTATATTCCCACTTGTCTTTGTATTGACAGTTGAATTCAATCTCTGCTCCCTCCCACCCATCTGTAAGACCCCAAGGTAGTGGTCCCTGCCCCTATCACAGAGGGTCTGAATATAGCCCAGCTTACCCTTCTTTAACAAGTGCCTGGAATTGTTGGGACCTAACAAATGCCATGATAGGCTTCAGGGACTAAGGTAGGACTCACGGGAAAAGCTGAGTCATTGGCCCAGTGAGGTCATCCCTGCGGATGCCAGGACTTGTCTAATCAGCATACTCCCCGGAACCTGGTTTGAGTTTATCAGGATGTAAAAGACATCCCCCTGCAGCCAATAGCCAATTAGTAAATACCAGGAAACCCCTGCAGCCAATAAAGATTAGCCAATTAGTAAATACTAGGAAACTCCTGCAGCCAATCAGCCCTTGCCGACGCTCTGTTCTAAAACCTATAAATACTGCTGTAAATCTGGGCTCGGGGCTCCTTGCTCCACTCCACTGTGTTGGGTGTGGCAGGAGCCCTAGCTCGAGCTAGAAATAAAACCCCTTCATGCTTTTGCATTGCTGTGGACGTCTTATTCTCTCAGTTTTGGGGACTCGGACTCTGGGCATAACATTTGGGGGCTCGTCTGGGATCCCTTTAACTGGGAAGAATAACACTCTCCCGGTAGAAGGGGTTTCCTCACTAGGAGGAGAGATATCTGAACACCGGTGTTGGTGCTGGTTAAGACCAGCGTAAGGCCGAGGCCCAGCATCGTGCTGGGGAGGCGGCTGGCTCTGTTCTCTGGTTAAGACCAGCGTAAGGCCAAGGCCTGGCACCGTGCTGAGGAGGCGGCTGGCTCTGTGGACGCCTTGTTGGTAAGATTACCTCGAGGGAAAGAAACTTTCAGGGGGGCCCAGGAAGACCTAGTGCTGTGTTCTCGGCCAATGTGTATTTGTTATCTGTTTGTCGTGTCTGTGTGAGTGCCGGCATTGTCTCTGTTCTTTGTGTGTTCATTTTGTCTCCTGTGTTCTCTGTAATCATGGGGCAAGCGACTTCTACTCCTTTGTCCCTTATGACTGATGTTAGTACTTAGATCTGAAGTTCTGTGTCTCTATAGGAGGTTTTCTGAGAGACTGTATTTTTGTATTTAAGGGCTTCCCTGGTGGAGCCGAGGTTAAAGCGTCTGCCTGCAATATGGGAGACTTGGGTTTGATCCCTGGGTCAAGAGGATCCCCTGGAAAAGGAAATTTTGCTTTGTCTGGCAACCATGTGGTTTAGACCTGCCGCCATTTTGTTAGCACTTGATTTTCTTTCCCTGCGCCTTGAGACCAGGGCTCTCAGGAACACTTATCTGACACTGAGGAAAAAGGAAAAAAAAGACTTGAAGCTAGATCTTGTACTGTCTAAATATGTCTTGGTAATATTTTTGTATATGAGCTCTATTTATTTGGCTTAAAAAAGGTAAGTGCTTACAAATCAAGTAATTCTAAATTAATTCCAGGTTCATATGAACTGGGAAATATTCAATGTTAAATACCTGATATTAATGTTTGTTTGTTGACCTATCTAATATAGACATGTCTTAGAATAATGTTAAGTAGAATATTTTCATTGTACCTAGGATTAATATAGGTTAAATATTATATCTGTTACAAGTTTGTCAACAAGGAAATTACCTCAAGCGAAGAAACTTCTAAAAAATGTAAATGAGATATGAGCTTTTATATCTCTAGCTAACTTTGGGGTGCTTCAGAGGGCCCCTGAAACATCCCAAAGAGAGAGATTAAGCTGTGTTTATTTGGTTAAATTACATGAAAGACTATTAGATGAGTAATAAATCCATTCAGGTTATAATGTATGGTAAAATTACTAATACAGATATCCTAAAAATTGTATGGAGTTTTTAACATTCTGATATGTCCTGGTATTTTAATGGAAAACCTGATGACTTCACAAAAGTTAGCAAAAGGACTGAATGAACCAGCGAATATGCTTATAACTTTTATGGCTTCTATCTGAAAAATTATGGGGTTGAATCTTATGTTTTCAGGGAGTAGGGAAAATCTTCCTCTCAAACTAATTCCAATATATAATTTCCCTGGAAGATAAAGATTCTACAGGACAGACTAAGTCAGATGACCTGAAGATATACTGGGCTACATCTAATGGAAGTTCTTAGCCTAAGTCTTACTTGTGACTTTACTAATACTGCTGGCTATGTTATTTGTATTTCCCCTGTCTTACAAAATTGCTGTTTCTTACACTGTCAAATGTGTGTATGAGGCCTCTAATAGAATAATATATAGTCCCATATGAGATTGATGATAACAGTGTAACTCTCGTTGCTGCTTGCCATATCTAGAGGGAATATTTTCCTGGACCAAGAAGCTAATAAGACAGGTGGTCCAGAGAATTTTGGATACTGTTTTATGGCCTAATCCAGTAACAGCACATTGAGTGGCCTGTCAACAAAATCTTTTGCCAAACCTGAGAATGGACATGCTCAGCACCATGGGATAAAACGGTCATGAAGTGCCCCCCCTCATAATCATGGTCAAGTTTATGAGCAAAAAGGGGCTCTACCAACTGAAGACTGACACTCGCCATCTGCATCTACAAAGATTAAATCATGGCCACTGCAACTGCTGACTTTCAATGCCCCTGAAAGGAGTTCAGGGTGAAAATCAGGAATGAGACACTCTGTGCTCTGGGAAAACTGGCAGAACAGGCCTTCAGATAGTCAGATCTTTTCAGGAGAAAATTCTGAGTCCCAATTCTTGCATCTTCTCATATCTAGAGAAACACTGACGTCATTAATGGTGAAATCTGCTTTGGCTATTAAGGAATAGTTTACAAAAGTCAAAATAGAGTAGCTACAGTTCAGATATCTTAAAAAATAGGTGATGCTCTGGGTGTACTTTCAGATTAGAGCTTGTATTGCTCCAAGCTGGGGCAGTCCTATGCCCCATTTTGACAGGAAGTTATCATAGTCATTGTTGCCTAGTTCCCTAAAATTAAAACTTACTGGGACTCTGTGGGGCTCTGGAGTACAAATCTGCTCTGTGTTCTTCATTTCTTATCTGTAGGATATAGACTTTGTTCAGCCTCCTTGGCCTTCCCTGAATTCCAAAGCATGGATTCAAACAATTGCTAATCAGGGAAGGGAGGGGATACAAAAACAAACAAAGGTTGGTACAGCTTCCAGACAGAGTCCCAGTTCCTACTCAAAAAAGTATGCATAACAATGTCTTTGAGCCCCCACCCGGGTGGAAGATGGTAACTTCAGACTGAACACAAGATTCTTGGAGCACTGCTCTGTTGCCTCACCACCAACCAATCAGAAGGGGTCACAGACCCTGTAACCCTCACCCCAAATGTTGCCTTCTGTTTCTGGGGACCAGAGATGACCATCCTGGTAGGTCTCTTGTTTGGCCCTTGTCTATTTCATCTCTGAGAGGGGCCAACTAAATTGCTGCAACTACAAGGGTAAAAGCTGGTTTCAGATGTGGAAAACCCCAACTTAGATCGGGTAGAGAGACTTCTGCTCTGCTAGGCAGGCCTACGCCCATGCACAGCAGGAAGAAGATACAGAAGAAAGAGACCTCCGCCCCAATTTCCAAAAAGTATCTTGAGTATGAAGTCTCTCAGGGGGCCTATGTGCTCTGTTAGGGGAAGAACGTTGTTATGTGAATCACTCAGGGGTAATCAGGTAGTCCCTGGCCAAGCTCACTCTTGGCCCCTGTATCCTAAATAGACCTATCACATTTGTTAAGGAGCGCATCAATACAGTCCAGGTACCAGTACTTAGGCAGCAATATCAGGCCCTGCCCCAAAATGCTGAGGAAGATTCCTCAGTATAACAAAAGACAGGGGGGAATGTTGGGACCTAACAAACGCCATGATAGGCTTCAGGGACTAAGGTAGGACTCACGGGAAAAGCTGAGTCATTGCCCAGTGAGGTCATCCCTGCGGATGCCAGGACTTGTCTAATCAGCATACTCCCCGGAACCTGGTTTGAGTTTATCAGGATGTAAAAGACATCCCCCTGCAGCCAATAGCCAATTAGTAAATACCAGGAAACCCCTGCAGCCAATAAAGATTAGCCAATTAGTAAATACTAGGAAACTCCTGCAGCCAATCAGCCCTTGCCGACACTCTGTTCTAAAACCTATAAATACTGCTGTAAATCTGGGCTCGGGGCTCCTTGCTCCACTCCACTATGTTGGATGTGGCGGGAGCCCTAGCTCGAGCTAGAAATAAAACCCCTTCATGCTTTTGCATTGATGTGGACGTCTTATTCTCTCAGTTTTGGGGACTCGGACTCTGGGCATAACAGAACAAATGTTTTTCTTTAACAGCCCGTCAAATCATAATTTAAACTGCATCATTAGAAATGGACTTTTTTGTGCATCACAGAAGAATGATCCTGAAAGGGACATTGCTGGTTCAAGTCCCTCATTTTTAAAAAAAAAAAGGGGAAGAAATGCATATAACAGGAAATAAACAAGTCAATTAGCATATTCACGTTGTGCAACAATGAGCTCTATCTGGTTTCAAAATAAAACCCACAATAAAACTATCACCAGAAATAAAATCATCCCCAATAGAACCCATGTCCATTAAGCATTGTCCTCCTGGCAACCACCAACCTGCTTTCTGTCTTGATGAATTTATCTATTCTGGAGGTTTCATTTAAATGGAATCACACAATATATGGCCTTTTTGTCTGCCTTCTGTCACTTCTTTCACATGTTCTTAAAGTTCACTCACAGTGTAGCACCGATCAGGACGTCATTCCTTTTTATGGACAAACACTATTCCTTAATGTAGATAAGCCACGTTTCTTTTAGCCGTCCATCTACTGATGGACACTTGGGTTGTTTCTGCCTTTTTTGGGTATTGTGAACAGAGCTTCTGTGAGCATTCGTGTACAAGGTTTTATGTGGACACATGTTCTCAGTTCTCTTGGGTAAATACCTAGGAGTGGAATTATTGGGTCACATGGTAAATCTATGTTTAATTTTTTGAGGAACCTTGAGTTTCTCTCTCTTTTTTTTTTTTGGCCACACTGTGTGGCATGCGGGATCTTAGTTCCTGAAACCCTGTCCCCTGCATTGGGAGTTCAGAACCTTAACCACTGAACTGCCTGGAAGTCCCAGGTCTCTCCTTTGTAAAAGAGATTTTTTGGGACTTCCCTTGTGGTCCAGTGATTAGGACTCCAGGCTTCCACTGCTGAGGGTCTGGGATCCCATAACCTACCCGGCATAGCCAAAGAGGAAAAAAAAGATATTTTTCTTGGGCCAGGGTTGTTGTTGTTGGTCAGTCGCTAAATTATGTCTGACTCTTGTGAGTCCATGGACTGTAGCCCGCCAGGCTCCTCTGTCCATGGGATTTCCCAGGCCAAGAATATTGGAGTTGGGCTGCTGTTTCCTTCTCCAGGGGATCTTCCCAACCCAGGGATTGAACCCACATCTCCTATATTGGCAGGAGAGTTCTTTACCACTGAGCCATCAGGGAAGCCCTGGGGCAGGGTGGGGAGGTTAAATCAGGAGCTTGGGATTAACAGATACACACCACTACCACGATATATACACAAAATAAAATAACAACCTACTGTACAGCACAGGGAACTATATTCAATGTATTATAATAACCAGAACGGAAAAGAACCTGAAACAGAAAATATGTATAACTGAATCACTTGGTTATACACCTGGAACACACTATTGTAAATCAACTATACTTCAATAAAAAAATTTTTAACATATATTTTCCTCAAGGGCAGGTGGGTACTCCAGATTCGTTTTCCACATCTATTAGTAGTAGTAGTGTTGGCTGCTCAGTTCTATCCGACTCTTTGTGACCCCATGGACTGTAGCCTGCCAGGCTCCTCTGTCCATGGAATTCTCCAGACCAGAGTACTGGAGTGGGTAGCCATTCCCTTCCCCAGGGTTCTTTCTCGACCTGGGGTTTGAACTCAAGTCTCTTGCATTGCAGGCAGATTCTTTACCATCTGAGCTACAGGGAAGACCCTGTTCCACATCTGTTACGACCAGTTTTTCATGGGTGACCAGCCTATCTTTGTTAAGTACACATAATATCCAAGTCTTGGTTTAGAATTAAAATGATGTTGCTGTTCTTTCAGGGGGCTCAATGGTAAAGAATCCACCTGCCAATGCAGGAGACACAGGAGGCGCAGGCTCCATTCCTGGGTCAGGAAGGTCCCCAGAGGAGGAAACGGCAACCCACTCCAGCGTTCTTGCCTGGAAGTTTCCGTAGACAGAGGGGCCTGGCGGGCTACTGCCCATGTGGTTGAAGAGAGCCAGATGCAACTGAGTACAATGAAGCCTGAAGCCTGCGCTTCCACTTAGGGTCCTGCCTGAGCCCTTACTGTCCTAGGGTTTGCCTGGCTCCTGGCGGCCAGCCAGCCTTCCCCCAGTCAGTGTGGTTCCTGTACCGCTAATGGCTGCAAATCGGGGTCACGGATCCACCCCCAAGGACTCAACACGCCTCTCCCCTTAGGAATAGCACTCCTGCCAAGAGATGCAGGTGGCAGATCTGATTCCATGCTAATCCTGTTTTACAGTTAGATTGTCTTCCCTTCTTAAGTGCTCCAAGTCCTCAATTTGCGAACCAAGTGGTCACAGATACTTGTCACGTGGCAACTGGAATTCAGCCTAAAATGATAGGACCTTTGCGCTTGCTGGCAAATGCCAAGTTGATGCTGTGGATTTTTCTAGGTCATGCCGAGTCCAGAAGATGGATACGTCCTTTAAACTCTCATCAGAGCCGTCTGTCTGTCCCTCCCTCCCGGGACCCATCAGTCTGCTGCGCAGAGCCAGGAGGAGGTGGGGTGTTTGACTGTGTCCTTCCTGGGCTCTCTGCATCGCTGCAACAGCCACCTGGCGCCCAGATGGGGCTCCCTCCCCTGGATCCTCTGCTGTGGTTGGGAGGGGTCAGCCCACAAGCATTTCTCTCGAGGACTTCTGTGTTCAGAACCATGCTCATGGCAGCTCTAGGAAGGAGACGGACACAGAAAAGAAAGGATACTTTCTTCGTATATGCTTCCCATTATATGCTCCTCCCAAGCCCATTCCATCTTTTGTTTTCTTTAAAAATAACTTTACTCCTTAGTCTATAAGCTTTGATAGGTAATCACTCGGCTCCCTCTTCTGTTTTGAGACAGGGAGTTTCAGAGGCGGCTACTAGGATCATCTGATGGTGCCTTGAAGGAGAAATGACATCTCGACTCATTTTCAAGATGCCAGTCACGTTGCCGTGGTCAGCACTTTAGGGCAAGGAGCAAAAAGGACAACAAGCCACTTTTGGAAGTGGCTCTCCTGTCGGATCGGCCCAGCATCACTCCCTTGGCAGCACAAAGCTTCGGGGGCACACGTGTGGAATGAGGTTACCATGTCCCTTGCCCCAGGGCCCCTCTCCTCAGCCCCAGCTGTCCAGCCCATCCTGTGTAATCATTACTTAAATGACCAGGGTTCTGTCTGGAAAGAATCGAAGGGTTTGACCTTCAGGAGGCCAGCCTCCAGGGAAGGGGAATGTCTATTTTCGGGATGTGGATAATGAGCGTCAGGGGCAGGCAAGCCCCACTCCAGGCACCCATCTTTTTTTGCAGCTTGGCAAAGTAGGGCGCTGGCCCCTCTTTGGCCTCCAGTGAATTGGCTTCTGTGAAGGAGGCCTGAGAGGCGAGAGGGATGCAACCCCAGGTGCCCACTAGGGGCCAGCAGGATGCCTTGAAAGGGCGTTCCCCATCTCCGGAGGTGGGTGAGAGAGGATGTCACCTCTGCTCTGTGGAAGTGGTCCATTCCCAGGTAGGAGGAAACCACCCCAGACCATTAGCGCCAAAGCGCTGCGTCCAGCCTGTTTGCTTTGGGAACAACCCAAGGACGCGGCTTAGCTTTGGAGTGATGTTAAAGTGGAAAACACTCTGCACAACAAAAAAGGCCCGGAAACCTGTGTACACACCCATCCCCTTGGCTTGGACGTGGGGGACCAAATAAAAGCGGCTCAGCGTTCCTGCTGCCTGGCTGCAGAGCGGCCAGGTCTCTCTTCCTGCTTTCCAGAAGTTCTCCTTTTGGGAATCACCCAAAGCAGTTTGACACGGTTGCTGACTGCTCTTCCCTTGAAGGAGACGACCAGTCACACAGCGTCTCTCGGAACCAATATGTGAAGTGAAGTCGCTTCAGTCGTGTCCCACTCTTTGCGACCCCATGGACTGTAGCTGACCAGGCTCCTCATTCCATCGAATTTTCCAGGCAAGAATACTGGAGTGGGTTGCCATTTCCTCCTCCAAGGGGTCTCCCGCCAATGCAGGCAGATGTTTTACCGTCTGAGCCACCAGGGAAGCCGAACCAGTATAAATGAGTAAGTGATTTCAAAGCACAGTTGAGGGCTTCCCGGGTAGCTCAGTGGTAAAGAGTCTGTCTGCCAATGCAGGAGTCATGGGTTCAATCCCTGATCTGGAAAGACGCCAGATGCCGCGGGGCCCCTAAGCGCATGCTCCACAGCTGTAACGCCTGTGCTCTGGAGCCCGGGAGCTGCAACTGCTGAACCCACACGCCCAGACTACTGAAGCCAGTGTGTTCCAGAGCCTGTGCTCCAGAACGAGAGAAGCCACGGCAATGAGAAGCCTGCACACAACTAGGAGTGGCAACTAGAGAAAGAAGTCCCTGCCCAGGAATAAAGATCCACACAGAAAAATAAAATTATTTCTTTAAAAAGAAAAGCACAGTTGGGTAGGGCAGGGGCTGGCTGCAGCCTCAGAAGGGGAACTTCTCTTCCCTCACGCGTGTCCAGGATGTGGGACTGAGTGCTGGAGACAGGCCAGAGCTCGCTGTAGAGAGCCCAAACCAGAGCTGATGTCAGCAAGAACCTATGAAATATTCCTAGCCACCGTTCTCCATGTGGCTGGCCTGGTCCAGCCTCATCACAGAGTGTAAAAGTAGCTAGACTGCCAGGCTTCATGACAGGAGCTGTGAGGACCATGTCTTTTGTGTGGTACCCAGTGGGCTGGGCCAGTGGAAGCCCTTCCTGCAGAGTGGGGAATTCTGCCAAACTCGAAATGGATGGGCAGGTCTGCGCCCCACCCTTTCCTCAGGTGAAAAGTCATTTGCAATCCTATAATTACTATGTTTAGTGAATATGCCACTTGCTCCTTCTCGGGCAATTTCTTTTTTTCCTCCTTTGCAGTTTTTAAAAATGGAAACCGGTGTTCTTTGCAGGGGCCTCTGTCTGATGAGTCAAAGACCACAAAGTCTACAGAATCATGTGTCAATGACCTCAGCAGGAATGTTTTCGGCCCCACCATGATGAATGCGAATTGAGGGAAACCAAGTTCCTGGTTTGTGTTCAGCTGGTACCACTGCGGATATGTGGAATGCTAGAAAGAAGGTTCTGGCGCCAAGTAAGGACATGATTCCCAGACATTCCCTACCCCACTGTGGTTGGCAGAATAATAGCCCCCAAAGATGTCTGTGTCATAGTTCCATGCGACCCATGAGTATGTTACTTTATATGGCAAAAGCGATTTTGCAGTTGTGACCAAGTTAAATTAAGGCTTTTGGAAGGGGAACTCAACCTGGGTTAGCCAGGTGGGGCCAATGTCATCACAGATGGAAGAACTTACAAGAGGGAGGCAAGAAGATCTGGGGGCTTCCCTGGTAGCTTAGCTGGTAAAGAATCTGCCTGCAATGCGGGAGACTCCAGTTTGATTCCTGGGTCAGGAAGATCCCCTGGAGCAGGGATAGGCTACCCACTCCAGTATTCTGGCCTGGAGAATTCCATGGATTGTATAGTCCTTGGGGTTGCAAAGAGTTGGACACGACTGAACTGAACGACTTTCACTTTCAGGAAGATCTGGGAGCTTCCCAGGTGGCAGCAGTGGTAAAGAACTCTCGTACCAACGCGGGAGATGTAAGAGACTCAGGTTCAATCCCCTGAGTGGGAAAGATTCCCCTGGAGGAGGAAATGGCAACCCACTCCAGTATTCTTGCCTGGAGAATCCCAAGGACAGAGGAGCCTGGAAGGCTACAGTCTTTAGGGTCGCAAAGAGTCAGACACAACTGAAATGACTTAGCACAGAGCAGGAAGGTCAGAGATGTGACAACAGAAGCAAAAGTCAGACGGAGACTTGGAGATGCTAGACTGCCAGCACGGAGGTGAAAGGAGGGATCCGCGGCCAAGGAATGCAGGTGCTTCTAGACGCTAGAACAGGAAGACAGCTCAGCCCTGCCAATCCATTCTAAACTTGTGACCTCCAGAACTGCAAGATGAGAAATCGGTGCAGCAATGAGAGCCCAGGACACTAACACAAAACCCAGCTTTGTTCTCCTAAGGACTGAGGAAGAAACCCATCTGCTCAGAAAACCAGAGATGCCATAAGCCAAGGTGCAGGGTAAGATCTGAAAGTTGGGGAGCTGGGGTGGTGTGCAAGCCTGGGCAAGGCCACCTGGCAGCACAGGTGTAAACAAGTTCCCCCAACAGTGGGAGGCGAGCAGGGCCAGTTCCCAGATCCCTTTCCTGCGACACCCACGGGAGCCTACACTGTTGCCCTCTCTGGAGACACCTAGTATTGTTTTTATTTTTTTTTAGTTTAAAAAGTGATACATCCATTCACACTAGAGTCCTCATAACTAACTGGGTTTTCCTCCCAGAGTAATTTGCATTCGAAAAAGAACATGCCCGCAGAAGATAATGCAGACCCTGAAACAAGAAATTTCAGCCAGATCTTTCACCAGGGAAGAGGGCCACGCGGTGGCCAAGGTGGAGCTTGCATGATGCATGCACAGGTTATGGGAGCGTGCTCAGTCGTGTCCAGTTTGTGACCCCATGGTCTGTAGCCCGCCAGGCTCCTCTGTCCATGGGATTTCCCAGCAAGAATACTGGAGTGGGTTGCCATGCCCTCCTCCTGGGGATCTTCCAGACCCAGGACTCAAACCTACATCTCCTGCCTTGACAGGTGGATTCTTTACCACTGAGCCACCTGGGAAGCCTGCACATACAGGTGAGGAACACCAAAGTTGGCCAGTCAACCACTAGTAGCTAGGGGAGAAGCCTGGAACAAGACACTGCCTCACAGGGCTTGAAAGGAACCGACCCTGCTGACATCTTAATCTTGGATTTCTTAAGAACCGTGATACAGTAAATTTCTAAATCACTCAGTCTGTGGTACCTTGTTATGACAACGCGAGGAAACTAACACAGATGCCTTCAGATGCCAGACCAGCAGCTAAAATGAGTGGTGGGGGTGAGGTCTTTTCGGGGAGGCTGTGCTAGTGAACTTCCCTGAAAGGGATGTGTCCCTCTGAGCAGGCCGGCTCAGATGTGGGGTGTGTGGGAGGCAGAGTCCAGAGACCCAGAGGAGACGATGGCTGGCAGCCTCGACAAGGACGTCTGTGAGGAGGAGGAGGCCACCTCCAAGGTAAAGCCAGGCTCACCCCACCACACCTGGAGCAGCTGAACCACCACGGAGACAGAAACTTGGAACACTGCCTGCAAGTCAGGAATCTCATGCGACCAGTCTGGTCTCCTGCATGCCCGTGCAGGGCACACCTCTCCACCCACAGCCTGCCACCCTCAATGCGTGGCAGGGTCACTGGGATTTCAGAATGGAAAACCACATCTGGGTCCATCCCAGGAGACCAGTCTTAAAAACAGTTTGTCAGGCTGGACACCTCCCTTTCCCTGCCCTGGCAGCCTTCCAGGCAGAAAGCCCTTGAGGTCAAGGCAGGCCGCGGGGTCCTGCAGTTCAGCCTGGGAGCTGGAACCTCAGGAACAGCTGAGATGGCAGGAATGAAGAAATGAATGTTAGTTGCTGAGCCGTGTCCAACTCTCTTCGACCCCATGGGCTGTCGCCCGCCAGGCTCCTCTGCCCATGGAATTCACTAGGCAAGAATAAATACTGGAGTGGGTAGCCAAGGAGATGGCAGGAAACCTCTCCTAATAAAAGCAAGTCATTTGCCATCTGGCAGCCTTGGCTCCAAGTTTCCAGAGAGCTGGGCTGGGCCCAGTGCATGCCTACTTGCTTTTTTCTAAAAAAAAAAAAAAAAAAGAACAAAAAAGGATCAGGTGTGTTCTGGGAAGGCTGCCCTCAAGGAGGAGGGAGGGTGACTGGGGGAGTTGGAACAGCAGTCTCTTTCCCCTCTGAGACAGGTGTACCTGATGGTTGGTGACAGAGACAGATCAAGCCTCATGCCAGGCCTGTGGCCACAGCAGCCAGTTGCTTAATCAGAACCTGGAAGATGAAGCCTGGAGAGGGCTTCCAGATGCTTCCTCTTTCTCAGAGCGATTGAGCAGCGGGGTGGGTGAGGCAGCTCTGTGGCAAGCAACACGTGGAGCGGATGGATACTCAAACGCCAGCTAGAAGCCTGGGGTCAGCTGGGCCTCCCGGGCTGGGGGCTGGGATCTGGGTTTGCTTCTCAGCTCTGTAGGGAGCTGTTCAGTGGCTTAGCTAGGCAAGACCCTTCACCTCTTAGGGTTTCACTTCCCCCAGTTATCAAAAGGGGAAAAGCATCTTCCTCTTGCCCAATCCGGTCTCCTGGGCCATGGGTACTGACGAGGGTCTCTGGAGATGAAATAAAGCTCTTTAGAGAGGGGCTGGGGGTGGGGCGGGCCGGGAGGGAGGGAGGCCGGAGGGAGGAGGTGACAGACGAGAATGAAGCGGGCAGAGCAGGGACCTTGGGGGTGGGGACGGGGGCTGGGGAGAGGCGGCCGGGAGGACAGAGGAGCCTTTGTGCGGATTGGAACCGGGGCCAGAGGGCTCTGCCCTTCACCTCCCTCCCACTGGGCTCTCGGAGGCCGGATAACAGCCCAGCAGGCCGCCCCGCCTCCCTCGCCGCTGGGTTTCCAGTTAACCCCGCCCCCGCGCGGCCGCACGACCCCGGGGGCTCCAGCTAGGGAGGCGGAGGGACCCTGCGGCAGGTGGGCTTTCTCACTAGGCTCGTGCACGGCCACGTCCTCGCTTCCCGGGCCTGAGTCCCACCAGACTCCGAGGTTTAAGCAGCGGCTTCTCAGGACTGATGGAAGCGCTCGCGGGGAGAAGAGGGAGGCCGCCCCCCTCCAAGATCCGAGATCCCCGGGAGCATCACGCCGCGTCCTGGGTCTTCCAGGCGCCCAAAGCCCTGACTTTGACCGTAGTCCTGGCTGGAGGAGCAGGCAGGCGAGGGAGGAGGGGGAGAGGAGAGCCGAGGGATCCAGCCCGGGCTCCCGCAAGGAGCCCCCTCCTCCCGCCGGCGCTGGCGTCCCCGCGTCGCGTGACCGCGGCACTGCGGCTGCAGCGCGGCGCTCGGCTCCTGGCGCCGGATTCCTGGCCGGGGGGTGGGGAGCCTGGAGGTTCAAGATCAGACCTCGGTGGACTCCGGTCGCGGCGCTACTAGAGGGTGATGACGCCCCGCCCCGCTCCCCGCTCGGGTTCTTAGTTTCGCAGTTTCTCGACCCGTGAAAGCATCGCTGAGTCACCTTCCCGGAACGCGCTCGGGACACTCACGACACAGCCAGGAGAGCCCCCAGAGCTGCGCAGGGCGGAGGTGGCCACCACCCGGCCGTGTGCCAGGCCAACGGCCCTGGGACCCACGCGTCCCAACCTGAGCCTCTCCCCTACCCGGGGCCCCGCCCCGCCAGGTGTTGGGGAACAGGGCCGCCTGGGTTCTCTCGCAAAGGGGTACCTCGGAGTCGTGCCGAGACCTGCCTCTTCTCGACTTTCAGGGGCGATGGGAAGCGAGACGTCTGCGAATGGGTGTCGGGTGGGGGCAGGTGTGGGCGCGTGAGCACCCTGCAGCCCCGGCCTGCACCAGCTAAGCCTCCTACAGCGGTTTGCTCTTTTCTAATTTTGGTTAGAGAGTTAGAAACTTGGTAACTTGACCTTGGCAACTTCCTCCTCTGGGTCGCCACACACTACCCACCCCCCCCCCCCCCACCCCCCCGGCACAGGGAGCCTACTCGAGCGGGTCGTGGACACTTTCAGGTCGGACACTTACTTGCCGGTGATGTGTTTATCACACCCCGTTGACACCCGAGGCCCGGGCCAGTTTGCAGCTCCCCGCTGAGCCAGCGGGGGCGACGGAGGACACGCCCCCATGCTTGGCTCCCCAATCCAAATGGGGTCGCCTAGGCCTGTTTACACCGCCAAGGTCCTTTCAGGTGGGTGAGGGACGCGGGGCCTGGAGCGCTCGCTGGTTCAGGAGAGCCTCGATGTTGTCCTCTGGGAAAAGCACCCAACTTTTGAGGTTTCCAAGGCCCCCTCCTCCGGACCGCGTCCCCCCCGCGCTGCTGGCCCTCACTCCGGGGATGGCTCCTCCGGCTGTCTCAGGCTCCGTGGCCGTGCGGTCCAGGAGGCTAAAAATAACTCGGGGGGGGGGATGGGAGCGGCTGCAGCGACACCCCAGCACGAAGTGAGGGGTACCTGGCGGGGCCTGGACCTCGAAATCAGGGTGGGATTGGGGGGCGCGGGCAGCGGGGCAGGTTCCACCAGGAGACTATCCAATGACAGGCAAGGGTCTAACCAGAGACCTGAGCCACGCGCGCCTGGAGCCCCATCAGGGGGCCCCTCAGATTTTGCGCGCCGCGGCCTGTGATGCGCGTTCACCCTCGCGCGCCCGGGACGCTGCGCTCGCGGCGCGCCGCTAGTGGCCGGGCCTGGGGCTCCGCGCCTCGCCAGCAGCCTCCAGGTCTCCCGCCAGGCCGCGTCGCTCGCCTTCCTTCTGGGTCCGAGAGTCCCCAGACCTAGCCAAAGGGCTGCGCGCTTGGCCGAACCGTGGGCGCGGACCGGGCGGGGGCGGAGCGGCGAGGCCGGGGCCCGGCTGGCTTGCGCCGTGCCGGGCGCGGGTTCCACCCCCGCGAACGCCTGGGCCGCGGGGCGTGGCCAGGCCGGGAGGCTAGGCACGGCGCCCTCCCCGAAGTTGAGCGAAAAGTTTGAGACTGGAGGCAGCGAGGCCGCGCAGTCAGCGTTTACTCGGCGCTCCGGTTGCTCCGCAGATGCGAGGCTGAGCCCGGGACCGGCTGTGTTCAGCCCTAGGCCACTGTGGGGAACGGAGGTAGCGCTTCCCCAGGAAACTGGACCGACTGGGTAGGGCTGGCCGCCTGCCCTGCTGTCTCGCTCTTCTTGGCTTCCTGGGGGGGCCGGGGGAGCTGCCGTGCAGCACATGGCCTCCGCGCCCACTCGGCTCTGGCTGAGGGAGGTGGTGGCTGGTGGCCCGGCTCCGGCTCAGCCTCCGCGCGACTTCGGCGCCGCTTCCACGAGCGCTGCGCGCGGCACCGCAGAGCCCGGCCCTTGGAAACGCGTGCGGCGATCCGGGCAGCTCCAGAGCTCGGGGTAGAGGACACGGCGACCCGGCTGTTTCGGGCCGAGGATCCCTCTCCCCGAACTTCGCTCGCGGCGATGGCCACTTACCTTCTGGGATTTTTTTACGCAACTGGACTCCCCTCCCCCTGGCGGCCCCCGGGGAGGGGCTTGAAGACCCGATCCCACGGAGAGAGCCCGGGCTCTGACTCATCGTCGGGCCGGAACCTGAGGTCCTAGAAAAGACAGGCTCTCAGGAAAAGACCCTTTCCCCCTGGGGAGGGTGGGAGCTCAGTTCCAGGACCCGAGCGCTCTTGGTGGCACTGGACCTCGGCTTTCTGGACCTCTCGGAAAACTAGGCGATGCCGGTGCGCGCGACTCCCAGAGCGTGGTCCCAGAACCTAACGGGGCGCCCCCCACCTCAGGGGGCCGCTCCAGACTCCACCAGCGCGGTTTCCTCTCCCTCAGATCCGGCAACCGCAGGGAATGACGCGGGCGGGGAGGGCGAGCCCCACAGCCGTCACCGAGAGGCCCGCCTGGGCAGCACCGATAAGGAGCTGAAGTCAGGAGCCGCCGCTGCGGACAGCGTCCGGACAGTGCCGGGGACCCCTCGGCAGCGGGGGCCAGGGGGCGAGGTCATGGATGCAGGTTTGTGGGGGCCTGGAGGGGAAGGCCTGTAGGGGGATCCCTTCTCTCCCCGGTGAGGAAAGTTGGCCGGAGTCAACTGAACAAAAGAGGGGCTGGGGACCCTGGAGAGAAGCCCTTTCCCCCACGAGACCAGAAGCTGGTTGGGAGTCTGAGTCCAGCCAAACTGGCTGGGTGTGGAGCGTGGGGCTCCCGCTGGAGCGCCCCGCTGGAGGCCACTGCCGCTGGCCAGGCTCAGTTGGATCCATTACCCGTGGATTTCAGGCGCTGCGTTTCCACCCGGGTGCCCGCGTTGTGATCCTCAGCCCCTAGTGGCGGGTTCTGGTTTATGCTTACAGCGGGAGGCTCCCGGAACCCGCTCCCAAGGCCCTGCCACGTGCTGGTGCTGTTAAATCCGCGCGGGGGCAAGGGCAAAGCCCTGCAGCTCTTCTGGAGCCACGTGCAGCCGCTGCTGGCCCAGGCCGACGTCTCCTTCACGCTGATGCTCACTGGTGAGTGTCTCCCCGGGAGCGGGCGCGGGGAGCATCCCTAGCCAGGGGACCCGCCCCTCCAACCTCCCACCTTGATAGCCGCGCCCTCTGCACAGAGCGGCGGAACCACGCCCGGGAGCTGGTGCGCGCCGAGGACCTGAGACGCTGGGACGCGCTGGTGGTCATGTCCGGGGACGGGCTGATCCATGAGGTCAGGCCTTCCCAGCAGAGGCTGGGCCTGGGTCTGGGTCGTGGGGGCGCCGAGGCGGGTGGGGGGAGCTTCCCAGGCTGAGGCCGCCTGTGCTCTAACAGGTGGTGAACGGGCTCATGGAGCGGCCTGACTGGGAGACCGCCATCCAGAAGCCCCTGTGTAGCCTCCCGGCCGGCTCTGGCAATGCGGTGGCCGCTTCTTTGAACTATTACGCCGGGTGAGAGCCAGGGTCCAAGCGGCCTTATTTCCCCTCAGGGCTTTCTTTTATGAGTGCCCGCGAACCACCACTCCTCTCTGGAGCCCTGAGCCTCTGTTCCAGGGTTCTCTCTCTCTCTCTCTCTCTGTCTGTCTCTGTCTGTCTCTGTCTCTCTCTGTCTCTCTCTCTCTCCAACTCCCTCCAGGGGCTCAGGGTCACTTTGGCCTGCCCCAGCTCCCCGGGAGGAGGAAGGGGAGGTCGTGTAAGGGCCCTCCTCATCTGACTCCCTCCCCTGCAGGTATGAGCAGGTGACTAAGGAAGACCTCCTGACCAACTGCACGCAGCTGCTGTGCCGCCGGCTGCTGGCGCCCATGGACCTGCTATCCCTGCAGACCGCCTGCGGGCAGCGCCTCTTCTCCGTGCTCAGCCTGGCATGGGGTTTCATCGCCGACGTGGATCTGGAGAGCGAGAAGTTTCGGCGCCTGGGCGAGATCCGCTTCACTCTAGGCACCTGCCTGCGCCTGGTGGCCCTGCGCACCTACCGGGGCACCCTGGCCTACCTGCCCGCAGAAACGCTGGCCTCCAGGAGGGGCCCCTCCCCGGCTCGGGCCCCGCAGGCCCCCGCGGACACCCACGTGGTGCCCCTGGAGCAGCCAGTGCCTCCTCACTGGACGGTGGTGCCGGAGCAGGACTTCGTGCTGGTGTTGGCACTCCTGCACTCCCACCTGGCCAGTGAGCTTTTCACGGCCCCCATGGGCCGCTGTTCAGCCGGCACCATGCATCTGTTCTACGTGCGCGCCGGCGTGTCCCGGGCCACGCTGCTGCGCCTCTTCCTGGCCATGGAGAAAGGCAGGCACATGGAGTGCCACTGCCCCCACCTGGTGTATGTGCCCGTGGTTGCCTTCCGCCTGGAGCCCAAGGATGGGAAGGGTGTGTTTGCTGTGGATGGGGAACTGCTGATCAGTGAGGCTGTCCAGGGCCAGGTTCTCCCCAACTACTTCTGGATGGTCAGTGGCTACAGGGAGTCCCCACCCTCTCTGAAACCGCAGCCCTCACCCCGCAGGAAGTCTCAGCAGAGGCCGCCCCCAGCAGAGCGCCGGTGACTCCGTGGGCTTTGCCAGTGCCTTTGTCTACTTGGTTTACTCTGTGCTCAGGCCCCCCACCCCTCTCTCCCTCCTCCCCCAGGACTGGAGGGCCTGTCCACAGCACACGTGGTGAGCTGGGAGGAGGAGGAGGAGGAGACGCTGGAGGAGGGTGGGAAAGACCGGCTCTGCCCACCAAAGGCCAGATGGTGTTGGGGTAGAAGCAGGGAAGCCACCCTCAAATCAGATCTGAATAAAGTGACATTCCCAGCCTGCTGGTCTTATCCTAGGGGGTGCAGAGAGTGGGGTCTTGCTTCTGCCGGGGCTCTAGAATTTAACCTGATGACCAGCCCAGTGGTCCCTCCTGGATGGGGCAGTGTGTGGTACTAGCCCCTGGGAAGTCATTTTGGTAGTGGGCACAGGACCAGAGCTGGTCCAGGCTGCTTTTGCAGGAGTTGGGGCCCTGCCCCAGTGATGATTATACAGTCTGGTTTGGAGCCAACTGCCTCTTGGCACAGGTAGGAAGACTGAGGTTTAGAGCAAGTCTTACCTAGGGCCATACAGCCAGCGCATCTCAGCCAAAAGGGAGACTGTCCCGGAGTTAGGAGCACTGGGGAAATCTGGCAAGGAGCAACAGAGGTCAAAATAGCAGAGAGCTGTCCCCCTTTTTACAAGGAGTCTGTCGTCTGTCCAGGGCAGGCTCTGGGGCTCCCCTGCCCTCATCTGTCCTTGTTGGGGAGCAGTGGGCTGGGGTTTAAATGGAAGCAGCGGTGAGGAGGGGCAGATTCCAGCCATCAAGAGTGACTTTGAGCCCAGGCCAGCCCCCTCCAGCATCTGGAAGGAGCTGAACTGGTGGACCTGGTCAGAGGCCCCCGGGGACCAGAGATGCTGCTGCTGCCCTGCTGAAAGGTGGCTCCAGGACCCAGGCCCTGCTCAGAGGCAAGAGCACCCACCCACTGAACTTCTAGACCCTCATCTCCCGGCCCCTGTGAGTCCTTGATGGGAGATGAAGAGGCTTGGGAGTGGGCTAGGTGGGGAAGGGGCTGCTGCCTTGAGATGCCCCCCACCCCCTGCCCCCCAGCCACAGGGACCTTTCCTTCCCCTGGGGAGGGTGTGTGAGGTGCCCCCGAGGGAAAGAAAGGCAACAGAGCCCAGATGAATGGCAGAGGCAGGTTTAATGGTGCCACCTTGTCTGTTTTGTACATTGTAATGAGCCAAACCGAAAAAAATGCAAGTAAAAAAAAAAAAAAGTTTAATCACACAGCACTTTATACAGATATCTTAAGCAATAGGCATTCACATCTCCACGTGAACAACGCACCGGGAAGCACAGCCCCGCCAGTCACTCTGGGTGATCCTCAAATAAGACCCCGACTCTGGGCTCCGATCACCGCAGCCCCAGCCTGGCCCCTGGCCTTCCCCGCGCTGCCGCCGGCTGCGTGCTCGCGGCGGCCCAGGTGTGGAGCCAGCGTAAGGCGGACAAGACACGTCATGCTTTGGCTTCTTATTTTGTCTCTTTTTTTTTCCTAGTAAGAGTTAATATTTTTTTATTCTTTCAACCTTAAATATTACATTACATACACCAAAAATTACATAGCTGCAATGTGCTCAACGGCATCCCCTTCACCTGGAGCTTCACATTATCAAACGCTTAGAAAACTTGTAAACCTCTGGGCCCAGCTCTGCGAGGGAGAACCCTGCTGGCCGCCACTCTGCCACGTCGAGCCTGCGGTTTGTAAGCGCAGCGCTGACAGGCTGTGTTCTTGTCCGGGGCGGGGAGAGGGCTGGCCCGCTCTGAGCTCCGTGAGCTGCGTGCCACCCCTGCCAGCGTGAGCACTGGACACAGGAGGGGAGAGGGCCCGATTCCACGGGAGAGGCCCTCATCTGTGCTGCTGCCCCCGCCTCCGGGGACCTCAAAGCCAGAGCTGTGGTCCCCCTCGCCCTGAGGGGCAGGAAGGGCAAGGCACCTAGAGCCGTGTCTTCCCAGCAGCAGCTCCCTGTCCTCACCCCGTGGCAGCACGCGAGGGCCATCACCTCCCGGGCGTCTCACTGCACCTGGCCTGGTGCCCACGTCTCGCACAGAGCAAGTTCAACAGGCCAGGGCCCAGCCGGGGGTCAGCGGCATCGGCATCGCTCTGGGGGAGGGTGGTGGAGCTGGGGGGCAAGGGAAGACCTGGCAGGCGGTGGCGACAGGTGGGCCCGGGACACCAGGAAGCGTCATTGGGACTCGAGAGTCGACCGGGGCGACCGCCGTGGCAACCCACACTTCATGCAAGGCACGTCCACGCGGCCCGTGTTCTCCTGTGTCAGACCCCAGGGAGAGCCCACCCCTGTCCTGAGGGTGAGAAGGCGCGGGAGGAAGTGCAGGGGCACCCTGCCTGGGACTACAGGGGAAAATCAGCCGCGCGGTTCCGATTTCCTTTGCCACAGGGCACCCGCCTGTTGGAAGATTGCTTCGGAATACAAATGGCAGCATCTCAAGAAACTTCCTGCACGTCAGCAGCAAACTCACCTTGGGAAGGAGGGGGCGAAGGGCGGGGGGCGGGGGGCCTGCACTGGGGACAGGAGAGGAGAGGGAAGGGGGGCGGCCTCTCCCTGCGGCCACGTGCCTTTCTCCGGGGCTGCTGGCTACTTGTCCCCCGCGCTCTCGGGCATGCCCGCCTCCGTCAGGGCGGCCCGGAACTGCATCAGGACTCCCCGGATGCTCTTGACGAAGCCCTTGGAGAGCGGGAAGAGGGGGAAGCCGAGGTCAGGGTAGCCGCTCTTCTCGGGCAGGAAGCTCCGGTAGCTCTTTCTCCTCTTCTTTGGCTTGACGCTGGGCGGCACCGAGGCATCGGGTGGGGCCTCTGAGGCCTGCTCCGTGTGGTCTCTGGGGGCTGAGGCCGGGCCCTCCGAGTCTGAGCCCTGGGAGGCCTCCCCAGGGGCCAGTCCCCCGTCCTCAGGTTCCTCTCGGCCGAAGTCTGAGAGCTCGGCCATGGCCGGTGGCTCCGGCGAGCTGCTGTCCTTGGGGAGCCCATTGGGCAGCGCCTGGGCCCTCTCCAACAGGGCGTGGGTTTCCAGCCAGGACTCGATGCGGTTTACCAGCCGCCAGCCGCCGGTGCTGAAGTGCTGCCGGATCTCCTGCTCGAAGACCTCGGGCGGCCGCCGGACCAGCTGGGTCATGGACTGCACCACGCGTATGAGGGCCATCTCGTTGTAGCAGCGGCTGTTTTCGTAGCCCTCTTGTAGGCCTCGGTCGCTGTCGAAGCCCGCCTCGTTGTAGTATGGTTCGTTCACCAGGATTAGACCTGCGGGAGAGAAGGGGAAGTCCCTCAGGGCCGGCCCGACCTCCACCCCCAGATGGGAGGTCAAGGGGAGCCACGGCCAGAGTGACGGTGCCCTCTAGCCACGCCCCGCCCACCGTACCTTGGATGGAGATGAGCACCTGGAGAAGGCTGGATTTGCTCGTCCACCTCTCTGTCCCCTGCAGCACACACACACGGTGCAAACTGATCAGCTGTGTCCCAGACACCTGCCGGGACCGGCCCGCCCCCACCCTCACCGCCAACCAGCGCCGACCCACCTTTCCAATCCAGGTGCCCAGGAGGCTGACGCACACCTTCCCGTTGTCGTACAGGTTGGGGTTCAGGCGGCCACTGCACTGGGAGAGGTAGCAGAAGTGGGGGGGCACGGCCGGGTAGATGTTGGGGAGCTGGATGTCGAACAGGTACAGGCCGTCCTCGTAGGGGGTGCGAGTGGGGCCCTTGATCAAGGCCGAGAAGAGGTCCTAGAGGGGGGTACAGGGAGAGAGCAGGGAGGCTGACGCAGGCAGTGGGCACCCGCACGTGGAGCCCGCTTCCAGTCTCTTCCAGGGCGCCGTGTGGCTGTGGTGGGAGCGGAAGCGGCCTTGGGATCCAGACACCCGCAGACAGCAACAGAGAAGCTGAATGCAGACACCTCTGTACAGACCCACTTGGCACCTCTTTAACTCCTGGCATGAAAGGAATTTTCCAAATTGGTTTTTATCTTACCAGGTTTTTTTTAATAAACTACTACTTGTAAGTTGCATTCCTCAAAACACCACTGTGACCTCCCCCCTGCTCCACCCCCACCCCATGAAGGCAGCAACAGTGACGGCCAATAAGAGAAAACATCATTCCAGGATGGCAAGAC
This sequence comes from Ovis canadensis, assembly GCF_042477335.2. Taxonomy (NCBI): domain Eukaryota; kingdom Metazoa; phylum Chordata; class Mammalia; order Artiodactyla; family Bovidae; genus Ovis; species Ovis canadensis. The sequence continues at coordinate 63,377,008 of NC_091255.1, read as the reverse complement.
TGCACTGGCTTCAAGGGAACTGGAGGGGTAAGAGGATCTGGACTCGAGGAAAATGCTCTGTCAGTCATTAAGGAGACTCCGCACAAACATCAGAGACCCAGGCTGAGGGCTGGGGCAGGGGCACCGTCGCCAGGGCAACGTGTTGGGTGAGCCACCAGCTGAGTGACTGCCGGGGCTGAGTGGACCAGCGGGCATGCCGGCAGGCCCCTTCCCACAGCATCCCTCTTTGTGGTCCCTTTCCCATGGCCCCTTTCTCCAGGGCTGGGCCAGAGGTGAGCCTCCTAAAATCACTGCCCCTGGGGGCGGGGCAAGGACTGGTCAAAGGATAATACAGCTTTTCCTGTAACATTCTAATTTTTCAAAAAAAGAAAAAAGTCAAGTAATGTATTACATAATTTTAAACTAAGCTTTAAAAGGACGGCCGCCTGGTCTAGAGACAGCTGTGGGAGTCTTGTCAGAGCTTCTCCCGCCCTGTGAGGAAGGGCTGCAGGCAGGCAGCCCCACGGGTGGCCCCCAGGCCTGCAGGCCCAGGGCCCAAGGCTGCAGCCTCCTGAGCGCCCACCTGGATGCCTGTGCCCGCCCACGCCCGCCTACTTGCCATTCTGTCCTCGAACGTCTTGACCATGATGCCATCAGGCAGCGAGGTGGCCAGCAGCGCCATCTCCTTCCGCACTGTGCTGAAGAACTTCTTGGCTTCTGGAGGCTGGAACTCAATTTTCTTAAAAGAGTGATTCGCTAGAGGGGGAAAGAGGGTAGTCAGTCCCTCAGGTGAGGCCTGGGAACGCCAGCTGGAGGGGCAGCAGCAGCTGAACGTGCTCCCCAGACGGGTGGACAGAGCCCCCCTGCCCCGCCGCCCTCTCCTGGCATGGGGACTGGGGGCCCCTCCAGGGACACGGTGCCCTGGCCCTGGAATGAGGCCAGGCGAACTCACAGGGTGCGAACTCCAGCACCGAGAAGACCTCGCCCTTGGCGCTGGTGAAGGTGACTCCAGGCTTGCCGCCGCACTGCTGGCAGAGCACCGGCGTCTCACTGGGCCACTCAGCCTTCACCGGCGACTGCCCCTCGGGCTTCTCCTCCTTGCGCTCCGTCTCCGGCGCCGCCTCCATCTTCTCCTCCTCGGCGATGGCCACGTTGTCCAGGGTCTTCTTGAGGTTCTCCTGCAGCTTCTTGATGTCATCCAAGAACTTCTTCTCCCGCGTGGGCTTCTCAGGCTCCGCCGTGGGGGAGGTGGGCGAGCCTGTCAGCAGCTGCTCCACCGTCATGTTCTTGAGGCTCTCCAGGATCTTGATGGCTTCCTTCAGCTCCCGGAAGCTCTTCGGGGGCCCATCCTTGCCCGCCTTCTCCATCAGCCCGGCCACGGGGGCGGCCATGGCCACAGCCCCCTGGATGGCGGCCGTGGCAGCCTCCTCACTGATCACCACGCCCTTGTCCTCCTCGGGGGCTGCCGGCTGCTCGGCGGTGGGCATGGGGGGCTCCTCTATCTTGGGGTGCTCATCCTCTACCAGCCCGTTGTCTGTCTCCCAGCTGTCACTGTCGTCTTCCCACTCGTCCGAGGACGCGCCACTGGTGCTGCCTTCCACCGAGTCGTAGTCCGACTCCTCAATCTCAGACTCGATGTTGTACAGGTGCTGAGGGGAGATGGGACGTGGGCTGGGCAGAGGCCCTTTGCCAGGGACCCCGAGCCTCAGAGCTGACACCGACTGGGGGCCCTGAGGCCTCAGCGGCCCTGCTACCCTTCCTCCCTTTCCTGCTCTGGCCTCGCAGTTGGGCCTCTGCGCTAGGTGGTCCCTAGGCCTCTGGGAGGCACCCCAGCCCAGCCCATGGGTCCAGGGCCCAGCAAATGCCAGTTCTAGCCACCTCGTCACTGAGTGCACTTGGTCCGCTGGACCGTGGCAGACTCTGTGACTCTTGTTCCTATTCTTGGAATGGCCTCCTGGACAAAGGGGGAGCCACCCCTCGTCCATCCTGTACTGGCGCTTGGAGAGGGAAGCTGGGGTGTGAGCATCAGATCAAACAAGGGGGCACAGAAATGGAGCTGCAAAAGCCCCGTCCATTCCCTCCCCCCCGATCTGTGATAGTTTCCTAGAAGTGTTGGGGGAAGGCCCTGTAAGATACAGGGCACAACCTGCGCATTCCGAGCGCAGTGAGATAGGGATCCAGGTAGATCTGTGAGAACGTAGACATGCCTGGAAACCAGGAGCCTGCCAGGTGGGGCGGGACGGTCGGGCCCGCTGCGGGCAGCCTCTCCGCTCTCCTGACTCTCATCCAGGGCTCTGGGTGTAACACTGCCCTTCCTTTCCCCAAGACCCTGCTCCCCCAAAGAAGATTCCTTTGCCAGGAAGGCCTTGAGCTCTCAGCCTGTCTGTCACAGTCTGGAGCTGAGCCATGGGCTCGCGGGGGCCTCACCTGGGGCAGGATGATGGTCTTTGAGTTGTCAGCCCACACCACCTCCACTTTGCTGCTGACATCCACGCGGGCTACCTGGCCCACCGATGGCTGCAGGGCAAACAGGACAGGGTCAGGGGAAGCTCTCCAAGGGTGAGAACGGGAGAGATGTGGGCGCCGCCGAGAGGCCACCGTGAGTACTGAGAGCACGGCCCTCCGGCTGAAACACCGCCAATGCAAGCTGTCCACTGAGCCTGGTCTCTCTGGATGCTCCCCGGATGAGGCTCCAGCCTTGGGACTCTGGAACCCTTTTTCCCCTGCCCAGAATCTGCCTGACCTCACTGCACTCACTGCATGTCCCCACTTGTTCCCTGGGGCCGAGCTCAGGGTCACCTCCCCAGGCCTCTCCTGTGCTCCTACGGCACCTGCCACCACGCTCACAGCACTAAGGACAGGGCTGGGCGCCCCCAAGAAACCACCCGTGGAGCTCGGGGAGCAGCTGTGCAGACCGGCAGGCGGGCCCTACAGGGGGCAGGGCGGGGCAGGGCGCCTCCTACGCGGGGTGGACGCGCAGGCCCCCTGGCGGCAACGACAGGTACTGCAGCGGCTGCGCAGGACGCCCTACCTCGTCCTCCTTGTGCGGGGCTCCGTCCTCAGTGTTCCCGATTCGGATGACGATGTCGGTCGTGCGGAACCGGAAGTCAGGGTGATCGGCGATGTCGTAGACGCTCACGTCTTCCTCCTCTCCGATCAGCTAGGGTGGGATGGGTGGTCGTGAGCCCGGGGGCTCTACGCCCAGCTCAACAGAGCCCACCCTGAAGGAGACACGGGGGCGGCCCCTGCTCACCTCCACGTCATCCCCGCTTGGCCGCAGCTTGAACCACTTCACCATGCACGTGCGGCCCACGTGATCCCCGGACTGCACCACGCCGTAGACAGCGGGGTCCGGACAACTCTGGACTGCGGACCCAGTGCAGGCGACGGGTGAGCTAAGGCACCCCGGTGGGGGCACCGGCCGCCACCCCAACCGGCTGCACGTCAAGCACAGGGGCCCAGGACCCACTGCTTCCCTGGCTTGGTCAGAGAAACCCAGAAAGGCTGCGCTGTCCTCAAAAGCTGGAGCCACCTCCCAGGGGAGGCCTGCTGCCAGACCTCATGACCCTGCCTCCTGAGCCCCGCCTGGCAGTACCTCGCTTGTCCACCACGAAGTCTCCCGGGCAGAACTCGTTGTTGTCCAGGTGATGCACAGGGAAGAGGTCGTTGGAGCGGATGTTGCACTCCACGGAGCCGTCCTGCCACATCACGTCCGCCGAGGTCATCGTGGTCACCACCTCCACAGCCACCCTGCAGGCGGGCCCGTGAGCAAAGGCCAGGGACTCTCCCTCCCCCTCTGTGGGCTTGGCAACTTGGAACTCAGCTTCAGGCAGGAGGAAGGAAACAGCGCTGCTCCCCTGCAGTCTCCATGCCCAGCATCTCCTTCCGGAGAATCCCTCAACCCTGGTCTCTCCCTCTCCTGTCCTCAGATCCTTCCATCCCACCTGGCCGACCCCAGGCACCCCTGAGCCCGCATGGGGCTTCAGACCACGTGTGCACCCGTAAGCCCGCCTGCGTGCGGGTGCCAGGGAACGGTCTCAGGCTGGACACCCAGCCGGGAAAGAGGGTGCCCCCAAGTCTACCTGTCCCCCGGCTTGAAGTCGCGCGTGATTTTATTCTTCTTCCTCTTGTGTTTCCTCTTCAAATTCTTGATTGACAAGGGGATGCTCTTCTTGCGACTTGCGCCGCTGCCGCTCTGGGAGGAGGTGGTGGAGCTGGCTGAGGAGGTCACCGAGCTGGTGTCGTCCGTGTCGTCGGCGGCCTCGTCATCAGCGTCCTGCTCAGCCGAGTGCAGCCTGTCGTCCCCACCCTCCTTCAGCAGGAAGGGGGGCAGCTGCTCGCCCGCCTCGTGGGCCTCCTCTGGGCCCTCGTCCTGCATCTCCACTGGGCTGGAGGACCCATCGGGCGTCTCCTCGGGGCTGGCGGAGCCCGTTTCGCTCTTGGCTTTGGCCACCCCCTTCTTGCCTGCGTCTTCCATGGAATGGTCCCTGGAGCACTGGACGTCCGGGGAGCAAGATGTGATCCTCACAAGCTGTTTCTTCAGGAGGCGCTTCACCTGCCGGCAGAGGGGAGGGTGGGCGCCATGGAGAGCTGACTCCAGGCAGCTCGCTCGAGGGGTGACGGCTGTATACCTCTAACTGGCCTGCAAGGGTCATCAGGGCTGCCCCCCAAGGCCTAAAGCACAGACCTTCCTGCTGTGGAAATGGCTCAAGGCCAGTTCCTCAAACGCCCGCCAAGCCCCAACCCCGAGGACATACCTTCTTGGCCATAGAGCCCTCCCCCTGGGCGCAGTGTTTTTCTGGACATTCACAGGCAATCTTGGCCGGCTCTACCTTGGCTGGGAAGACATACAGACAGCGCTCCCCAAGCTGCCGCTGAGCATGGTCAAAGCATCCGAGACGCTTCACCCTGGGAGGCGAGCAGGAGAGGGGAGAGGCGGGCGCTGGGCAAGGGGGTCCTTGGCAGCCCCCCCGGCATCTGTGCCTGTGGCCCAGAGACTTGCTTGGGGACCACCTCTGGGGGTGCTGGAGCAGGGGGCGTGCTGGGGCCGCTTACCTGCCTAGGTTTTCCTGGGTGATGACAGAGGGTGGGGGGCTGACGCTGTCCGTGCCCCCTGGACAGAAGCTCTTGGTAATCCAGGTGACCTTCAGCTCTACAACCTGCACCTGGGAAGGGGGGTGGGACAGGGCCCCAGTCAGCAGACCCTACTGCCTCTCGCTTTCCGCAGCTGTCCTCCAGAGCGAGAAGCAGGTCCTCATCGTAGTTCAGACACTCCCAGAGGTCACGGAGGCCTCCTCCCCTCCAGATGGGCCCAGCGTACCTGCCACTGGCCACCTCCCTCCTTCGCTCAGCCCGGGCTCCCCCCGTCCTCAGAGTAGCCCCCTTCCAGGCGAGGGAGGCTGGGCGGGAGTGCCAGGGCCTCACTCCCCACCACGCCTTCTCCTTACCTCTTCGACCACCACGCGGAACTTGCTCTTGGTGCTGAGCACCGGCTTGACGCCTGACAGCCACTGGACGCTGGAGAAGATCTTGGCAGGCCCAATGAGCACCTGGCCCGGGTAGAAGCCGTAGGAATCGTCGAAGAAGAGACCCTGCAGGATTGGGGGCCAGAGGGGGGCCCGTGAGCGCTGCCTCTTCGGGAGCAGGGGAGCAGTGTTCACACCTGCATCCCCTACTGGGCACCTGCCGTCCACCCCAGGCCTCCATGCTCCACACCCCCAAGACTGCAGAGTAGCACTTCTCAGACCTCAGATGCACACAAACCACCAGGGGTTTTACTCACTAAAAGGCATGGCTGACCCATTCTGCTTATAACAAGCTCTCGGGCCACAACAATGCTGCTGGTCTGGGGGGACAAAGCTCTAAGGCCGGGGGTCCCCAAACCTGCTTGATCACACACACACTCCTAGTGTTATTTACAAACTGTCATTTACCACTGCTCTAAAATGTCGTATCACAGTAAAATACTGCATACACTCCAAGAAAAAGGAAGATTTTGAAAGGATGAGATAAAAAGTTTACAAAATGCAAAGAAAGTTCTACTGCTTCCTGCAAACACCAAAGCTTTCACCTTCTGCCACACAGCCCCTCCTTCCAGGAAAGCACTGGCCGAGACCGCTGGTCGCCCCGGGCCAGCCCCCCACACTCTGCCGAGAAGCCCAAGCTCCCTCCTGTGGAGCCCAGGGCTGAGGAACAGGAGACGTGACCCCCACCCCGCCTCCCAGGCTCCTGGGGTGGAGCCAACGTACAGAGTCGCTGACGTGCGGGCAGACATCGTAGAGCTTGGCGCCGTCCTCCGTGTTCATGGAGCACCTGCAATAGGGGGCGGGGGCTTGGTGGGCGCCCGACCCAGTGCCTGAGTCTCAGGGGAGGTGAGGCAGCCAGGACCCCAGAAGGGGTTGGTCAGTGTCTACAGGACTTGTCCAGAGGCGTCAGTGCCTCCACGGGCCTTAAAATGGGTAATTCACCCTCCGCCCACACCTCAGTCCCTGCACTGGAACAAGGAACTCTCTAAAACAAACAGGACTCAGCCAGCAGATCTCAGCGCTCATTCCCTTAAAGTGCCTAAAGGAGAGCATCAGCCCCTCTTGGGGGTCCTATGTGACGATGAGGGTCTCCCCAAGCCAGGGTAGAGCGAAGACCAGGAACTGAGCCAGAGAATCCAGCCAGGCTAACAAGGAGACCAGCCCGCGGTCGGGCCCTAAGACGCGAGGCCCGCAGCCCCTGGAACGGCCCTCGGGGGACCTAGGACACACCCCGGCCCCTTCCCCAGAGGCCCCGCCCTGCGAGGGCTCCTGCGTGGTGGGGAGACCGCACCTGGCGCCGTTGGACAGTTTCAGGATGATCTGGTTCTTCAGGTCGTAGACCTTGCCCAGCCAGCAGTCGTAGGCGATGTAGTCTCCGTACATGAAGGGCTGCAGACAGGGAGACAGGCGGTGAGAGACGACGGAGGACTCTGGTGTCCGGAACCCCCGTTCCTCTTGGCCCCACAGACAGGGCAGGAAGGCTCCATGTGGGTCGGACCCAGTAACTGTGCAGCAAGCTTGCCCCAAGAGTCCCCAGCTGCTCGCCCCCACAGAGGCAGAGGCTGGACAGCCTTCCGAGGACACAGGACACGTGAGTGGGAGTGGGCTGGGGTGGGTGGTTACACAGTAAAATGATTTAAATAAACAGATAACTATACGGAGGATATCAAGAGCCAAGTCTCTCCCTGCTGGGGACAGCAGTCACTAACACAGGCAAGGGAAGACAGAGGAGCTGACTGGGGTCAGAGGCATCAAGATGAACTCACACATCTCAATACGTACACAGGATGGGCACAGGCATATTTAGACGTGTGTGCGTATCCACCTACGTACACATACGTGGATTCCCTAGTGCTGCCCTGAATGGGGCCCAGGAGCAATTAGCACACCCAGCTTGCACCCAGACCATGGCTTTTGAAAGAAACTAGGGCTTGCTGAAGAAACAGCTGATTCTAGGCTGGATCAGAAATAATACGATAGGGAAAGTAAGAAAGTGTTATTTTAAAAAATGGTGGAGACATGTCAAAAGAGCACAGATGCCAGCTTGAAGGGGTTCCTACCGGCCAAATCTGGGTGGGATCACTGAAGCAACAAAACAAGTAATGGATTACAACCAATGACTAAAACAGGAGTCTCTGCATCTGATGTAAAAAATGAAGAAATAAATGGGACAGAAAGTACACCTCTTCCATGTGGTAGAATGCCAAACTCATAACAAAGCAGGCAGTGATGGTGTCATGAAATCACCGTTTGGCAGCCATCAGACTGCCGGCTGGGTCAGGTGGGAGTTGTTAATGGAGGCTAAGGCTGGTGGATGGGGGTTGAGAAGCACCAGTTTATTGACACAATCCTGGAATATCTCCCCACAAAACCAATATGATCACTGGCAAAGGGATGAATTTTGACTTTGTTGGGAGGCAGCTCAGCAGAGCTCAACACGACTGGGGAGCAAAGAGAACATCCCCACACTGCGGCCCAGGCACGTTCCAGGGCCAGGGAAGAGCTGAGTAGTACTTCTGGGGCAGTTCTGCCAAAAGCGTGGGGCCCGAGGCTGTCATGGGCACTGCCGGATGGCCCCATGCTCAGGGTCACCAGGGA